>NC_091408.1:10933200-11235000 GCF_032191515.1 Phaenicophaeus curvirostris | reverse complement strand
CCCACCAGATCATCGAGTCCAACCATTCCTATCAAACACTAAACCATGTCCCTCAGCATCTCGTCCACCCGTCCCTTAAACACCTCCAGGGAAGGGGACTCAACCACCTCCCTGGGCAGCCTGTTCCAGTGCCCAATGACCCTTTCTGTGAAGAATTTTTTCCTAATGTCCAGCCTAAACCTCCCCTGGTGGAGCTTGAGGTCGTTCCCTCTCGTCCTGTCCCCTGTCACTTGGGAGAAGAGCCCAGCTCCCTCCTCTCCACAACCTCCTTTCAGATAGTTGTAGAGAGCAATGAGGTCTCCCCTCAGCCTCCTCTTCTCCAGGCTAAACACCCCCAGCTCTCTCAGCCGTTCCTCATAAGGCCTGTTCTCCAGCCCCCTCACCAGCTTCGTTGCTCTTCTCTGGACTCGCTCCAGAGCCTCAACATCCTTCTTGTGGTGAGGGGCCCAGAATGTCCCAGTTCTGCTTTGGTGCTGTGAATCCAAGGGGCAAAGCAGCCTCACCACCTGATTAAAGAAGCCTTAATTTATGCAGACAGTAGACTGTAGCTACCATAAATAGATATGTAACAACACGACATGACCATGTTACAAGGGGTAGCTGGGGATGAGTTCAGGGCAGGTGTTCTGCAGGATTTATAATCTACATCTGTACCATGAAGCAGCAGGCACCTTATTTAAAGAGACAACGAGGCTGTGTAAAGAGCCTGAACAGTCTTTTTTTTTTTTTTTTTTTTAAGGGGAGGAAAAAAAAAATCCATCCAGCATTTGAACTGAGCCAGTGGTCCCACTGTACTTCTAACATGCTTAACATCGGGGAAAACATCTTAAGGGAGTTTGAAGTGGTAATGGGCCATGAAGCATATGGCAGTATTGTGGCATCTCGAGAGCCATATGTACAGGCCTACAAACTGTTGGGATGTGATACACTGCAGATAATATCCATGATAAATTATTCACTTAACCAAAAATTGTACATCAACCCTCAACAGCTGGTAAAAGCTGGATCCTTGCCCAGTACATTAAGGAAGTTTGCTTCCTCAAAGCTCTACTGTTCTTTGGGGGATTTGAATTATGCATGTTACCATGAAAGCTAATGCTGTACATATGCATTCAAAGTTATTATTAACCTCATCAGGCAGAGAAGGAGTAGAGAAGGCAGCTGTTTTTCTAGTTCATGTGCATAGGATGTGGTGATGTTTTAAAGGACTTGCTGAGAGCAAGGATACAGGAGAGGTTACTTTTCCCCTCAGATTAGCCAGCTGAACCTGAAAGATCTCCTTTGAGGTGGTCACTGACAATGCTTAGCCTCATCTTCACTATTTTTATACTAGAAGAACTAAAAAATAATTTGTGCATGTGTGTGACCTACCTATTAGCTGTCCTGTGCCTCCAAGTTAAGGATCTTTAAATGCTTTCCAAACATGCGCAGAGCAAGGCTGACCCAGCTCCCCAAAAGCAAAGCTGCTACATTTAGCGACAACACCAGACTCCACTACAACTCCTCAAGACGCTTGTTTGAAGGGACATCACTGCAGAATTTGATCTTATAGAGATGGGCCATGCTGACTTTGCTTGCAAACACTTTGGCAAGTAGGGAACTGGGCCTCAAACCCTCAGTATACAAAACCTGAGAAGAAGCGTTATAAAATTCTCATGCACCTTTGAAAGCTGGAATGACTTTTGGTCAGATATTACACATGACGGCAGAGCTCAATAGGTGTGAGAAAAGCCCAGAAACACATCTACACTAGTGCTAAATTAGCTCAAGCAAAAATCCAACTGTTTGACTCTCAATCATCTATAACACAGCGAAAAGGGTTGACATAACAATTCCTATGTCACCAGATCAGTACATTAATGGCAGAAGCCAGGAAAAAATGAGAAGTTACAGCTGCTTAACCTCTTACTTCACCTCCAAAGTTGTCCCTGTTTCTCCTTTTCCCCTCCTCTGAGACACGATGAAAGTTAAAACAGAGCTGTTTTCTATTCAGCTCATGTATAAATCAGTCTTTCATTCACCTAAGGTCCAGAAAACAAAAATATAAGGCAGATTTTCCTCTCAGTGCAATATCCAGTACTTTTCCCAGCCACCGGTTCACCAGTCCCCCCATTCTCAGCCTCTCCCAGCCCCTGGGATTGCTTTCCCCCATCTGCTTCAGGGAATTGTCTCCTCAAGACAATACCACGTATTTTCCCGCAAGGGTTTAAATCCACCATTTGGTGGCTTGAAGGCTCCTGCCTTCAATGCATACTTTATCAATTCTGAGTTTAAATTTATTATTATAGATGCAAAAGCAATTTAAGTAGCTTCAAAAACCTCTCCTCATCCACACCCTGAATTTCACTGGAGAAGCCTAACTTTCTCTTAAGAAGACTTTGATTTTCTCTACAATTTTATGCTGTATCTTCAAATATTGCCTGTAGGACTGACATTTTTGTCTTGATCCCAAACAGCAGGAGAACAGCTTTTGCGTGAACTGCAGATGGGATGCCTGGGTCAGTAAAGGTAGCACCATTATCTCCTGCTTGGCATACACATGCTTTTGGCATTCATTTCCTATCGCTCCCCTAGTCACTCATTTCTTTCCCTTTAAAATATTTTGCTCTGCCAAGAGATTCAAAGCAAGGCTATCTGGATGAACGACCAGCTGGTGATGTAGTATGGAGTAGCATTGGCTAGAAAAGGGTTTGAACAACAATTTGAGGGGAGTTTACATCCCTTGGCCAAATTCGACAGGGAAGACAGACCAGACATACTGCTGGGACCTGGAATAAGACTTTGCAGCATTAACTGATCCATTCTAGCAGCTGCTAGATAGAGCAATAATCTTTAAAAATGGCTTCTTGGTCTCTTCTTCCAGAAAGACAAGCTAATTAAAAAGGGGTTACAGAAAGATTATGTAGACTAAGGGGGGATTTCTGAAAGGCATAAAAGAGCAGCTCAGCAGCCAGATCTCCCCAAAAGTCAATGTGAATTAGGCAAATAACTCCCACTTGTCCTTCAAAAAGCTCTACGCAGTTTTTAAAGCTTGTTCTCTGGTTAAAATCAGTAAATAAATGAATCCAAATTTTTCTGGCAAAGCTATGCATCACATAATACAGATTTCTGACGCTCTAGAGGATCAGTGTGCAATCCCTGTAAAATAATTTTTGGTAGTGCCATTCCCTTATCACATCCCTCAAACGATCAACCCTTTAAACGTAACCCAGTAACCCATCCAATATTTAGCTAATAAGGCCAGCACATCCTTGGTTCTTTGCACAAACAACATTCATTGCCGCTCATTGCTGAAATGCAACGACTAACCGAATGCATCCCCAGGTTTCCTAGAGACATGGAAGGAAGCAAACCCCCCCCCAAAAGAGAATAAGGCTTTGCTTGCTCACTCTCCTCCCCAAACAGCAAGTGGCTTGGGTGGCCAAAGCAGCACCTATTACAAATGCAGCACCTCTTTGCTGCAGGCTCTTCTGGGAGACCCTGGGAAGAATCAGCAAGCTGCTGCAAAAGCCAACATCTCATCCTGAAAGTCAGTGTCATTTACACAGTAAATGTCACTTAAAGCTAACACCAGAAGGAGCTTGTTGCTATAATTCAGCAAGAAGTGGCAACAGCACCTTAGCAACTCTTTTCCCACATACATGTGTATATATAAAAATACATTTACCTAAGACTGCATTTAGACTCTCAAAGGTTTATAGGGCTAACATCAGAGCACCAAGCTCAAGTTTACAGTAGTAAAGTCTTCTACATGGTACAATCACGTGCCGCAAGCTAGACATATTTTAGACACCTTTGCACAGAATCATTGAATCACCAGGTTGGAAAAGACCCATCCGATCATCAAGTCCAAGCATTCCCATCAATCACTAAACCATGTCTCTCAGCGCCTCGTCCACCTGTGCCTTAAACCCCTCCAGGGAAGGTGACTAAACCACCTCCCTGGGCAGCCTGTTCCACTGCCCAATGACCCTTTCCGTGAAATATTTTTTCCTAATGTCCAGCCTGAACCTCTCCTGGCACAGCTTGAGGCCATTCCCTCTCATCCTGTCCCCTGTCATTTGGGAGAAGAGGCCAGCACTCTCCTCTCCACAACCTCCTTTCAGGCAGTTGTAGAGAGCAATGAGGTCTCCCCTCAACCTCCTCCTCTCCAGACTAAACAACCTCAGCTCTTTTCTAATGATGCAGGCAGTTTATTGTCAGTGTTGGCTGAATCTTTGGCAGCTGTGCTTAGGTAAGGGGGTTGGCCCTGCAGGTGGTTCTCAGACAAGACACATTTGCCCATCCATAACAGGGCTGAGAATTATTGGCATAAAATGTGCAAACAACTAAACAATTCAGCTCAAATGACAGCCAGTACTACTAGTCTGGACTTTGGCTGGGAGGTGGAAACAACAGAATAGTTTCTCTTTAGCAGACTTCTGTTCTCTAAGCTAAGTGTCAGAACTGCACCTCAGTATCTTAAGTAAACTGATATCCTAATCCCAATGCAGCAAACTCAGTTGATCTTCTTCAAACAGACACTTGCATTAGTGTTTCCGATAAAGGGAGGGAAAATGAAGGAAACTCAGCACACAGATGTCATCATTCTTGGCTCCCAAGCAGCAGAGGAGCTGCAGAGAGCACTGCTGCAGCTCCTTTCCTCTCCAGAGTGAGGTATGGGTGCTGGCACCATGCCTGGGGAAGCCGTCTTGGATGCCTACTGGGTTGACTCTGGCCACACACTTTCAGCCCTGAATACAAGATCACAGAATCACAGAATCACTACATTGGCAAAGACCCACTGGATCGAGTCCAACCATTCCTATCAATCACTAAACCATGTCCCTCAGCACCTCATCTACCCATCCCTTAAACAGCTCCAGGGAAGGTGAATCAACCCCCTCCCTGGGCAGCCTCTGCCAGTGCCCAGTGACCCTTTCTGTGAAAATTTTTTTCCTAATGTCAAGCTTGAACCTCCCCTGGTGGAGAAGATCCCAGCTTCCTCCTCTCCACAACCTCCTCTCAGGTAGTTGTAGAGAGCAATAAGGTCTCCCCTCAGCCTCCTTTTCTCCAGACTAAACAATGCCAAGATGAAGGTATTTTCAGCATTTCTTACAGATAGAACCTTAAATTTGTATCCCTTGAACCATTCCGTCATGTATTGGTGTCTTTTAGGATATGTTTGTCTCCTCTCAAACTCATTCATGCAAGTTACCTAGGACCTGTAGAGCAAGCATATAGGGCAGGCTCAAGAAGCAAATACAGAAGAGTTGTACATCAGACTATGATTTTTTTGCAGCCACATGTACATGTTGTTGCTCAAACACAACCCACATGCTTAACACATGCAAACAAAATGTCCACCTGCTGAATGACATTACCTACAGTGATGTGCAGGATATTGTTATAATGTAAAACACCAGTTGGAATCTTCATTTTCTCCTTCCTTGACATAATGCAGCTGCACAGAATTGAGACATAACGCTAGAGCCTCATGAATCCAGAGCTAAGCTGCAGGAGACCAGAAGCAAATAAATATTTCACAAAGTGTTAGCACAAGACAGGACAGCATAAATAAAACAGAAGTGTGAGGATAATGGCTCCAAATGCAATTTGGCTTAAGTCATCTGTGCCTTCAGAAATAGAAAGATGATTTATTTCAAACCTGAATGACTTGAGAGGGGGGCAGCAGGGTTTTCTCGAGTTAGTTATTTATTTATTTTTAATCATTATCTTTCACCTTTATGCAGGCAGCAAAGGGAGGAGAAGCAGTGGGTTGCTGACACAGTATGCAGGTTGGCACTGGAAACATTCCTCAGTGGTCTGACAAATACCTGATGAAGTTAGCTGAGATGATCAGCACAATCCCCAAAGCCCTTTTTGCTGGAACTTGCTAACTGTGTGCCTGTACCATAAGCCCATGCCGTGGCCAGAGCTGATGAAAGCTTTTATATCTAATAGCCCTCAATGGACATTTCTGCCTTCAATTCATTCAATTACTTTTTGAGCCAAACAAAAAAAATCAACATCCTCAATACCTTGTCCCAAGGCAGGGCAAAGCTTGGCAGCGCACTGTGTGAGGAAGGACGCCCCCTCATTTTATGCCCCTTAAGTCACATCCTGGAAAAGAGAATGCATGGCTGTTCCCTGTTCAATTTTCCTGTTTCACTCAAGATTTTGCAGCCCTCAGTCATATCCTTTTCAGTTATATGTTTCCCAGGAGGAGAGTCCTAGCCCTTTTCTAGGTCTAGTGGACCCTATTTGAGTCAGAGCAGGGTCCAAACTCAAACACACTTGTCCTGCAGCAGACATCCCATGGATTCAGTCGCAGGACAAGGCTGGGCGTGTTGTAGCCTAAAGTGAACAAAACTGCTGGAGTGAGGAAAACAACGCTTCAAGCTAAGGCTTGTTAAAGCAGCGTCCTAGATCTGACTTGCTCAAAGATCCAACCCCAGGCCAGAGGGCTTGGCAATTACAGGAGAGAAAAAGTGCCTTTAATGTATTCGTCATCTCAGGGATCAACCTGTTTTCTCATATGGCCTCAGTTCATATGGAGTTAGGCAATACAAAAACCAGGGTAAATCTTTGGCATTTATAAAGCCTTCACCAAGTATTAGTCCCTAGTCTGAAATACTACAAAACAGTAATGAAACAAACATGAAATTCTTGAATTTGCAAAATAAAATTAGCACAAACTTAAGCCTTCAAAACACTATAGAGTCAGCTTGTGAAGCAGAGCAGTTGAGATTTTATTCACAGATAAGCATGCTGGGATTCCCAGTTACTCATACAAATTCCCATGCATCAGAGGAATGAGTGTGTTTTATATATAGCCACGTACTAAGTTTCCCACTATGTAGAGCCTGATGGTGCTTTCAGGTACCAGCCTGGCTGCAGAGGAACCTCTCCTCTTTCCCTGGAATTTTCACACTTCAAGAGGCGATGGGGGTGCTGGCAAGCTGCCACCCTCTTTCAGATGCAAATCTCATAGGCACCAAGCCAAAGGCAAAGCTGCATTGGCACCTCCAGCTCTCCAAGCAGCAGAAGATAAGAGCATGGTAAGGGAATAAGTAAAAGCCACGTTAAGGCCTTAGATAGGAGGGAAGACATGGGTTATGCACAGGCTGGCAAGTGAGTCATTTCCATTTAGCCAGCTGCAAGAAAAGTGGCAAGTCAGTCAACACAAGCACCTTATCTCCAGCCTTAATTCCTATCACAGGCTCAAGCTCATTCTAGGAAGAAGACCTCACTGGGGAATGCTGTTCTTGGCACTGCAGCTGTTCTAGCAGCTACTTTTAGATGCTCTCTAATGTTAAAGTAGGAGGCAGATTTGAGGAAGAAGCGTGCAGATAATTATTTCCTCCTCTGAAATCCCCACCTGACTTGGCAATCCTGCAGCAAGTGCATCCAAACCTTAGGTATCCCTTAGCCAAAAAAAAAACCAAAGAAAAAAAAAATGGAACCAGTGACTGCACTTCTAGGAGCGCAACATCTGGTTTGGGAGCAGCACTCTCAGCAAAAGGCAGCCTACAGTTCTCCTTCGCATGAAGACAAAGCAACAGTGGCCATCTGCAGTAGGGCTGAAATGCTACTTAAAACCAAGCAAAGTGCCAAATGGCTGCCACATGCACTCAGATCCATCCTTCCAAGTCCAGTAGCTTCAATGGCACATGGCAAGGCCATGTTGACACCTGCCAGGTCATCAGGAAACCAGCCAGGAGGTAATGCTTTACTCCTTCAGCACTGCATTCGTCCTCAAGAGCCATCCTACAGGAAGACAAACCAGAATCTGCCATTTCCAGGTAGGGAAAGAATCACACTATTGTGGTAAAGAAGGTGGCTTTTACTGTGTATTTGCAACCTTCTTGTGTTAATTCAACAACATGCAGGCTCAGACACCTGTAAACCAGTCCAGCCCTGCTGATTTCAGCAGACTGAAGCCAATACACTTCAGTGGAGGACTAGATCCTCAGCATTACAGCAGCAGCCTAATTGAATCCAACCCATTTGACTCTGAGGATGAATGCAGTAACACCACAAACATCTCTTACTGCCAAGGGAGCGGAGTCAGGCCAAGGCTGGATGTTTCCAAAATCCCACCCTGCAGCTATCACAAGGGCTGGCTTCAGCTCAGGAATTTAAGAGCATGGCAAGGGTTAGAAATGTTACTCAGTAAAAATGATGGTCACGTTCTCAGCTAGTACAATCTGGCATAACTCCACTGACTTCAAGTGGAGCAACAGCTATTTAGACCAGCTGACAATCAAATCAAATTACCCTGGTTTGGACTGAGAGGAGGTACACAGTTCTCAGCTGCAGAACACAGCCACATAGATCAAAGCCATGTAAACATACATAGAAAAAAAAGGATATTCTGGCCAAAAGAAATTGTAAAATCTTTAGTGAGCTTACTATCTAGTTCATATTGTCTTATTAAATTAAATGAAAAGGATGCTACAAAAGACTCATACTTGCCAAGGATTGTACTTTAAGCACTTCCCACTCCATTGCTGTATGTGCCTTCTTCCCCAAAATGCATCTTCTTATCTTCTGTAAACATGTCCTACTTGCATATGCTTAGCACAAAGTAATTTCATAAAGACAACTCAAACACACCCAATGAAGGTTTAAGTAGAGAAAGAGCTCCACCCAGGCAAGTATATGACAACTAAGACTAATTAGCCCTATGTGAACTCTGTGCAAGTTCAGATATGCTGCTTTTAGTATGAGGCAGGATATGAGGTAGAATTTTCCAGGGCAATCTGTGCTTTATAGCCACACTCTCAGTTCTGTTCATAAAGATGCACCAAAAGGTTACCTTTGATGTAAGAATGGTTTATCTTTTTATAGTCTAGTGAGCTTTAGCTTGCCTCGCTTAGAACATCATGTTTAGGTAGCCTGATTTTCAAAAGAGGGTCCCTAGCACCTCCTGAATATAAGATTTCTTCAAACTGTCTCAAATCCTCAGCAGACAATGAAAACGTATACTTCTGCTGTCCCAAAAGGCTTGGCTAAATACTCCGCCTTTCAGCAAGAACCACCCTAGCTTAAGGTGATGGGTAACACACATCCAGCAAGTTTATTTATGCAAGAAGACAGTGATTTTCCTGGAATATCAAGGGCAGTTCTGTGTGATGAGAACTTTAGTTTAAAAGTCATCCTGATCATACTGTTATTCATCTCAGTTATATCTGTCATCAGGGAATACCAGCTTTAAACCATGGTATGAAGAATTGCCATGAGCATTTGGAAGTCAAAGTGGCACTGCCAGAATAATTCAACTGCATTGCAAGCTTACCACTGTTTATTTTCACCTTTCCTGATGATCCAGTGATTTTAAATGGAAAAGTTGCTACCTGCTACTCCTCCTACTAATCCTTCCATCATCAATCAGGTAGCACTCAGCTGGTTGAAGTCAAAAGTTAGCTTAACTCTGACTGACAATGGGAAAGCCAAACTCTTCCCATGAAAAAAACAGAAAGGACTTTTCAAGTGCCGAGTTTGTTTTCTGACTGCAGGACCATCTGTAAACAGAATTGTTAGACCTGATTCAGACTTCACGGGTCCCAAGGAACATGTCAGAATCTCTTGCAAACTTATCCCTTGCACGTATCAGCAATTTCCTTATCTACAATCATGCTTTGATTCTCAAGTTTATCAGACTCCCGCCTTCAAATTTACCTTGTTCTTTCCATGACAAATGCAATCACTGCATTAAGTCTTGCATTCTACACCTTCCTGTATTCCCATAAACAGGTGCTATGCATCCTACCAAGAGCTTGGTAAGGTAAGTCCAGGTGCAGCCTCTACCCACCTCCGAAGTCATAGATGCTATTCTCAGCCTCCCCTAGTTCTGTTGCCATTTCATAAACCAGAGCTCCCAAACCACAGCACATCTTTTCTCAGCTTGCCTCTAAATCATCTGTTCAGGTTTCCTCTTGTCTTATCTGTGTCCACAGAACATTTTTTCTAGACACATTATTATTAGACCTTCTTTACAAACACACACACTAAACTAAGCTCATTTCCCACTTTCTTGTGCTACAAGTTACAGGTAAAGCAAATGTCACTATCCAGGAGCATGGGCAGGTCCCATGCATCCAGCAAGGCAGACTTGTAGTGAGATAAATCCACCACTTCCATACAGCAGGCACTTTCAAGCTTTTTGTACCAAGGTTTTTAAGGTTCATCATACAGTAAGGGGCGCTTGCTACCCTAAAGAGGTTGACCATAAAATACCCTGGATATTCCCAAAGTGGTGGGAGGAAAGAGCGGATAAGAAAGCAGTGGCCCCAAACAGACTCATCACCTTCCCACAGCGCACACAGTACAGTCTGTGCAGCAAAGGTAGATCATTAACAGTGCTACAACTGGAAACCTGGCTTTTCCACAAAGCCTACAAATACTCTGAGAAAAGCCTCACTGTTTCCTTCCTGTCCACTTCTCCCCCAGGCCAGCTCCACTGGAAAATCCCATCCTCCCTCCTACATAGCACAGAGCAGGATTTTGACAGTTCCTGGAAGAAAATGTTTTAACCACACACTTGCACCTGCAGCGCCTGGCCCTGTGTGTCACCAAATTCAGAATTAAGTGGCGCAGCTATTGTAGAAATGAGTTACAGCAAAAGCTCCTTCATCTCAGTCATCACAAGGGCTATATCCCACTTCTGTTTTGGTACCAGATGGCTCAAGGTCTATTTTTCAACAAGTGCTGTCTACTGTACTTGCTGACAAAAAGCCCTTTGAGTTACAAGCCAAATCTCTTCCCTTAGTATCTTTTTCATCCTCTTTTTTCCCCCGTTTTTGAGCTCACAAGTATGTCTTTTCTTAAGAAAAATAAAAAAATTCTGTTATTCTTCAAAAGCCCAGTTGTGTCCTTCATTTACTAAAGTAGTCAAAGAATATTATGGGTCATTTTGTCACCATGGAAACCACAAATAGACCTTCAGGGTTTTGGAGAGGTGATATTGTTTTGGAGAGGCCGTGTAGGGTTCTTTGACAGGAAATAATAGGGATGGCAAATCAAGAAGACCTTTCATACAGACTGTGTGAAATGCAAAGGGTATCAAACATCATTTCTCTGCCACTGAAGACTACTCCAGGCAGCAGTTTAATATGGTATCCTCTGACAGCTGAGCCCAAATGGAAAATTAATGAGGCAGCATGATATATGAGTCTTTTTAAATCTCATAACCAGCCTCCTTTATAGAATAAAAATGGCCAAATCAGTTTAATATTAGTGGAGAGGTTCTCTGTGTGTCTTTCTTCAGAGTCTTGTTACTGCAGGGCTGAAGAGACAGTTTTGTTCTATTGAGAGTGTAAGCCTGGCTGTTTTCAAGTTTTGGATTATCTAAATCAAAATAATCCTGAGCTTTATTGTTTTATCAGAATACAGCAAAGATATGAAAGTCTAAGGAACACCTGGGTTCTCGGAGGCACCATGCCCTGCCCTTGGGGACCAGCAGCATGGAAAGCAGCCCAAGGGGAGCCCTGGCTGTAGGTGGGTAGCCTGGAGCAGCAGCCCTTCTTCTGCCTCCTGCCAGCAGGGCTTTCCCAATCCCACCCACCAAAATACCAGTACTGGTCACTTCTGTAATTTTAAGGCATGCATGAAAAGAAGCTTTTCTCCACAATGATGATATGCTAGCAATGTAACCCCGACTAGGTTCAGCCCCTGCCCATGCCAGATACCTCCTCTCTGAGACATTAGCGTGGAAGAGACTCAAAATCTACTTAAAGCACAAATTTTCCATCTGGGCACACAATGCCTAACTCTGCTGCTCCATCTTGGATGGAGTTCTTCATGCTGCAGAAAGCAGGTAACTCCCTCCTCCTCCTTCAGCATTTCTGATTCTTACAGCTCTGCAGGCCCTACCTGCACTGCAGGTCTGAGACCTCTTTCATCTTTTTTGTTAAGAACAAAAGCATTCCATTTGGCATCAGATAAATTTTAAAGGCTAATCACTAGCTTATCAAAATTCATCACGTGTTGTGTTTGACAAGACTTTTTTCTTTCACAAGCAAAACTCTTAATCACACAAACAACTAAAATCATGCAATTCCCAGATCAGAAGACCTTTTCCACAGGCACACTAACAAACATATTCTCACAACCAAAGGCCAAGCTGAAGACCCACAGAGGTGAAAGAAGCAGCAATTACAAATGCAGCTTACAAAAAAAAAAGATGATGTGGAGGTGGAAGAATCCTAAACCTACAGAGTTTCCCAGTGTTTCAAAGGTTGCTGTTACTCTGAATTAGAGCAAAGCTCCAAGTCACTCAGCAGAACAGAGATTTCAAAATATTTCTGTGTAGAAACATCCAACCACTTTACTAAAGTATTGAAGAAATAGCTCAAACAAAAAAAGGAAGTCAAACCAAGCACTCTTTTCCAAACTTTTCTGCCAAAACATCTTTAAAATAGGCACCTTCCTGCAAAATATTTCAACTTCAGCAGAAAAAGAGCTTCTTTTGGAAAACTGCTTTATAAAAGATATCAACTCCACCAGCTTCCTCCGTGGAGCAGTTATAAGCAGATCCATAATATACAATCACTCACTGTGGCTCAAAAGTTGGAGCTTCGCTCTCATTCCCCCTAGCGAGAGCAGTATAATTATCTGAGCACCTTCAGCATCCAAGTCTCCAATAAAACACAATGCTCTAAAGACTGGAGCTTCTTAACATTCAAGCAGAGGGATCACCAGAATTTAGACAAAGAGCACTTTGCTAAAATTAAACCCTCAAGAAAAAAAATTAACATACAGAAACAGAAGGAAATTGCTGTAATCTTCATTTAAGCTTCCTACCTTGTTCAGGCACATCATAGTCCTTTGAAGTATTAGCTAAGGTTCAAAACACACCAAGGGTCCTTTATCTCTTACATGACAACTTAGCCATCTGTGGTGGTGCTGTGCATCTCTTACTCAATTCCAACACAACCAACTAGCTGTTTTCGTTATTTCTACCCCACTAACCTCCACAATCAAAAGGACCCATGTGAGCATGTACTAGAGCAGCAGCATCAAGCAGGAATCCCTTAATTAGTTGCCAGGTCACTGGTGGAAGAATTGGATGAAGCTGTATGAAAAGGGGTGGGGACTGGTGCATCAGTGGCTTCAAAGATGCCCCAGCTGATATGTTTATACTGAAATGAGTGTTTGATGCAAACCAGGTTGAACCTAGCCTCTCTGGTCCTCTGTGGAACCTCCTGCCCTTGTGCAAGGCAGAGGTGATTTCCATCTTCGCATATGTGGTATTCTATCCTTGTTAAGGACATGGCTTCGTGACTGGGTGCTGTTAGATTGCCAAACTGTTGTGTGGAAATAGAAATGCCCAGCAATACAGCAGAGAGAGAGAGAAATGCTAATAAGAAGGCAAGGCTGCTACTGCACTAACACTCCAGGTATTGGAATTATTTGGATGTCTGGGATTTGAATTCCTGTATCATTTCCTGTATTGAACATTCTGATAGGCTTTATTTCCTTAATGAACAGCATAATAGTACCAATAAATGTATTTATTGACTTAATAGTATCTCCATTCCTATTTCAACAAGAAATCTTCACTCGATGTGTGGAAAGAAAGACAAGGAGGTCATTTAGTATTTCATGTGAAAATAAAGTTCATTGCCCAAAGCAAACAGTAAGCATGGAATAATATATACCTGTTTCCTTTATCATCTACTGGTGTGTGGGTTTTGTTCAGGTTGTAGATGCCGGTTTTGTTTCAAGTCCTCCTGCTCCCTGCAATGTTGGCCACAGTGCAGTGGCTGTAGATGGGCTGCGTTAGATTTTGCCTGGTTTAATCATCCCCACCTAAGCAATAGCATATCCTTCTGCTTCTGCACAGCATGAAGTACTGCCCAGTATCAGCAAGAATATAGTAGCCCAGTGTTTAAGTTCTTCCTCCACTAAGTACTTGGAGACCTTTTCTTCACTAGGCTCCCTAAATGCTTTATAAACAGGCAGAGTGAAAAATCAATGCAGAGATACTGTGGGGAGCATAAGAAAGCAGGGAAAGAAAAGACAAACTCAATGAAAAATTAAATACTGCCCATACATTAGCTACCATCAGCCTTGCTGTTTCAAGGTTTTTTTTTCCTTACTCCTCCCTATCCCAGGTTTTCTGTACAGGAGGAATAAACCAGACTTGTTGTTACAATAACCTTTTGGATGAGAAACAACTTTTCAGGGACATAACTTATCCAACACAGCATTTCCCAGTGTGAGTTGGGATTGCTGTTGTGATGCTGCAGGCCAGAGCGTGGAAACACAGAGAGGCACAATGGTCCCCAGCTTGCACTGTGGGTCAGAGACAGGGCTGAAAACAGACTCTAAAAGGGCCATATGCCCGTGTTGTATAAGCCACTGATAAGCAAGACTAAGACCTAATGACATCAGTAGAACTGTGCAGACATACTACTGAGATGAGATGAGGTCAGTCAGATACCACTGCAGCCCTTTTCTGCTGTCTGCATTTCACAGGTGAATTCAGAGACCTTTCTAAAACATCATAAATTTAATAACTTAGCCATAAGAAGCTTGGAACCTCTGCACAACCTAGAAAAGGCATGGTCTTGGCCTGACTTAAGCTGCTGTGAGTTTTTCTTTTGCCTTCACTAGGATCAACAGCAGACTAAAACATTTGTTAAGAACATGCTCAGTGCACCTTGCCTGGGTATTTTACAAAGCCTAATGCAAATGCTGTTATCTCCCTTACTCTGGCAGACCCCTAAAAACAAGTTTATACAGTTCATCTTAAACAAATACCAGGGAAGCCAGTCCATACAAGGTCTGCTAAATTGCAAAGACATGTGTTGCAATTGATGACACAGTGCTGAATTATACATAGGAAGAGGTCGATGCCAGTAAGGCTGTTTCGCAGAGCAGATTGCATGAAGGTCTCATTTAACACTGCCAACTCTGAACATGTGCACCGTATAAAGCAGAGCTTTTATTGTTCTATCACAGGTCCCTAATTTGGCTCTAGGAGGAGATTTAATAAAGAATCTGGATTGTTAGAGGTTCTTTTTTCTCGTTCTTATAAACACCTAAAGCTTAGGCATTTAATAGAGAAAAATATTGCAGTGAGATAATCCTCCATACAGTAAAAATGGGGAGAAATAAATGCACTCAGCTTTGTTTAATTTTGTCTCCTAAGCAACGAATATATTGGATATTGTCGGGACCAAACCTTAGGTGTGTGAAAGTCATTAAAACAGCCCTTCCAAGACAGCTGCAACCCTATTATTAGGAAATTTTAGATAAATTACACTGTCAAGACTGTTAAGTATCACCTTGCGCTTTTATCAGCCACTAATTAAGACTGAAAAAGAATGTTAATGCCTGTCTTACTTCAGCTAAACAAACACAGATAATGTACACAACACTACCTATACATAGATAATAGGCACAATACCCCCTGTACACACGTTCTTCCATCTTCCCGTGCATGTTACGTGATCAATAAAGTCACACTGTTGCCAGAATAAGGAACTTTTAAAGGGTATTCCAGCTACTAAGCACTGTAGACAATGTTAGTGACATTTTCATTTATCTTCCAAGGCAAGAATCTTGAGACTGTGCTTCCAGATGAGCATGAGAGAAGAAGTCAGGTTCAGCCATTCACCAGGCCCCAGTGCTGGATCTCACCGTGCAGATGATCTGCTGGTGTGAGTTTTTAAAAAACCTGAGCTGACACAAAAGGACGCCAGTCCAATTTGAATGGAAGCAGCAGAGCCAAACTATGAGTTGCACAGGACCACTCCAACAGCTCAAATACCTTTGAGTTACAAGCCAAGGTGACCCTCAAAAGGTGCTCCCCAAACCTTTCCTCCCCTCCTGATCTGGGCACAAGGAAAGACACATGCACTGAGTGGTCTGCAGCCCCAGCAGCTCTGGTTTATTCAATGCAAGCATTGCTGGTAAGACAAATGCCTGCAGCACACGCTGCATAGCAACTGCTCTTCATGAACCTGGGCAGTAACTCAGGAAACAAAAAGCCTGCTCCAGCCACCTGTCCTGTGGTGTCCAGCTGTGCCCAAGAAAGCAATTGGCCAAAGGGCCCTGGCCAAGAGATCTGAAGGAGAAGGCTTTCCTATTACTTGTGAATGTCCACCTGTAATCACAATGTAATCACATGAGATTCTCATGCCCTTGCTCCCCAAAATAATATTAGTTGCCCACAGTTCAGGTGGGCTGTCTTTGCTGGGTTGTCTTTGTCTTCCTTCTTTCACAGTAGCCATCTGCATATTCTTAAAATCTTGGATAATGTTTGCGTGCTGTCAGCGTGAACCAAGTGTCTGGCCCTTTGCAGCTGGACTTATTTTCTTACTGCTTCCATGTGCAATCAATGCACGGCAGGTCTTCCTCATTCACACATCGCCTTACCAGGGAAGAGAAGTAAAACCTGTGTAAAAGAGGCAGGAGTCAAGCCTCCTTAACTCCATGCAAAAATAATGTCTTCTCCCACCTCCATTTCTCCTCTTCACCTGCGTCTCGTCTTTGGAGAAATGGCTAAGAGCCCCACGCTGGGCCCTAGCGAGGCTGAGACTGAGTCACTCATTCAACATCTGTCTGTGCTATAGGTGGACATTAGCTTTCCAGCAGCAGTACGGAGTGAAGACTTCAGCTGATACAAAATTAATGTGGTGCCGCTAAAATCAGCCCCACCATCTCCAGGATTCCAATTCAATCACATTCCCTCATTTATAAAGAGTCTTGAACAAACATTTTATGCAAAGGTCTCAGATTTCTCATTTCAAGGCCTGTGAATCTCACAGGCAATTTAGAGAGTACAGGAACAGGTTAGAGGTAATTACCTTTAACGGGGTTGCACGTCAATTCCCTTCTGAATTCAGGGCAAGGAATGAGCTGGCAGCTGAGCCCTTCCCCAAGGTATTTAGCACAAAATCAAGGGCAGTTGCAGTGGTCACCTCTGTTGGAGCAAGACAGTAGGATGACCACTGGACATGACAATACACCTTGACACCAGAATCTCTCCAAGATTTATTTTAGTAAGCAGGTTTTACCCTTTATTCATGCAGTTGTTTGCAGGTCAGACTTCTTTATCTGGGTTATTTCCTTGATTCAAGCCAATAGGTAGGAGCACAAATAAGCAAACAAAACAAAACAGAAAAATTAGAGACCTAACGTGGTTTTGTTACAGCAATAAAGATGGGAGAGAAAACAATTTACCAACCAATTTACTGAAAAGCTACGGTACATCTCCTTCTACTTGCATAATGGAAAGTGTTTTGAAAATAGGTTTCCAGATTTCTCATTTGTGGTGTGTTATAAAGACACATAGATTTAATACCATGGGTAAAACCATTAATTAGACAAGAAAGAGTGTGCTTTGAGTTAATAATATCTTGTGATCCAGTACGATTCCTTTTCATTTTCAGTCCATGGTTCAGACAGAGAGACCTGAAGCAGGGGTTCAGGCAGGAAGAGGATCCATCTTATCCAGCATCTGAATACATCATAATTCGAGGAAAAGGGGTTAAATGTTGCAGTGCTACAGACTGGGAGAAGTCTGTCTAGAAAGCTGCCTGGAGGAGAGGGACCTGGGGGTGTTGGTTGACAGCCGACTGAATATGAGCCAGCAGTGGCCCAGGTGGCCAAGAAGGCCAATGGCATCTTGGCTTGTATCAGAAACGGCGTGACCAGCAGGTCCAGGGAGGTTATCCTCCCTCTGTACTCGGCACTGGTGAGACCGCTCCTCGAATACTGTGTTCAGTTCTGGGCCCCTCACCACAAGAAGGATGTTGAGGCTCTGAAGTGAGTCCAGAGAAGAGCAACAAAGCTGGTGAAAGGGCTGGAGAACAGGCCTTATGAGGAGCGGCTGAGAGAGCTGGGGTTGTTTAGCCTGGAGAAGAGGAGGCTGAGGGGTGACCTCATTGCTCTCTCCAACTACCTGAAAGGAGGTTGTGGAGAGGAGGGTGCTGGCCTCTTCTCCCAAGTGACAGGGGACAGGACAAGAGGGAATGGCCTCAAGCTCCGCCAGGGGAGGTTTAGGCTAGACGTTAGGAAAAAATTCTTTACAGAAAGGGTCATTGGGCACTGGAACAGGCTGCCCAGGGAGGTGGTTGAGTCACCTTCCCTGGAGGTGTTTAAGGCACGGGTGGACGAGGTGCTGAGGGATATGGTTTAGTGTTTGGTAGGAACGGTTGGACTCGGTGATCCGGTGGGTCTCTTCCAACCTGGTTATTCTGTGATTCTGTGATTCTGTGAAATTAATGATGAATTACACCCTGAATGAAAGCAAACATTTTCAGTTTCACTCAAATTTAAATGTTCCTCACTAAGAAAACCTGAATTTCTCAATAGGACAGGTGCCTCACAAGATGGCTTGAACTTCTTGGATATGACTAGAAAGACAGAACTTTCTGGATAGTTCTGTCCTGATCTTGGCCCAGTGACAAATGGATATAGTGGAAAATTAGCAAGTGACTGAAGGATAAAAAAACCCCAAAGCAACTGTGCTCATCCCTGCTCTAGAATGGAAAGTGCACTCTTATGATGTCACCCAGGCCATAGCACAAATTTGCTCAGGGTACTGCAGTTGCAGCCTCAGTATATTGGCCCACACGACATGTTCTATGGAGACTGAAGAATGGTGAACTGGGGACCATTAAAAGCTCAAACCAGCACACCCATATAACACAACACCTTAGCAGTTGCCCCACGAATAGCTGAGCTACCCCAGCAGTGAGGGAGGAAAATCTGGGAGATGGATAAAGCAGAGCAGACATCATCAGCCAACCATTCCAGTTATGACCACTCCCATTAGAGCCTTCTCTGCTCTTGCAGCATGTCCAGTTGTCAGGGGAGGATGGTTCTCCCTATGCTGGATACAGAAGACCATCAGAAGCTGACTATCTTGAATTCAGAGAACACAGCCTCTCTGTCACATGTATCTGGGGCAGCCTTATAGGATATAGATTATCCTATAAGATCTATAATATTATAATTATTATTATCAATTATATATCCTATAGGATATATAATTATCCTATAAGTCATCGTACATAGCTACCAGCAGCAGATCTCTGATTCACAGAACGTGAGTGAAATCTTGAGGTCAGAGTCATTGCTCCTTTGTGCAATGGGAAAAGCACCCCCTTAGCTCTCAGATAGACACAGCTTCAAGACAGGTCTCTGCAGAAAATCCTAGAGTGCTTTTCCTTGTGCTGGTGTGGATTACTAAGAACACGACCTGGACCAAACCCAAAATATGAGTGAGCAAGGGAGCACGATACTAACCCTTTACAGGGGTGTAATTCCTGCAATTAGCAGACCATACGAAGAAAACCAGAGGAGAGATGGGGAATTGGAGGAGAATCAAGCCTTAGCATGGGAGCTAGGTCTGTAGGTATGCAAGGATAGACCAGAGAAAGCCTGATGCAAATCCTGGCACTGTGTTCTGGCACTCTGATTGACCTCTTAGGGTAGATAACTTAAGAGTCTCTCTGTTTTTGTTCTTTTAAATACATGTACAGTCTGCTCCAGCTGCTTGGCTCCAGTGCTAGCTCATGGTGCCAAGCCAGACATATTTGGCTTTGATACAAAGTTGGCTCAGCCTTCAAATAAACCACTGCTGTATTGTCCTCACAAAACAGGAGCTCTTGAGTGTTTTTGCTGGAGAGGTCTCAGAGCAGCGATACTAGACAGTGCTGGGGTGCAGCCGTGCTCTCAGGCTGAACATAGCTCAGGAGCAGCAGCAGACTGGCTGGAGGCAACAGACTGCTGAAGAAAAATCTTTCAACATCTGTCATTTATTCCTCAGTCCCGCATGATTTGTGGCACATTAAAACTAGGCAGTGTTTGGACAATCTGTGTACTGAGCATGACAACCTATTAAAGTTTGGGTTTGTTCTAATTTATTTCAGGATTTTTAGGATAACACTGCCCAAACCTAAGGCTGGTAACACTAAAACTGAGGTCTTTGATGAGCTTTGCACAGGAGCCCTGCTAATTCATTCACTCAGTTAAACTTGTGTCATCCTCCAAGGGAAAGAGAGCAGCCAGGCTGAAAAGAGTGATGGGAAGTTCTATCCTGTTGCTACAGTTAGGATAGCCTGAGAGCAGGACTTACAGATTCGCATTGTCTTCATGGTCCTTTCCCAGTCTTGGTAGGATCATCCCATTCACATTCGTAGAGTATCATCTGCCTGCTGCTTACTATGCACTATATATGAAACATTGTAAGCACCAGCCAGTGGCAAGAAATCATCAGGCTTGGGCTCGTGAGAAAGCAAAGACCCCCTTGGCATTCCAGTGCGGCAGTTCTCTACTCTCCATTGCACAAGTCACCCCAGAGATGCCTGTGGTGGGAGATGGGAACTTTGTGAGGTCTGACTGCAGGAGCACCGTTGGGGCCAGATATACCAGGAAAGCAGAAACAGAACAGTAGCCAACAGAGTGATCTTGCTTTCATCTGCTGTTAGAAGCTCTGACAACTGTGTATAATCTGCCTGATTTTCTCTAGTCCAAATAGTCTTAAAAATAGAAGTAGTTTAGCTTTTATGGGAGCTGGCCCTAGAGAACAGAAAGCTTGCTAGACCAAACAGTGACCACGGAGGAAGACTCCTCACTTTCATTCTTCCCATTTCTTCAGTATAACATATTCAGGAAAACAAACACATCCATCAGCCCATTCCCCTGAAATGCCATAAGGGAGGGAGACAGGGAAAGATCGAGAGACATTGTTCTATTTTTAAACACTTGAGAGTGGCTCCAGAACTACTGAGAATAGCATGGGAAGCACTTAGAGAGGAAAAATCACCCAAGTATACCTCCAGTCTCTGACGGACTCCAGCATGGGCTTTCCACTCAGCCAGACTCGGCAGGGATGTTTTCTTTCCTTCTAGCTAGGCTGGCTCACATCCCCTGCCAGCACAAAATTGAGGAAGGGATGACCCGACCCAGAGACAAGGCTGCTGCACTGCCCAACACAATCCCTGGTCCTCCTCTCTGTGCCCCACACTGCCATCTCTGTTTGCCCCAGCTGCTTTCTGCTTCTCCTTCACTTTGCCCAGGAGCCCGGTGAAGGCTGTAATTCCTGCTACAGATTCCCAGCAAACTGCGGGGCAGAGTGTAAGAGGAGAGGGCTAAGGAGAAATGCGTGTGACCAGCAGAAGCACAGAAAGGATGGAGCCATGATGTTCATAGAAACATAGAATCACCAGGTTGGAAGAGACCCACCGGATCATCGAGTCCAACCATTTCTATCAAACACTAAACCATGTCCCTCAGCACCTCGTCCACCCATCCCTTAAACACCTTCAGGTAAGGTGACACAACCACCTCCCTGGACAGCCTGTTCCAGTGCCCAATGACCCCTTATGTGAAAAATGTTGTTGTTCAGAACAACAGAGGACTTGCTTGCTGGAGATTAAGAGTAAAATCCTGACTGATGTCAAAAGATTTAGCATCTTTATTCACTTCCCAAAACTCCCAATGTCATCACAACAGTCTGGCAAAATTTAGGAGAAGCTTATTTAAGATCTGAATGTAGGCTTTTTGAATCATATTCTGGCATACAACTGTTACTTATTTCATCAAAGTATATTCTATTAAAACAAACCATGGGATCACTATCCAGATGTTAATACAAAACAGGTGTTAGGCTTTAAATATGATAGAATTTATGGATTTAGCCACATTAATATTATGGTTAAGATATACTATACTGAATACAGCTCTCATTTAATAAATGTCAGTGGAGCAGAGCACCATATCCTTTATTTACACGTGGCATCCTTCCTCCACAGAAGAAAGAAACCAGAAAAACAAAGGGACTTTTACCAAGTGAAGTTCACCTCAGATTAAAGAAAGCTCTGAAAGATTTAAGGTATTAACAAGCAAGGTGATACGCAGCTGAACTATTGGCAATACCACACTCTTTTTTTATATTTTCAGCAATCTGATTTGATGACCCTGCATGAGCAGTGCTGCCTTGCCCTTTCCCCCAACAACACAGGATCGTTTTCCCCTTCTCCTCTCAGAATTATTGTACAATTTAGTTTGGAAAGACCTTGCAATCTACTGCTCCTGCTCCAAACAGTGCTGACTCTGGAGTTAGCCTGAGTAGCTCAGGACAAGGTTCCTTTACCAGGGATAAACAGCTCAGCTTGGGGGCTGCCAGCTGAATGGGAATGCTGTGGGGCAGAAGGATTGCAGAGACTGTCAGTCTATCCACTCATTCTTTTCCTTCTGTTTTGGGAAGAATAGGCCAAGAATCCTGTTCAAAGAAAAACCTAATATTTATAGAACACAATGCACCGCCCACTTCAGTCAAGGGCAAAAGGCAAAGATGAAAATAGTTAAACAAAGCAGAATATTCTTTTACAAAATTAAGGAAATAGGTGTCACAGAATCACAGAATAACCAGGTTGGAAGAGACCCACCGGATCATCGAGTCCAACCATTCCTATCAAACACTAAACCATGTCCCTCAGCACCTCGTCCACCTGTCCCTTAAACACCTCCAGGGAAGGGGAATCAACCACCTCCCTGGGCAGCCTCTGCCACTGCCCAATGACCCTTTCTGTAAAGAATTTTTTCCTAACGTCCAGCCTAAACCTCCCCTGGCAGAGCTTGAGGCCATTCCCTCTTGTCCTGTCCCCTGTCACTTGGAAGAAGAGGCCAGCACCCTCCTCTCTACAACCTCCTTTCAGGTAGTTGTAGAGAGCAATGAGGTCTCCCCTCAGCCTCCTCTTCTCCAGGCTAAACAACACCAGCTCTCTCAGCCGTTCCTCATAAGGCCTGTGTCCTTTGACATCATGATGCAGTGGATTAAAAAAAAAAGAATCCTCAGAAGCCCTGGCAAACTTTAAAACAAAAAAAAAAAAAAGAGATAGAGGGGAAAAGAAAGAAAAAGTGAAGAAATAAATACTTCAAAAGAAAGGAATCCAAGTACTGCCAAGGTATAAATTTAAACTGCAGTTACTTTCTCCATATATAAAGAAACCCAAAATAAATCTGCCATTTGCTAACAGGCACTGGGCTCCCACCAGAGCCCACAATAACACAATCAAGCTCACGTTTACTCCAGGACTGCTCCACAGGGTCAGCCCGCCAGCTACATTACGAAGAGCGGAAAGGTTGATAACCATTCCTAATAGCATTTTGAAAGTAATGTTTGCACAAACCATAAGAACAATAGCAATAACATACTATTGTCTCTAGGTTTCAGAGCCACTAAGACTAATGAGTTCATTTATAGCCCTGATGGAAGTAATTAAATCTGAAACTCAAAGCACAACATTCTTGTTTAGTGCTCTTTGAAACCAATATTCTAATGGAATGCTATCAACAGCTAATTGAAGCACTAATCTTGCCCAGGTTTGGGCCCATTGCCCAGATGGCTAATATATCATTTTCTAGTCTGGCAAGCAACATCTTGCACTGGCTGGATAAAGCTGCGATTAGATATTTCTATATGATGCAATGGAAGCATAAGAACTTTTTTCAATCAATCTTTTGATAAAGTTGTCATTTAATGTCATTCATTTGATAAACTTCTTGCTGAAGTACAAGGACATGTCCTTGGATTTATAAATGAAAAAACTGCTGCCTTATCCAAATCAAAGTTCCTACCAACGGCATAGGAATGACGATACGGGCACACTAGCAAGATAAGTGCCCAGTGACTGCTATGAGGACAACTGAGAAGCTGAACAGCTTAATTTTCCTTCTATAGTTGAATCACTTAATGAATAAAGGTCAATATTTTCTGCCAAAACATGTCCTTTCTGCAAGGTTTTGCATATTGTATACTCTGACAACGGGAGGAGTGCAGTCATGTGTAAGATCTATCTGACAAAGATGTCTAATCAGATGTGCACACAGGAGGATTCTCATCACTTAATATTCATTATAGGGTGCCTTTACTGTCTGTGCTTGGGATGCAATATTCTGCTGTTCTCAGAACTGGAGATTAAAAATATCAGGGACCATGTTACCACATTTTATATGCAAGCAATACGACTAATGTGATTTCAAATCAGCATACCAAATTATAAACAATTTTTTCCTGGCAGGCTGTTAATTCCTTTTTTTAACAGCTGTTGGCATCTGGTTTAGATATTCAGCAGCTTTGGCCTCTATTTTTTTCCCCACTCTCTGCACATTCAGGTATTGTCATTCAATTGTATAGTGTTTATTCAGCCAGACCCTCAGCTGGTGTAAAGCAGCATAATTCTGTGGACGCCAGTGCAGCAGAGCCAGCTTACACCAGCTTTGAATGAGCTTCTGAGCATTCAGTGCACTTGGAAGCAGGGAGTCAATGAAGCAAGATAACGGGAAGAACATCTTTAAGGCGTCCAGTGATCTGTGTCTGCACTCTCTGAAACTGCGGTTTGAACTTCAGCCTTGAACCATGAATTACGAACTACTTGCAGCACGTGTTTTTTTCTTGTCAAGCACTGCCCGAATCCTGGAGTTTACAGAGCAGCATGGATGCTATTACACTTCTGTACCTGTGCATGCTGCTCACACTAGCTTTTGAAACTGTACAACTGTCTGTGCAAGCAACTAGTCCTCTGCAGAATCCATAAATAATCTCAAGAATATCCTGGTTTATTTATATTTTTCCAGACAGCTGGTCAGAAAGAGTATTTTAAAAGTTACAGATGTTTTAAAATACTAAATGGGATATGGCTTAACGCCAGTAGAAGTCGAAATGCAGCAGCATCTGGAGCCCTAGAAGGAGGCAGCAACTGCTGCCTATCATGATACAATGCTACCTCATATCAGAAGACAAGGAACTTCCTTGAGAAGTGAGAGAACAAAACACCTATGCTCATCTATAACTTGCTTTTATGTATACATGACATAGTTGTTATTTTTGGCCCTCTACACTTAATATGCATTTTGTGGCTTTACTTTCTATAATATAAGCTTAACACCTACTGTTAAGCATTATTAAGTATTTTCCCTCAAAGACAGGGAAAGAGAGAGGCAGCTTCTAAGGATTGTTCAACCTATCTACAGTCTAAATTCCCCCTCTTTCTGCCACTCTCTTTTCTACCACTGAATCTAGGAGTAGCCTAGGACAAGAGTTTCCCAACTCACACATCATTTAGTAATTCGTCCAAATCCCATTGAAGTCAGAAACAAAAGTTAAATATGGTTCTTGTTCCTTGAAAACTCAAGGGTGAGCAGGTAAAAGAGAAAAGGCTTGCTCAATGCACCAAATGTAAACTTTCCTTTTCCCAGCATATAGCTAAGAATCAAGTAAACATATAGAAACAGCAACAAATTACAACTTTGGCATTTTTTAACATCTCAGGACAGATGCTCTGTGAATCTGGCATAATAGACTGAAAACAACGTTATCAAATGGCCCTAAGGACTGCTTGCTCTGCTTGTTCACTTCATACTGGGTACTTTCCACCACATGAGGGATCATCCAAACTGAAACTGCAGGCACAGAAAAGTAAAGCTGTCATTAAATCCCCATCATGTGCTCCACTTCTTAAACAGGAACTGAAATCACATGCCCACACTTGACTGGGACAAGATGATCTGGTAGGGCACAAATCTGATATTAATGACTGTGGAATCACATTTTTCAGTGTAAAGGAAACCTGAAAACCAAGCTAAGGTTTAGCAGTCAGGGATGTGATCCTGCTTCTTCAAGATCCCTACTAAAAGGAGATACTAATGTCTCTGGTGGATTTAAGTAGCTTCAAAGCCTTCTTCAACAGGCATTAAAACAAACACATAAAGAGTCATTCAAAATGTTTGGTTTACCATTAATTGCTTTCTCTAGATTAAGAGTGGATACAGGCACAACAGGTACCCAACAGTGGTATCATTCTCCAGAAGCCTTCTTAAGATATCAGGGATTTATTGGCTTTTAATAGCAAAGCATGTAACTGTTAGCACTATATTCTGAAATGCTCCGTTACCAGGATACATTTCCTATTACTTTCTTGTTACCATCTCCATTTAAGTTCTTAATTAGGCAGAACCATCTCACTCAAGCATGGAGAAGAAAACCCATATGTGGCATGTTAAAAAATAATAATTAAGAGGCATGGTGAGCGATCCTTCAGCACAAGCTCAATACAGAAACATACTAAAGCCTGTCTTGAAATGCACCCAATGGGTCAAATCGCTCAACGAGCTGTGAGCACGTCCCATGTTACGAACCAGCACACACACGTGAGGGTACAGGGGGAGGTATGGGGTGGGGGAGGTGGTGCAAAGCTATACTGGTGAGGTGGGGATGTTAAGCACTTCAGTGATAGCTGTTAGGAATAATGAACTTGACCTTGTCAAAGGCCGTCATTATTGATAATAACAAAGTTCAACAGCATTATTATAGGATTTCACAACTGTTAACCTTTATTGCTGGAGGGCTAATTGTGACCTTCCTCGTGTCTCCTTCACACCTAATTAGGTTTCTGTTGTAAAGAGATAAAAGGGTGTATCAGTGGGGCATCTTTTTCTGTAGCTGAATGAATTCATGAAAGAGGGATATTGTTAAGAGAGAGACAGAGAGAAGGGGGGGAAATACAGAAAAAGGCAGGAGGTATTAATAGACTTTAGAATAAAATCCTGACAGATTCAAATTGATTCTGCTGCCTGAGAAAATTGAGTGCGGAGGGAATTAGATTTATGCACTGTTAAATGTAACTGCCTGGCAGTATCCATACAGAAAGCTGTTAAAATGGTAATCTTTAGAGATGTATGAAAATTGTGTGTGAATAGACCAATGAACCATCACTTGGAGCATGCCTTTTCTAGCCGAATAACACAAGACAGTATTATTATTATTAATAATGTATTACAAACACTATGCATTATGTATGTAATTTAATCACAGTATCTAAATGTATAAACAACAGAACAGGCACTCTGTAAGTTTTTGTGCTTGTGGTTATGTATTAACTTTTTCTCTTTTAGGATCCCATGAGGAAACGGAGAGTGCTGCTGGCAACCCTGTACAGCTGGTTACCAGCTGAGCCAGCTCACAACCCACATGGGACAGCCAGGCTGGGCACAATGGGCTCCTGATGGATGTCGAGGGGTGTTTGGTACTGCAGCAAGGCAAGAAAGCAGGAGATGGCCTCAGAAAGGGCTCCTTTCAGACAGGCAGACTTGGTGGATGTGGGCAGACAGACACAATGTCTCTGATGGGATTTTTTTGTTGTTGTTTTAACCTTATCAGCTAAAAATACCTGCTTGATAAACCTTCTAAAGGCTGATTTCTAGCAAGAGGCACGGATAGCACACCAAGTCAATGGGAGTTTTGAGTTACCATTGGGGAAACTGGGAACAAGTTTCTAATAAACATAACTAGAGCTCAGATTGAGTGGAAAAATCAAGCTGGAAATAACTTCTTGATTCCCCCATTTGAATTCAGATCTGTGGTTCTTATGTCAGGCTTATCTCTGGCATCAAAGCAGTTCAGAGTGACACAGATGTTACCACTGATGATAGGGACAATCACTGACTGATCTTTCAAAATCTGATTTAGATTAGAGGCTTTGATTTAGATTAGAGGCTCCTTTTATAACTCCAGTGGTTGTAACTTTGCTATACTCATATTTAGAAGTGCACACTCTGTAGTAATTGAGCTATTTCAGAATGGAGCAAACCATTCATTGGTTCTTGCTTCATCTCATCCAGTACAGGGGGCTGTGAAAAGCTGTAAATCCAGAAACACTTCCAGGTGAGCCAGATAGTTCCTTTGGACCTCTCTGGTGCCAAGCTTGAGCTCCTCACATACTTTCTTCTATCAAGAAAACGTCATTTCTACACAGAACATTTAATTCACTAAAGCTTTGCAAAGAAGCATAGCCATTTCCCAGGCCCAACCCAGTAAACCATCAGCTACTACCTAGTACAAGGGTCTGAACAAAACTGCTTATGTTTGCAATCAACTCTCTTATTTGTGAGCTGTGTGGTTATCTTGAAAGCTGCACTTCATGTTGTTTCATGAACGTTATTCCAGTTTTGTTCCACTGCAAATACCAACAGTTAGTCATGTGGAACTTCTGTTTTTCAGCCACCCTGATGATGGCACTGATGCACCAGCCAAGAAGTAACAGTATTCAATGCTCCCATCCAAACGCTGTGTGCTTATTCCTCTCCTGCACATAGTACTATGTGGCACGTAACATTCATAAGGAGTTATACTGCCAAATGCCTACTCCAGATGAACTTTTTGGAGTAAGAATCCTCCTTACATACATCTATAGTTCACACTGCCACAGCAAAGCACAGTAAAGTGGCATTTGGCTGAGGCGCTGAGGGGAATCTCAGCCTTTACCCGTAGACCCACCACATCCCACACATGAACCACGCTGATTGCTCTGTGTTTTCCACTCTGCTTTTGGAGCATCCAAGGTTCATCTCCATCCTAATGCTGTGCACAGGTACCAAGAAGTACAGTATAAAGACAGATAAACAGAGCATTTGATAAAATAATGCGGATAAGCTAAGGGTGGTCCACTTGCCATGACTTCCCAGACTGCCTGCCAACAACTGGACGGGGCAGTCACACCGATGAATCCACTGCTGAAAAACAGCAACATGGGCAAAGTTTTGGCTACCATGAGATCATTTTCCCTACCTAGTTGATTTAATTTTCTCTCGTTCTTATCTTCGTTCTTTATGAGGCAGCACTGAAAATAACTTGCTCGACTTGTAACTGAGTCATCTAGAGCAGTTTTCTTCTCTGCTTTTGAAAAATAGGTGTAGCCCTGTGCATTTAGCTCGGAACATAATTCATGGATATCTTTCCAGCTGAACAAAAATGTGATTAATCTGTGTTGAATTCACATAAACTAGTAGGGGATTTAATCTCCATCAGAAGGATTTTTCATTCTACTGTGTTTTAGTAAAGGACAAGCCTCTCTAATTACAGAGTGGCTGTGATATTGCGAATGAATGTGAAAATATCATAGAAGCCCCACATTTGTCAGATACAAACTGAGATATTAATTTCAGAATAAGGTTTCCTGTTTTAAACTATCTAAAGCACTGGAACTAGTTAAAGCACTCGCTGATTATCCAGGAGAGCAAAGCATCAAAGCTGTGGAGCAGGCTTATTTCCCTTGAGAGTGTTACCCTCTGAGGCTGGCCCAGCTCCTCAGAGGGGAGTTCAAAAGGCAGGAAGAGCACTTGATCCTCCCATATTTGAATCCCATACATAATATTGGACTTCAAGAAAATCTAGTCTACACAAGCACATGCACCTCTGCTTTAGAATTCCCTGAATTTAGGCAAGAAAACCAGTGGGATTATTACCTATGACGGTTGTAAGCAACTTCATATATAGTCTTAAATACAACAGGAACAAAAGAATACAATTTCTGGAGTATTAGCATTGCCAAATTTGACAGTGTAGGAGAGGCCTGTGTAATTTCATGCCTCCTCTCTGAAAAACACTGGTGTAAGAAACATAGGGAAGTAACAAAACTTAAAATATTAGGCAACCTGCAGAGTAAAGCCATTCCTGCCCAGCTTCCACCCTAACTCACAGCTAGAGTATGCCCTGAAGAGAGGCTGTTTATATCCTTCTCTGGGAGATAAGATACGTTATCTACCACATCTGGTTCCATTCCAGTAACTCCAGAGTCAACATACTCCATCACGCTTCCTGAAGTTGCTAAGCCAGAGAAACAGGGTAGACTATCCATGCTTTGTCAGATAGAGTTTAATAAGCAAACAAAGAAAAAATATTGTTTTCAAATGTCTTGGAGAGATCTATTAAATGCATACTATAAACAAAGAAAACTATTAAAAACTCTCATTGGTTTCTTACTTCAGAAGTATCCAAAAGGCTTTCCTGGTATAAAAAGCCTGTCTTTTATGGGCTACACACTTAGGTAAAGATAAATTTCCATGTGTATTTCTGGAAAAAAAATCAGGAAAGTACAGAGAATTAGGGTCACAAGTACTCACAATTAGTGGGATTTTCTGCATAGGGGATTTTTTTATTCCTGGACACCGTAAGATGTTCCCCCATAACTGTCCTGGTTACAGACTGGGGCAGCACTAACCAAGCCAGTATAGTTCTGATGATGGGTGGGGATTTGCAAATTCATCGTCTTGTTTCCTTTTCAAATAAAAGGGGAAAAGTAACAAAACTAAATGCATTAACAGCTTTTTAAACAATCAATTGCATTAACATTTTAAATGTATTTCAGGTTAGCTAGCAGACACAATGCAGTGACCTCTCCACCAGGTTGGCAGAGCAGCGGGATTTTTAAGGATAAACAGAACAGTTTGAAGCACAGCTGATAAAGATCCTGGCCACACAGTAGGATTCAATTTTGAAACCTAAATGCTTGCAGCCAAAAAAAAACCCAACAAACCTCAAAGCAGACAATTGGAGAAGAAACTCAAATATACAAACATGAACTGGAATTAGATCCAACATGTTCATTAAAAGAAAAATTTCCTTCGCAAACAGGGCGATCAAATGCTCCCTCAGAGGCCAGTGTGCACTCCTTTTCAGGTGAAAATGCCACTGTTCAGAACAGTCTAGAAAAGGAAAAAGGAGTTGAAACCAAGTTCTTAACATGACTATAATGTCACAGTGCAGTGAAAGTTACCCATTCCCTGGCTTACACCATCCTACTCCAGTGCACAGGATTGAGCGTGGTACAACATAGCAAACCACAGCACAAGGGCATCTGTGTTTTGTTTTTGTTAAGCAGATGTTTTCCGGGCACCACAGATTCTTTCTTTAATTTGCCTTGTTAATAACATTGAGCAGAAAGTCCCGATTAACAAAATAATTGACAAGCATTTGAAGGTTTGAGGGGTTTTTTGGTAGCATGTTTCATTGCAACAGCTAATGTAGAATGAGTCTTTGAACTGGAGGTAAAACTAGGGTATGGTTGAAGGAATAATGTATCTTGCTCAGCAAAGCTAGCCGTGGTACTGTTCAAGGTCATGAAAACCCAAGCAGACACTTGGGCTGCTAGGAATACACAGGGAATAAACTTCCCTTCTCCCCTGCACGTTCCTCCTGGGCTTTGGGGTCAGGAATTGCCCAGCACTGCCTTCTCATGACTTCTATAATCCCCACGTACCATCATTAGGAAAAGAAAGCTCTCTGGGAATGTACTCAGACTGGTTTACTGCTTAAACAGGCATATGTAATAACGTGTTGACAAAAATGTATGGAGAAAATATTCCTCAGTATATTGCTCTGTGGAGATAAGTATGCTAGCAAAAGAAAGCATTATGTTTTATTTACCAGGTCGGCTCATTTTCAGACTAGCTTTCTATAACAAAATGGCTTAATAATATTGTTGATGGCAAGAAAGACACCTATAAATAGGACCAAGACCTGTCTCTGGAACTTTTCCATTAAACTTTAATGACAAGAGCAATAGCCTTAATGTATCGCGCTCGGCAAATTCTTTATTGCATTTCTGCCTACACTAACTTACTGTGAAAATAGGTAACAGAATCAAGAAAAGATTTTTTTATTTGTTCATGAGTCAGCTTTCTTTAGGCTTCTCTGTCCCAAAGCTAGGGTATTGGCCCCTGTAATACCCCTCTTGCTCTACCCTTGGATTTGGGGAATGGAACAGTAACAGCGCTGCTTGTCAACACTGGCAGTTACATTTTGACTCCGTTCCCATCCTCATCCAAGCACCTCTACCTTCCTCTAGAGCAGGGACAGCTGGACCCTCCAGCCAAGCAAAAGGCAGTATTTTCTTCAAAGGGAAAAAAACCAGCCCCACAGCTTTCTCTAGAAACCTTCATTCCCACCACAGTGCCCCACTGCAGGGCTCACCAAAAATCTGCTTCTGGATGAGGTTCCCAGCAGACAGGGTTCCAGAAGGACGTAGCTGCCTTATAGTTGGCCCAAACCATCCACTATTTCTATATTTAGTCACACTTTGGCCACACAAAAGGACTCGTGAAATGAAAGACCAAATAATTTCCTTTCACTAGTTCAGGTGGCCTTTGCTGTATCTATTAACTACAGAATGTCCAGTCTATCAAAAATGCAATCCATCTTCCTAGACTTTAAAGATTTTATGCATGTGCCCTCTACACATATACTGCTACGTGAAATGAAAGAGATCTCATTCTGGGCAGCTCAAATGTTACTTATAGCCCATTAGGAATTTCAGGTGAAAAAATATTTTTTAATAAGGAATGGTAGTTTCTAGTACTGATTCTTATTTTAATGATTTTATTTATGTATATTACATATCTATTATTAAATACTAATAACAAGTGTTATTGTTGTAATTACTTATAAGTAATAATTATTTTAAGTGTGATACTGTAGATTGCAAAGCTCTTTGTCTCTTTCCTCTTCAATAGCTCCCTCTTTAAATCTTTGCAGTGCATGCAATAAAAAAGCAGTGTACCTAGCCTGAGATTGCTCAGAAAGAATGCAGAATTGCATTTCTATTACTGTCTCTGTGCATGTTCATATGGATGTCTGAAAAAAATTATAAATATCTCTACCTTTTAGTCATTTGGCTTCCTACAGGAATATTTCTTGTTAATGTCACTGCTCATCTGTCAAGCACCTCAGTGATACTGTGGTGTGCCTGCCTCCAGACCCACAGCTCTCATCTTCCCAGAGGTTTTCTTCTCCTTTAGATGCATCCCTGGAGAAAGCAGTAGAAAATGCCACATATCCCAAATTGATTGGACTACTCCACAGTCCTGTAAAAGACTGGAATCTGCAAAGGGAGCCTAAGGGAATTCAGCACCCAAATCCTATTGATTTCAAATTTTGGGACACCAAAATTCACAGCCTGAAGGAAGACTGCAGTGTTGCTGAATTCCCAAATACTTCAGAGCAGACACAATAACATTGTCACATTGATTAATAACTAGCAAGGGGAAGGGCTGGGCAAAGCCTGTTTTCAGCTGGAATTTAAAATACACTGGGAAAGCCCTTTGCAGAGGGGCAAGGAGGGCTGCTGCAGGCAGGGATGGCAGAGCAAGAGGTTTTATCCTACCAGGGGTCTGCACATAAAGCAAGACATCAGGAAAAAGCCAGGAAGACAGTATATCCACACAACCTACAGAGAAGAGACTTGCAACAGCAGTAATTCAAATATTGACAATGAGGGCTCAGATGAGAATTTCTCCCACCTCTCCCTCATTCATGATCTTATTTCATGATCAGAATTACAGGCTGTCACTACACCCACAGTGTTTTAAAAACCAGCTCATGCTTCAAGGAAAATCACTTCTACAGCAAGTACACAAACAGACACCTTACAACTCATGCAGCCTGAGAAGAGACAGCAGATGGTGATAGCTTTCTTAGTTCAAGAGGTGTTTGAATCTTGTGGTCAGAGAAACAAACCCCATAGGTGCCTCTCTGCAGCATCTTCCATACAGTTTTTCCTCTCAAAAATGACTTCATTTCACAAGTGCAAAATTACCTGGTCATTTTGATGTCCTCAGTGTCTGAGGACTAAGCCACCAATAGCTGTTTCTTTCTGCAAGGGAAAAATCCATCACTCCTGCCCATTTTAGCAACATAGCTTGTGCTAACACCCACCTCGTTTTGCTTCCCCAGCTGTGTTCAGTTAGAGCAAAACCTCATTTGCAGCTCTGCTACTCAAATTCTCTATCAGGTCCTGAACTTCCACCTCCATCACTTCTTGCTGTCACGGTTGGTGGGTATCTCCTAAACACTATACAGCTACAGCATTTTGTATATTTGTAGCTATAACAGCCCTAAGCCCCAGGGCATCTGCAACCACCATGGGTAATGGGGCTGGCGCTACCCAGACACCCTCCTGCTTTCACAGCTTGACTGAAATGTCTGGCTGGAAATCATCAGCCACTGCTACACACCAGGGCTGGGCGGTGTTTACCTAATCTGCAGACCAGGCACATCCACTCAGGGAGAAAAAAAAAGAAAATCACAGGCAATTTGTCAGAGCATTAGCTGATAATTCAGACAGAAATGTTAGATCTTGAGGCACAGCTCCGGGCTGCAGGGGAAATGTTATTGACTCTGACAGATCCCTGCTGACATATCCACTCCCTCTCCCAGGGGCAGGGCTACATTTAGATACGCTTAACTTTTATTCAAATTCCAGATTAACACAGCAAGTGGACAGCAGGGAAAGAAAGGGAGAGAAGGTCAGTGGAGGAAGAGGGAGCTTGCATGGTTAGCATTTGGCTTTTCTCCCCACCTCTGTAATTGTGGCCTAATTATTTCCTTTAAAACTCATTGACTTCACCATGATAATTATTACTCAGGCTTAGAAATAAATATTCCTTCTGCTCAGAGACAGCTATTCCTGCCTACTTAATGCTACTTATTTGCTGTAATAGCTCAGAGTCCAGATTTAGACAACACTGAATTCTTTTGAGACTTGATCAAATGTTTCACAGCTATCTTCCCATCACCACTGGCTTCCCAGACAGCTGCATTTACTCAAAGTCTCTCAGGCACAGATTTTAAGCACCTTCAGGTTATTATTTTTTCTTCCTATATGTATTCATAGCATCCGGCACAAAGCTGTCCTGAGCCTCCAATGACAGCTGTTAAGTAGCAAATAATAGTTAACAATTGGAGCATATCTAATTGGGCTGCAGTTTTCAAATTTGGGCGCTTAAGGAGGTACATTATCATTGAGCATGACTCTACTCTGAATTTACTCGAGTTGCCTTGACAGTGCCACACTTGCTGTCATATTTAAGCACCTAAAGAATCATCTGTGCTTTTGGAGTGGTTGAGTATTGATTTCGGTAGAGCTTGAGTCTCACACCTCTGAACACCAGAATAACGTCTACCTGCATTTCATAGAATCAGAGAATCACCAGGTTGGAAAAGACCCATTGGATCATCAAGTCCAACCCTTCCTATCAAACACTAAACCATGACCCTCAGCACCTCATCCACCCATCCCTTTAACACCTCCAGGGAAGGTGACTCAGCCATCTCCCTGGGCAGCCTGTTCCACTGCCCAATGACCCTTTCCATGAAAATTTTTTTCCTAATGTTCAGCCTAAATCTCCCCTGGTGGAGCTTGAGGCCATTCCCTCTCGTCCTGTCCCCTGTCACTTGGGAGAAGAGCCCAGCTCCCTCCTCTCCACAACCTCCTTTCAGGTAGTTGTAGAGAGCAATGAGGTCTCCCCTCAGCCTCCTCTTCTCCAGGCTAAACACCCCCAGCTCTCTCAGCCGCTCCTCATAAGGCCTGTTCTCCAGAACATAAATGTATGTGCTCAATTAGATGGCTTTCTTGAACATGTGTGTAGAAAAAAAAAAATTGACTCTCAGTGAAATAAATGATGTTCATTTGCTTCGTTTCCCTTTATCCTTGTTTCCACTAAACATCAGTTCTCTGAGTGCATTTAGGATTTCTCAGTTTTCGCTTAATGCATTACTTCAGCCAACAACACCGCTGTAAGTGGCAACGTGTGAACCCAGATTCAGCTGCTCACACATTCTCTCCGCTCATACTCCTCTGCTGGGTGAGCAGAACACAGCCTGCTCGGGAACAGCATTCGCACATACAGTTGGTGACTCTTTGCCAACCACCAGCAGCAGATGCAATGTCCCAGAGATCAAGGAGTGCAGAGTTCAAAATCACACACCTTCAGTGAAGGCTTTTTTCCTGCTTTCCCTCAAGAGAGGGAGATAACTGCATAATCTCCAAATGCCTTTTTGACTCTTCCAGACTGTATTCAGACTGACAGCTACTGGGTTCGTGGGGAATTTTGTTGTACTTGTAGTCCTCACGGTTGATTTCCGGTGGCTTCTTCCTCAAAAAGTACGGACACCAGCGACCTTCCAGTACCTGAAGGGGCTACAAGAAAGCTGGGGAGGGATAGTTTACTAAGGCTTGTGGTGATAGGACGAGGGGCAATGGGTATAAACTGGAGAGGGGCAGATTTAGACTGGACATTAGGAGGAATTTCTTCACCATGAGAGTGGCCATTATCGCTGGCCTCAAAAGACTTTGCTTAGTTATGGTCCATTTAAACAAATTGCTTGAAAACGCTCGCTTCTGGTCTTCAAGACCCTTGGTGTTGGACTCGATGATCCGGTGGGTCTCTTCCAACCTGGTTATTCTATGATTCTATGATTCTATGGTGAGGCCCTGGCCCAGGTTGCCCAGGGAAGCTGTGGCTGCCCCATCCCTGGAGGTGTTCAAGGCCAGGTTGGATGGGCCTTGGGCAGCCTGATCCAGTGGGAAGTGTCCCTGCCCATGGCAGGGGTGGAACTGGGTAATCTTTAAGGTCCCTTCCAACCCAAACCATTCTATCATTTTTTGATTCTAATTTTTTTATTCAACCCTAGGAGAAATCTTTTTGTTTGATTGTGGCTTTTTTTATCTGAACTTTCCTTTCCCAATTTATGATAAGTTCCAATTTTACAAAACACCAATATCTTGGTGGAAGAAAAACAGTTTTCATTTGATTTTTCATCAGAATTGGGCAAATTTTTTTTAATTTTTCATATACATGGTTTGCTTCCAAGTTGGTCAAATTAGGCCTGGTTAAAATCAAAAATTTGGAGGCTTTAGCATAACCTTAACTGGAAGTGCTGCACAGTGATTCTAAATATCACTGAAGGCAGCTACCTTGCCCCATCAAACATTTCACCCCTTCCATTACACTATACTACCTCTCAGGCTGTATATTCCTTTCAATCCTGCTCAGGTACTTCCACTGACTTTGGGAATGCTGTGCATGGATTCAGCTAAGACCTGCTTGACTTCTGGCTGGTGACCAGACCCAGCTGCTCCAGTGGCTGTTAGTGTGTCTAAAATGGCACAAAGTCTTTGCTGAAGCAAGCACAAGTGCTCCCAAAGCATCATGTACCCAATGAATCAGGGCCACAATGAGCATGAGGGAAACAGGATCCCATTTAATCCTGGACATGTGCAATAATTTAAAGAAGACCCTCTTACATCCCAGCTAGCATATAGGATGCAGCTGTTAACTTTCAACATGTTAAAGGCCAAAGACAATGAAAAATCCAGACACCGTGGAGGTTAAATCAGTGCATCATTTGACAGGGAACTGTAAGCCATTAACCTTTCCACTGGCACTTGCAATGAAGAGCTGGAAGATAAACACATTGGGTAGGAAACAAATTGGTTCATTCGAACGCTATTAATGTGCGTGCCCTTGGAGGCCACGTTTATGTTTTTGGAAAATTACACATTCGTGCATAATGAAGTGAGATATAGCTCATCGATTGCCAACAGGGTGCTAAGCCCATGATAAGGATTTATAGCAGGTGCCTAATTTTCTAAACATTTGCAAATTAAGTATTTACAAGCGTAATGCTGGCTATTTTATTGCCAGTTTAAGTTACCATCATTTGAGCTTTTTATTTCACACTGAAACTGAGCCGAGCATTTAATACCCATGATGTGTAATTTATTCAAGAACAATTTGGTGATGTTATAGTGGGAATTAAGGTAACACCCAGAGACCCTAATTATGACACAACTACACATAAACATAAGAAGAAATCCTGTGTCCTAAAGAACTTGTTCTTAGCTGACAAAACAACAGATAAAGATTATAATACCCACTGTGGGGGGAAGAGATGTAAAGGGAAACTGAATGTTTTGCCCAATGCCATATGAAACGTCTACCATAGCTGGAAAAAAATGCAGTCCTCCTGCCCTACATACCTGGGGTATAAAAGTAGATTCTTTTACCTACTTACTGATAATGGGTGACTCTCCCTGCCTGAATACCCTGGGCCCTGGTGTTACTGAATACAACCCGGCTACTGAAACAACTTGTTTCCTTGGGAAGCTGCCACAGTTTATAAATGAGCTAATATAAAGACTTCAAGGAATACCGAACAGAGAGTGCGTGCATAAAAGGCAAAAAGTATGGTTAAAAGAGGACACACTATTATAAATATTCCTATTGCATCTGTTTCCTATGGAACACTCAAGGAAAATATGAGGATTCACTCTGGAGTGTGTTCATAAGAGAGATTTTGCACAGCAGCAAAGGAACCAGATTTCATAACCCAGGACTTCCCTTTCAGGCTAATGTTGCTGCAAAAACACATTCTGCAGTCTGTGTAAATGAACATAAACATTTCTATAAATCATATAACCAATTTACACAACCTTTTTTTTCCATAGAAAGACTGCTTTTCATACTGCACAATTTTGTTAAGCTATTTCAATGAGGAAAAGCTCCTGTGACTTCTGCTGAAAGACCATCCCTGGGTCTGAGGTGAAGGATCAGCCCCAGACAACTCATTGCCTCTCACTGCAGGTCAAACCAGGAAATAGTCAGGAACAGTCCAAAGCTAGGAAGATGTTATAGCCATCCATGTGACCTGGTCTAGAAGACATACAGTGATATTTGTACCCAGGACCCTCATTCATTCCCCCCTAGCCAGGAAGGTTTATATTGTTAAACCATTTCTCACACACTGCACCATGCACAAATTGATGGGTGTACCTGGAGGAGCCTCAGCTTATCCCCAAAGAGGAACTGCCAGTGCTCAATCAAAATCCAGCAATACGTCTTTAATATTTCCCCTCTCCCACCTTCCGCTGCAGCTGCTGCAGCCTGGCTGGATCACGGGAATGGGCTGTTTGCTTTGGAAGGTGCTCAGCTCCCCCCACCGCTCTGCCTAGAGGTGAAGGAGAGCATGAATGGGCAGTCAATTTTCAGCCATGGAAGGGCTTTAAAACTCAACATAAATGACTCCCAGGAGGAGGAAGGGATGAAATGATTCGTATCGGTATTCTCCTCGCAGGTGAAGGAAGCACGTCTGTCTCTCTCTAAGGGAAGGAGCAGGACCTCTCTCTCTGCCCAAGCGGCTGGTGACATATTCAACCTGTCAATCTCTTACTCTGAATCCACTGGTCAGCCACCTGGCTGGAAGGTAAGTAATTTCCCTGCCTCTAACAGTTTAGAGAGAGGAACAGGAAAGATTACTCATTCATTAAAAATGTGACTTTTAAGCAGGCCTAAAGTGTTATTCCAGGACTCTCATAATGGAACGTGTAAAGGCCACTGCTTTTCATTCTGCATGCCTGTTATAAGGAGCTATTGCTTTTCAGGAGATGTGTTCATCTCATGTTTGACAGGTGTCATTGCACATCCAGAGAAGTGTTCTCTACTGGGGAATCTAATTCATCCCCTCTGGTATAGATCTTACAGGATCTACATACCATTAGGTATGTGGATAATGAAATTCTAGAGCACTTCTTGGATACTTAATTCCCCAGTTAGGTTTCTCTCCTTAAAAAGGTCTTCACATGCTCACAAGAGTTTTCCTGCAAATGAACACAGGTGCTGGGCTGAAGTGGGCTGTGTGAAGCCACTTCCATAGGCAATATTTGGATGGCCTTACCTGATATAAACAATCCTCCTGCCAACTCCAATGCCAGTACCCATTCCCGTTGGATGCCAGCAGTATCCTAAGCAAATTAACTTAAGACTCATAATTTAAAGAAGCAGATCTTGAGCTATGAAATCTCTCTTGTCCATATCATCTCTTAATCCAAATCAAAATAGTAATTGCCTTTTGACATTGCCCAGACACATGTGAGAGGAGCAAACTAGTCTTTGCTGCATAGAAATACCAGTCTTGTGAATCAAGATAAGAAATATCTGGCACCTTGCCTGCTGTAGGGTTTTTAAAAATGAGGATCAACTAATCCAGCTGAGTTCATGCCACACCCTGGGAGCCACTAAGAATATTAAGTATTTCTGGTCTGCTGAAAAGTGGATAAAATGATATCATTATGGGAAAACTGTTAATGCACAGTGGTTCAAGAAAAAGGAGAGAGGGGAAAGAAACCAGACAGGACTGCAACAACTACAAAGTACTTACGCTATTTTCCACTTCTTGAGAATGTATTTTCAAGGGTAGCAAGGGATGCTGATAATAATTGGTGACTAAGCCCTGATGATAAGGGCTGCATATAGCTTTAGAACAATTGACACTTGCAGAGGTTAAACTGGAGATTCTTAATCCATAAGATGTTTCTTCTTTTTCTTCTGGAGAGGTTGAATGAAACATCCATAGCTACAATGACAGATTTAGAAGACCTGTTAACACTAGAGTAGCATTTGAAAGCACCTATTTTCCTGCAAGAAGCTAAGTGGGGAAGTACATGTAGGTCTCTAATTGTTTTCCTTAAACCAACAGTGGTGCCTTTCCATTCACTCTCATGTATTACTCTCTCCTGGGAACAGCGGAAATAAAGAATTTTCAGCCTTTGAGTTGAATTTGGTGGCAAAGCAAAAAGGTCAAGGCTGTGTGACTTTGAAAATCCCATCGTTTTTCTGGGGTTGAAGCAACAACAGGAAAACAAGGGAAGAGATGGAAGATACAAAGTATTGTTCCACTCTTTTGAGATCAAAACTTCTCAGAACACTAGCAGAAAGTTCATGGACTCATGCATTTCTCCATATTGATTCACCATGAAGTAATTCATTCCCTCTGTTTAAATCATTCTCAGTTTGAAATTGTTCTTACATTAGTTCTTCAGACTGTCTATTTTCCCATCTGAAGGCATTATTCTCATCTTCCTATAGTTTTATACATATGCAAGCTTGGTATGGAAATGAGCTTGATTTTTAATGACATCATGCTATAAAGACACAGGAAATTCTCTTATCTCCTCCTTTTTTTTTCCATTATCAACCCACGTTTTCATGGAACTTCTCTATCAATTTGTGAAATCATCTCACTAAACAACAAAACATTGACCTGGGGGAAAACTTAAAAGTTAGAAGGGTTAAGTGAAGTACAGTCCCTGCATCAATAAAAGAACTCTTGAAGCTGGGCCAGGTCAGGTCCAACAAAAATGAAGGATCCATACAAGAAGTGCTGGTGATCCTATTATCTTCACTTTCAAGAACTGACTTTCATTCTTGCAGTGTCTGAAGGTTTTCACAAACTGAGAACACACTTAAGTCAAAGAATTGGCTTGGATGCTATTTCAAACCATTTTTACTTATTTTACTTTCAGGATGGATACAGTCCCAAATATCCAACAGCATCCAACAATTTTGCATATTTGCAGTTCTGAAAAGCCTTATTTGTCAGAGACAGCGTACTCAACATTGTGACATCCAACCCTGATGAGGCAACCAAGATGGGCCACTGAATTTACTATTCACTAAAGGAAGATCTTGCAGCCAACACCATGCTAGCAAGTGGAGGAGGAAACTTCCTTCATTTATAGAGCAAATACCTAAGACTGCGAAGCATATTGATGGCTACAATCAGACATTTTTATTAAAGCTCCTCTCCCTTCAACCACATGAGTGTTCAGGCATGGCTTATCACCTGTACAAATATTATTTCTGAATGCAGTTAAGCCTATGCAGGGACTCTCTTGAGAAATAAGCCTAGAGGAGCCAGTGATTTGTCATGCATGTCCTGGATATATTTATAGGGAGTCTGTACATGAAGCAAAAGTCATGAATAAGCACATGACTTTGCATAGAGACATGAGAAGTTGCGGCCAGATACTCATAAAAACTATACAAGACTGGCGCAGACAAGCTCTATAAAACTTCTGAGGTGATAAGGATACGATCTTGGAAAGATCGACAAAAAACTGTCACAGAAAGAAACTTTTCTCCTAAAATATGACTTATTTGGGACTTTTGATCATTCTAACCTTCCAGACTAAAAAGATGAGAGCTTTGAGGCTGGCAGAAAGCTCGGTCTACCCTGTATTTATTTTTATTCTTCACAATATAAACCTTTGCCCACTAAGTGAGATACCTTTCTCAGAACCAGGAGAGATACATTTATTTCCAGTCATGCCGTACTTGGACTTTTCTTGTGAATTTGTTAAAGAAACCTGGGGTTATTTCAAATTACAAAAGCAACCCGAGTGGAGGAGTGACTTTCATAAATCAGACTGAGAACTTGTTGAGGTGATCAAAAAGCACCCTAGGCTGAAAATAAAAAAAAAATGACATCTGGTAATGCATCCCCATGCAGTTCTAGACCATGATTCATCTGTGGGCAATCACACGAGAGAGGTTATTCTTCCTGCCCGAGGAGGGAGACAAATGCCTGTGAATCTGAAAAGCTGAAAACAAGCTTCCCACAAGAGCAGGGGGAGAACAGACGAGTCTTTACCCAAGCATACAGCTGGGGAATGTCAGTTCCTGCTACAGCCTCATAGGATTTCTCCATTAGGAAGCAGTGCCCCAGTTCAAACCTGCTGATGGGAACCCAGTGCCAAGCTAAACACAGAGCTGGCTGGGGCCAGGACAGCAAGGGGGCTTCGTGGAGCCTAAGTGCCTCCCAAACAGCGACATATCTGAGACGAGGGCCCCATCACAGCCCCCTCCCAGCAGACCTGCTGGCTTCATTATCATCACAGAAAAGCATTTGCTGAGATTTTCTGTCCAACCATCAAGAACCAAATTGGTTCACCTAAAGTTTACAAGCAAATTTACAATTGCTTGGTACATACCCTTCGGCTGCTTCATGTTTGCCCCCAACTAGCATCCCTCAGCTTAGGATAAGGGCATTGTTTTTAATTGCCAATTTTATTCTTCAGTTTAGAAGCAGCTAGAGGAGGCTGCAAAGTAGTGGTGTGTGCATCCTCCCACAGGCACCAGTCCCCAGCCCTGCCCCAGCACACTCATGATCCAAAACGCTTCAACAGAGCTGCCAACAGCAAGGCACAGAATTCAAACAGGAACCCACCAGGATCCAAGACAGCACTTAGGATTGGTGAAAGGCACTACAGACAAGTGGGGCCCCCTCTGTCATCCGTGTACACTCCTCCTCCTCCAGCTAAAAAACAATGGAGGAAACCTGTACGAGCCTGAATGCAGAACAACCCTGCAGCTCTGAAACAAAGCCAGACGTGTTCATGTAAAAGGGAGACAGTTGTCAACCCATGCAAGGCTCACGACAGCAGAATTACATCTCTTAATTATTACCAGCCTGGCTCCCCGAATGTTCGCATTTTTTCACAGTTACTAAATAAGTTAATCACTTCATGAACAAGGAAATCTGCAGATGCCTTTGAGGCTTTGTTAACATAGTGCCTAAGCCAGCTTTACACTCTCTTCTAATCCTCTTTAAGACAGTATGAGGCAGTGAAGTAGCCTATAATCAGTTTTTAAGGTTATAGACAATATCCCCACTCAAGCTGGTTGCCTAGAGCAACAGTGCAGGAACTGAATACTAGCAATGAGATTGGATTACTTGCCTTGTTTATTCATCCATATATATTTATGCTCTGCTCTGCCTACAGCAGAAGTGGGGATTTTTGTAGCCTGTGCCTTACACATCCGGATGCAGAGCAGAATTCATGTAAAAATATGCAGACAGGCTTCAAGAATTAATCTCTTTCCACTTCTGATTCTCTCCTTTCCCTCTCCACCTCAATACCTGAAAGTTCAAAACACTCCCAGAACTAAGACTGCTTGAGGTGTCTTAGCAGCCAGAACAGCCTTTCCACTGTTTCACATCTACATGGAAGTTGAAAGCCCTCTTCCATGACTCCTGGCATCACCAGCAATATCTGGGCACCCCAAACCACCTCTTGAGCTGGTGCACCCTCACCAGGAGGCTGCAGGAGCTGCTACTTCACCCTCACAAGCATCAGTCCCAGCCTGACCTGCGGGAACTCCCAGCTACCATTTGCATAAAGCAAATTGCTCTGTATTTGAAATGCACTGATAAGAACTCAGCCCACCTCCCTGTTTCTCAGTTACAATCATTCTATCTTCACCTTTTTCCATTGAAAAACTGGGTTTTCCTTCTGGCCAAAACCCACTTCTTTTTTGTACCTGTACAAGGTAGAGGACTGAACTGTATCCATACCTGGGGAGGATCAGGTCTCAGGGGAAGCACCACATATTTTGTAACATAATCTAGAGCATGGAACTTTTTAACGCAGTTCTTTACAAGCAAAACAGTGTACTCATTCAAGAAAAGAGATTAGAGATTTGACAGATAATAAATATGACAAGACACTGAGTTTTAAAGAGATCTAACTGAATGGCAGATTAATTTAACAAACGATTGCTACTGAAGCAAAAAGGATGAAGGGCAGCAGGAGGGAAACTAAAAAAGAGTTCAAGATATTTCATTTCAGGACACTATTAAAATGAAAAGTCTTATTTTGGGAAGGATGAATGCATCCCTTCAATAGTTTAAAAAGAAACTTTCTGGCTTTATCAGTTTGAAGTGTTTCCTTGCATTAAGTCACCTAAATTAAGAGGAAAAGCTAAAGTTAAATACCCTCAAACCAAACCATAATGTCTCATTTTGGATGTAACCGGACATTTCAGGCTGATCTGAAACGAAAGTTTTGTGGGTTTCATTTCATTGAAAAAAATGAAACCAAAAATATCTGTCTCAAACTGACAGAAAGCATCTCCCCCCACACCTCCTGCCTTGAAACTTGTCTTTGGTTTCTTGTCTAACAGATCAGACCAGTGATGCTCACATATTATTGCCTGATTTCCTGCACTGTTCCTCCAGCCGGAGCAATTTGGGACCACACACTACTTGTCTGTAAAGTATCCCCCACAGAGGGGGCTTTCCCCCAAAACCTCAGAAAATGAGCATCTGCTGCTGAGACACCCCTCCTGCCCCATGCTAGGATCCCCTGCAGATGGCACTGTGGGAGCATCCCAGCCCCCCCAGCCAGAGAAGCCTCCACATCCTCAGCTCCCTGCATTAGCCCCTGCACTGAAATTATTTCCCTGGCCTACTTTCTACTTGTTTTTTGCTTTCTTTTTTTTTCCCCTTCCAGAGAAATTATTTATCATAGGGATTGCCAGTGCTTAATAAACATCCGTCCAAGAATAAATTTGTTTATCTAAGGTATTTTATTATGCTGCCTTAGATAAAAGAGAAAGGGGGGGAAAAAAAATCCTCCTCAGAATATTTGTGACTGTGCAAACAGTGGAAGAGCAGTGTCCTTGAGCACAGTTTTCAAAGGGGAGGTTTGTCAGAAGCCATTTCAGCTGTGAAGGAATGAGTTATCTTCCAAATGAACAAAAAGAGGTGGCGGTGTAGGCCCTGGCAATTGATCCAGTGTGACAGAGACAGATTTGGGAACCTCAAAGCATTTTGTTCCAGGGGCTGCGCTGGTTGTCCTCCTGTTTCACCTTCTGTTGTCATCCAGCCTGGGTGGCGGGGGGAGGAAGACGGAGGCATTTTAAATTCAGGTTGCACAGGTTTCGAGTAGCAACACAAGACAGCAGGTCATGGGAAATCAAGACTCCTGTCACTCAATCCGACAGCGGTTTCTGCCTCTGCCTCACCCCCCTCCTTTTGCTGGTGTCGCAGCCTGTGTCTCTGTGCTGATGAGCAACGCACGAGCTAGCAGATCCACTACACCAGTCAGGCTCCCCACGCCACAAAGTCATCGAGTAACACCAGCTGGGTCCCTGGCAAGAGCAGCCCTGGGCTGTGCAGGGAGATAATGCAGTGAAAGGAATGCTTATTAGAAGCAGGAAGCCTGGCAGTAGGATTTCTCATCCCAAATACAAGGTTTGCAGCAGTATAAATAATGCATGTCAATCACCAGCATCCTGAAAATTAGTTGAAGTAGGTTAGGGAAAAAAAAGAAAGAAAGAAAGAAATTCACATTCAAATGGTCTCCATTCAAAAAGAGTTAGCTGATCATACTAGGCCAGTATGGAAGAAGGGACAGTTATTAAAACCTCTTTTTTTGTTTTTGCATGATACTGTATCAGCAAGAGACAGAATATTTTCCAAGTTGTTGGACCCAACCCTTCAGCTTCTTCCTGCATGGCAATGCCCTGCCTGTCACATTTATGGCAAATCCTGTACTTTAGGTCACAGCAGGTCAGTCAAATGCGTGTCTGGCTCTCCCTCCAAAAAGACACCTGGAAAACTGCTGCCCAAGGCTCCCAGGGCTCCTGTGCCTGCCCAGGGACAGGGCAGAGCTGGCTTATTCCCCTAAGGATCCACATCACCCCCAGAGGGCAAAGCCCTGCCTGGTGTGCTCAAATACATCACAGTCATGGAGCAGCAGGTGGTTTTCCAAAGCTCTGGAACGACTTCACTGAATTGCTCTTTTCAGCCTCCAGAGTTCTGCAAATTTGCCAGAACTGGCCGCTTTCCCCCCCAACCCCCGAGCCTGGGGACTCCCAGCCCTATCCAGCACTGCACAGCAAAGTCCTACCTAGTGCCAGCAAACACAGGGGAATTGCCAAGGAAACACCAAGGGAGACCAACCTTGCTGAGCTGGGATGGCCCAGCGAAAGCAGAACCTGGTAGGAGCAGTCCTGAGGGCAGAGGAGCACCTGGCAGCCGCACACCTGCTATGGAAATGCAAAGTATAGGCATGAAACACACAAAACACTCAATATCTTTTCTGTTTTCAATCAATTCCTTTTTTGTTCTGGGTGATGGGATTTGCCAGTGCAGTGTTCAATGCCCTGAACATCACTGCTGCTAGACCTACTTTACTTTTTCCATGTTGCTGCTCAAGTAGAACTAACCTACAGCCTAAGCAGAAACAATTAAAATGGAGTCTTTTACATTCCCCATCTTCATCCATTCACATCCTGAGTACTGCAGGTACAATCAATGTACTGAAGGCCAGCATATCCTTCTGACTAGTCAAAAGCAATTTCATTACCAGCAGCAATTCAAGCAATGAGTCTTCCCCTTCAGGTCTATCCAAATTCCAGACCCCATTGAACTCCACCTTCTCTTGGCTGCAATCCTCTCCCTAATCTAGTAATTCCACCAGCAACAAAACACAGCCGCGCTAAAATTCCTCTGTGCGCATCAATGATCATGTCTACGAAACTATTAAAGTAAAAAGAATATCCTAGGAAAAAAACTTCTGAAAAATCTGCATAATTTTCCATTTTATTTTGATCACCACGCCCGACTTCCACCCCCTCTAAGCGCATAGGCCTTTAGAAAACACCAGATATCATGAAAAAAATGGTCCCCAAGGAAAGCTAAGTACTAAGCCAGTGATAATCTCAAGCAATCACCACATGCATGAAAACAATCATCTTTCTGTATATGGCACCAAACCCTTCACTCCTGCTGGGCCACACATACGACTTCATAGAAGTTTTCCAGGAACTAACACCCATCCAAACATGCAGGATACCACTGTCTGCTCCACCAGGCAAGAACAAGTCTTCAAGACAGCGGCTGGTAGATCTGTCAGCATTACAGGACTTAAAAGCTTTGACTCTATTGCAGCTGGGGCCTCCAGAGACTAAAACTCTTTACAGCAGGGGAAGCAATTTGACTCGGAAAATACAGAAACATCCCCATCTGGCTTCCTGTCTAACCTGACCCAAACTTTGGATGCCATTCAAAAACACATCAGGGATCCAGAAAACTGCTGCCTCTTTCACATTGAAACAAATCATCCATTCAAAACATGGCACTTCCAGTGCAGATCCTGGGAAATAAAACATTTTCTGTGTTACTTCTAGAGTATAAACTTCCATGAAAAACAAATGGGACCCAGGGAGCTTTTTATTTAAATGAGGAACCTATGTGTTTCCTCTTCAAAAACTGAATGATTCAGCATAAGAAAGGAGCGATGTGGCGCACCTTGTAGGCAAGGTAGAATATCTTTCACCTAAGTTATAATCACTTTGGCTTTTTCCCAGAGGAGATCTGGTGTTTGCTAGATCCCAACCTGTTTTGCAGCCAGATTAAAACTCTCTTCACAGGGTCACATCCTCCATAGAGTTAACCTGTTAAGGCTGAACTTCACTTAAAGGTATGGTCTAAACAGAAGCATCTGCTTCAGTTCTTCAGCCGAATTAAGCCCCTTAAAACTTGCATGGCCCAAGGATGTTTCAGGATGTATTTACTGACTTCTGTACCTATTTAGACTAGTCCTGACCAGACTGCACTTCATATCCTTCAAGTGAGGCTGTACTTCATTTCCTATGGCTTAGACAAGACAGAGCTCCTGAGCTATCAATAAAATTAAATCCACAGGGAGCTCCTTGCAGTCTTTTGTCCTGGGGCATTCTGTTGGGATAGAACCCTGTCTCATTTTTGGATGGCAGTCAGCATAGTGGAGTCTTTGTCCAAACTGCAGCTTTTCCTGGAGAGAAAAGCGCCTGGATTGAATCTCAGGAGGCTGCATACAGCACCTGGTTATGTGAAGCCTCCCAAGTAGCTGTGAGTACTTGTATGTCTATGTTACGTCTCTGTAAAATAGCAATAATTATTCGGCCCGTGTCCTTTGCCCATTTCTGTTAAGATTGAGCTGTACATGGCAAAAAAACTCTTGCAATGTGTAGATACAGCATCTGGAATAATTCACCTTCCCCACTTCTCTGTTGAGATGCTTTTAAGATAGAACTGAATCACAACAGTGTAACAGAGTTCAGTTTCCACTTAAAAGAGAAGTCTCTCATCACAGTATGGGAAAGCTTTGTAAGGAACATGCTTCCTATGCTATTTTATAAAAACAGTGTTCAGGGAAATGCATAACATAATAAATACACGTGTTAAAATGCCATTTATGTTTGTGACAAGTTTCAAAGCACAGTTTCTAGCACTGGGATCAGACACATTTCATAGCATAACTCTATATAATGGAGTTGTAATCAGGAGACAATTTTGTGGGATTTGGAACAGAATACATCTTCTACAGGTAAAGAAGAAACAAAACTGGCTTAAGTTTGACTGTGCTCACCATTGCCACACACTGTGAGTTCAGTAGGCTCTCTTAAGTTTTTTCACTTATTTGCTTAGATGGTCTGGTTTGATTTTTTTTTTATTTACAATGGTCAAATGCAGATCTTTTGCTGAAGGAGAAAAAATAAAACAGTAATATGAAAATTGCTCAGGTAGTCAGCCAAGGTATAGGATTGCTCCTCGTTCGGGACAGACCGGTTGCCTTACATGCCCCTACAGTGCTCTGTATTGAGTACAGTAATTACACCACTTCCTTCCCATCTGGGATTCAATCCAAAGACGTTTTACCAAGTAACAATGCTTTCTCTATTTGCTCTCTTCAGAACAGAATAGGATTGTTTGGTTTAAATAGGCTTCCAGCCAGAAGAAGGTCAATCATAACAAAGCAGTGACATTAAGATAAAGGCAAAAACTATGCATTATGAAAAGTATCCAACTCTTGACAGTTGGCACTCGAGCGACAAGTTTGCACTGGGGGCGTTTCATGCACTTAGCTTTTGTAATCTGGGTAGAGTTCAATTTCACATTTGTGTTTATTTATTGCAAACCACAGAATCACCCTCCAGGTTTTCTCAATTTTCTCTTAAGGAAAATACAATGTTCTATTACAATTAGGTAAACAAAGTTGGTTTTAACATACACGTTAAAACAACATTGGTTTTTAAGACTGCCAGTGGCTCAGCTTGTTTAGAGTTTGCGGTCTTGGGCATTTTCCCTGTAGTTCTCTATATGGTAATTTTGCTGTAGAAAATAACTGGCACTGTCTAGCCTGCTTTTTTTTTTGATGATGTTTGCAAGGAGAGCTAACTCTAATAAAATCATAAGGCCGAGAATATCTTTCCAGCTATCACACACCTACAGATTAACAGTGTTTCTTTTATTTCTCTGTTTTCTTCCCTAAAATAGCACCCTTCAACATCTGGTCTAAACTAGCCCTCGTGTTCCCTTCCTGTGCTTCAGTACACACCACTTTCATACCAGTTCTCCAGCAAGTCTCTGGATATCCTCTAGAGTATCTGTTTGAAGATCTGCTGTGTCTCATCTTTCAGACTCTCTATAACAGACTAGCTTTTGCTCTTTCAGTATAGGATTAGATAACCCTTCCTGGTTAATTTTCCTTCTACTCTAATATAATGGGTTTCAAATTGAGATCCAAGAGTGGAGGACAGTTACGTGATTAAGACCCTAGAAGAGAACTGGGGAGATTCATAGTCTCTACTTTTTCATTTAACCTTATCTATGCCACTCGACAACACCATGCTTCCATTTCCATCTATAAAAGAGGACAATCCTTTCATTTATTCCACTTTTTTTTTTTTTGGCTTGGCTATTTAGAAGGCAGGAAGTTACAAAAACCCCAGCACAATGAAGTTCCAGGGTGAAATGGGGTTTCCAGCTGCCAGTGTAGTAAAACTAAAACAGTCCACTTGCCGCTTGCATCCTTCCACTGATGTTACATAGCAATCATACTTTCTGATAAACATTCTTGTATACAGAAGGGGCCTGTGTCATGTTAAAATGTCCACAAAGAACATCTTCATTGGTTACCGTGTTGTTACTGACCTCCCATTGCCAAAAGGGCTTATATTAAGAACTAGCACATATTTTTGAAAAATAAGATTTTGTAATACATAGCACACTGACCAAATATTTAGTGTTTGCCCCAGTCAAAATTTCTTCCATTGCCTCTCATATAATCCACATTTAAGTACTCCCTATATCCTACATCATCTAATTCCTCCACCCTGCCAGCCAGTAAAAGAGAATTAACATCTCAACATTAAAGTCAAAAACACACTGAGACTCAGATTGATAAAAGGTTTGGGAGTGAAGTTCTACTGATGTCAACTGTCTTGATCAAGAGCAGCAGCTAAACAAGAAAATTATAACAGCTCCTAGGAGTCCCCTGGACTGTCACTGCATGGATGCCTCTCCTACCCCTTGGTAATTCTCTCTTGAAATCTTCAAGGGTCTACTACTCAAACCAAATGTGATCAGGAGAAAGAGGTACAGCTTCTTGTCACGACAAGACAAGAGAAAACAAACAAACTTCCAGGAACCAAGCCTGTTCAGACCTGCCAGACAAAGATATTTTTGTGAGCTTGTCAGATTTTGGTAACTGCCATCAGTTGATTGAATGCAGGATGGTGTGTTTTCCCACAAGCCTTGCAACTCTTACACCCTTAAGCCACTGTACTAATAATTCATTTGAAATAATTTATTCCTCCCACTTCCTGGAAATCTAGAAATACATTAAAATATTCAATTAAAGTATGTCTGTTGAGGGAGAAGGAAACAGAGGAGAGAAGGGAATAGTGGAGAGGAGGATGAACACGTGTGCACTAGGGATATCAGACAGTGTGGGGAACTGCAGTCTTGGGAGAATTGCACTTTTCTGTCTTGCATCCATCCCTCATCAGCCACATCATTATCATCAATAGCCATTGCACAGCCTGCTGCGCTGCCATCATTCACTAGTCTCTACTCACTTTCAAGCAGACACAAATCCTCATGGCAGAAGTCACCCTTGTACTAACCGAAAGCCCTACTGACAGCATGTGCTATGTGCAATCTGGAGAAATCGAATCACCCTTCATCTCTGCGTACGCATTTCCCGAAGGCTGGGCAGGAGAGCGTTAATGAGGGTGTACGTGATGCCTTGAATAACTGCAGCTTGTGGCATGCTGTGTGTTGTCGGCTGGCTTTACTCTCTAAACTAGTTAACAGGTTCCATTTGTCAGAACTAAAATTAATTCACACACACTCTCAACATTATCTTAATTTGCTAAGTTCTACAGTTCAACCTAGATTATCCAAGCTTCAATTATCCAAAACTCCCTGGTATTCAAAACAGGGTCAAGTCTCTTGACATCCATTAAGTACATTGAAAATTCCCTCAGTTATCAGAGACCTCATTTATATGAACATATTCCATATCCCCAGTGATTTTTATATAATTGAGGCTGAATGTCAGTAAGGTTTTGATATCAGGATATTTTGACTGATAATTGAAATTTTCAGAGATAGCAAATATTTTTCTGTATTATTTTTTTCCTCTTTTTTTTTTCCCTGTCCTGAGAAGTCTATTTTATTAAAAGTTCAAATTCTAACTAAAAACTCCTTTTGACACCCTGCTATGCATTTCCAGACCTTCAACATCACTTCAACATGACACATTGCTCTGCAGGAGCCCCCCAAGGCCCTGGGTGAGCTGGGAGTGAAGCATAGAGGAAGGCTGTGCCTCAAGGGGCTCCTCAAGTGCTCCTCCACTGGGAACTAAAATGGGAGATAGAGGTGGGCTCAGATTGATCACAAAATTTAGTCATACTCCAGATCAGTCAGACTAGCTAATTGCACCTTGAAGCACACATAGCAACTCTAGCTAAGAACAAGGGACATAGATAACGTCTAAAACATGGGTTTGATAATTGAACTCCAACCCCTAGAATGTTAGACCAGTGCCTTGACAAAGACCACTCTTCTCTGTGTTTAACTGAGATGCTACCCAGTGCGAGAATCCAAGTTCTGTGTCACATTATTTACAATAAGAGATTCCACAGGTGCCAAAACAAATTTTCTGCAGCTAAACATGGATTAAATCTACCTCTATGTTTTCAACCAGTGAGACAAATTTCACTGCACATTTATCAATGTGTCCAAACGAAAAGCTAACAGCAAAAATATCAATTAATATGAATTTCAAATACTTATGAAAGAAGGCTTCCATAAATACTGCAAGTCAACTACTTCGTATCACGACTTATTAAAATTTACATTCCATACTTATTTAATTAAAATAAGATACATTGCAATCAGTATAGGTAATGGAATGTGTACATTTTGCACAAAATTCAAATGTTTTCAGCTAGCCTAGCATTTCGCTGTTGCAAACACTTTGCATAATGTATGAACTGGAGCTATTGATGTGGTGAGCACGTCCCTGACAGGACTTATCTATGAATGTGAAGTTTGGAGCCACTAGCAATGAGCAGAGCACATCTAATTCACTGAACTACCCCTGCTCTTCATGTGTGATGCCATCCAGCCTGGAACAGATCTGCAGAGCTGTGAATGGGTATGATGACAGTGCTAGGGAAGGACGACCAGCTCTTCACCATTTCCTCACCTACAGCCCTAGGAAGGAATGGGTGCCATATCATAGAATCATAGAATAACTAGGTTGGAAGAGACCCACCGGATCATTGAGTCCAACCATTCCAATCAAACACTAAACCATGCCCCTCAGACTAAACCATGCCCCTCAGACCTACTAGAGTTAGAATGGGTGCTCCCTCTCAAACTGGCTCATGATTATGCAGCCATGTCTTTCTTCATGGCATATCATAGACTGCTTTTAGGTTTCCAAAGCTCTAAACACACCAGATGCACATCTCAGAGTGAACAGAAAGGCAGTTTGACTTGTACCACAAAGACCATTTACTAAGATCTCACACACAGTTCAACACTGTCCTTTAAACATTTGAGGGATTAGGCTGTACCTCCATTCATCATTAATGGAACACGAGCAAGCCCGCTAGGTACACATTGTGTGTGAAGAGGCTGGAGGAGGACTGCAACAGTGCATGGAAACTACAAAGAAACACTTGAATACACTTTATAAACTAGTTATGCAAGGAAGTGCAATCTAAAGTGCTGTTATTAGATAACTAATGGTTGTACTGCTAAAGTCTTCAAGTTCCTAAACATGTCACAAGGCAGAAGACTGAAAAGGCTGTATCTCCTTGCTCCCTACATGTAACACCTGCTCCTGATGCTTATAGCACACACGTTTCCTTATTGGTAAATGCCAATAATATTTGTCAATTGGTTATTATTACTTCCTCACCGGAACCTTTAGGAGTGAGCTTAAGCATTTGGTGAGTGAAAGACTGCTGTAATTATAGAGATAGAACTGTTCTCTGGAAACAGCTTTTTTGATTGCATGCTGTATGCATGAAAAATATGTTCCATAGCAAACAAAACTACTAATTCATGTGCTTAAACGTACACGTGTACTATTTAACTAACTGCTAGCTTTAGCAGAAGTAACACAGTCTTAAGATACAAAAGCTGGTAAGAGAAAGTACTGGCATCTCAGCACGAAATGATTTGATGTGCAGAGCACAGACTGGGGGTGATTGTGACATGTCACCATCCCTCTCATCCTGATGCTCATTATTTGTTTTTCCTGTCTCTATCCAGCTTAAGAAGTGAGGCAAAGAGGAGAGAAGCAATGCTGTGCAATCCACGAACAATCTGGACTATCTTTCAGCTGGCAGTAATTCCAGTTGATACAAAGTTAGTATGCAATGACAACAACAAGAACAGCCTTGTTAGCAGTGTCCTGGAAGGCGGATATTTTTTTGCTTACCAAATCTTTGATTAAAAATGGCTGTGTTGTCTAAGCAAAGAGCCTTGGTATTGTAAATTTGCTTGCACCATGGGAGGACGGCTCATTCTTCAGCACAAAAAAAGGAGAACAAAGTGTAGGGATGAGAAAGGAAGCAATAAAAGTAGAATATTAACAGCAACTATAAAAAAAAAACAGACAATGAATATTGAAAAAGGTCTTATGAGGGAGGCAAGCCTAGGATGTTTTGGGAAGTTTTTGTCCCCTTTGGACATTGAATCAAGCAAACGTCAGAAGAAACAAGTCAAAGTGTCCTGTTTCTTGGGCTTACAATAGAAAGCTGCCTTTGGAAGCCTTCTGTAGAGAATCCAGACATCTGCCTTCATCATGTACCTCTAGTCACATATTTCCAAGAAGCAAGTGATATAAAGAAGATAACTTTCCTATATTTGCCCATTTCAGACAACAGAATATGCTCATTACTCACAGGAAAAAAAGCCTTCTGGATTATTTTCAAGACATCATATCAGCAGGGGAATCCCAATCTGTCCCTTCAAACTGGAAAACAACCTTACACTCAATAGCACTTGAGAAAGAATTACAGAAACAGACCCTGGCAGACATCAAATCTAGTTTGGGTACAAGTTAGGTAGCAGGGAGGCCTGGAAGTAACGGATACTTTCCTTCACTTTAGGTCAGTCCTCAGTACGTTACCCTGATGAAGCTAAAATATATCTTGAATTGTCTGCTTTCATAGGCTTTATCAAGCAAAGTTGTTTTCCGCTGATCTGCAGCTGCACCACCAGGAAGTGAGCAGCTCTCCTCGCTGGCCCCATGTGCATGCCGACAGTAACCACATTAACCGCAAAGCATGTTTTTATCTTGTTAAGCCGCTAAGCTCTGAAGTGTTCCGTTTAGTATGGTAATAAAAAGGCTGAGTGATAAAGCTTTTAGTGGGTAGAGAAATAGCAGCCAAGATCTCCTGTGAAGGGGACATGCAGCTTGTTTTCTTTACACGGATTCTTCTGGACATGCCAACACAGAAATAAATCAAATTCCATACGCTAGATAACACCCCGGCTATGAGACAGATCAAGAAAGGCTGGGAAATCAGCATTAAAGATATGCTGTTAAGTAATTTAGGCCAAGAAGTTGATCTGTCAAACCTGATAATGATATCGTCTAAATATTGACCAACAAATAAAATAAACTACACTATTTAGGTACTTAAATGTTTTTTAAATAAAGCCAATATATTGCTGTCAGTATCTACAAAAAGAAGTTATTTTTTTCCTGTTTTGGTTCTGCATGAGTAGCCCCTTAATGAAAACAGGAGCAGTAAATACCCCCATCCAATGTGCTGGCCCCACCTTGCTCTCTGCCACAAACACACTCAACAGTCATTCTCTCCACCCAAAACACTGTCATCATTCAAATTAGGAGACTGGTAAAGACCCCCTCTCACAAATTGGACCTGGAAACCAGCCATGTGCATAGAACGACTGAGCCCACTATCATCCTGCTGTCAGTGATGGATAGTCTACACACTACCCGTGCCATGCAAAGATGATCTCTCAAACATTACCCTTGGCAAAGACCCTTTTATTTTGCCCAGTGGAGATGTGAGGACCATGATAGTCCCAAGAGATGCACAGTTTTGCTTCAAATTCCTAGAGTAGACTGAATAAGATCTTTAAAAGTGGAGCTCTTAGCACTTGGAATCAGCTCCAGGTAGTCTGCATTTTGGTTCATTATTTTAACATCTAACTATCTTGTCACAAACAGCAGCATCAGTTGCTAATTTGCAGCTTAACTGTTCCTGTCACAGAAGTCAATGCCTTCCATCTCCAATATCATTGGTCTCTGCCTTTTAAGATAAGAGAAATTCAATTCTTTTTTAGTTTAATTACTGTGAAATGGTCTTTCAGAAACACAAACTACACTACTTCTGACTGGCCAGCTTTCTGTTCAACGCACAGTTTTGCAGCAATGCACATTTCCTCTGTGTATCTATTCCTGCAGAAAACAGAAGTTCAAATAACAAAATGGTGAAAATACCTTCAGATTTAAATTGACCACATTCTCCTCCAGACAACAGAGCTCTCATCACATATGTGGCCTACTGCTCACATGAACTTGCTTCCCAGAAGCTGAAGCTCTGCAGTACTGAAGAGTGAGGCTTATTAATTCATGATTTGCACCATTAGAGGCCAGAAACAAAAGAACTGAGATCTGATGTCAATAACTACACCTGTCCCCAAAGACAGCATAGACATATCTGCAGAGTATTATTCATACAAACAGTGCGAAGTGATGGTGGGAAACTGGAGCTCACACAATGAGGGTGGTGAAGCACTGGCCCAGGCTGCCCAGGGAATTTGTGGCTGCCCCATCCCTGGGGGTGTTTAAGACCAGGTTGGATGGGGCTTGGGTATCCTGATCTAGTAGGAGGTGTCCCTGCCCATGTCAGGGGGCTTGGAACTAGATGATCTTTAGGGACCCTTCCAACTCAAACCATTCTATGATTCAAGGATAGTGAGAGACCTAAAAGAAGGAAAATGGATCTCCCACTATCTGCTTATTTATGTATGTGGTTCTGACTGATGCTTTTCCAGACTTTATAGAAAAAGAAAGTTTTGCAGCCCCTAGCAGTCTGCCCACCAAGATAACTGCCTATGCTGCCCATGCCCAAAGCTGCCTCTGAATAGCAGGGACAGGCCAGGAAGAACAAAAAGGCAAAACAGAAGAATGTCAGGTAGATCACCAAAGCCACACTTATTGCAAACATATACTTTAAATTGTTATCACTCTTCAAAGCCTAGCAAATCTGGGGCACGATCCAAACTGAATGTTCCAACAGCAGAGCAAGGCTTGGAGATGTCACTGCTTTCCACCGTGCTGGACCAAGGATTTGGCTGCTTTGCAAATCAACAGGATAAAACCACTCAGAAGGGTCAAGTGCCTTCATCTTGTTTGTCAAGTTCCATAGGCTGAAAGCAAAGGGTGGGATGCAAAGAACAAAGACAGAGAATAAGCTAGGATTTTTTTAATTATTTTTTTTTTAAGGATAATTGTTGCCCACAACCCCTTCAGTAACCCATCAATACTGCCATCTCTCGGAGCTGTAGGCACTTGTCTGGGAGACCAGCAGCTAGTGTCAAACTCACTAAGCTTGAATTATCACAGTCTGATCAGCAGATTAGGCTGGATAACAGCTCAAAGCCATGTTTGACTATTAGTGCTCGCAGGGGGCTGCATCACTCTCAACAGCTCTGTATGGCATGGCTGGTACCTTTGCTATGGACAACCATGGCCCAAACCTTGCAAAGTCCACTCCGCTACCTAGAAGATACTTTAAGAAAACTGACTAAGCACTTGGAGGGACTGAAAGAGAAGCCTGCAAGTTTGAGCTCTGCAAGGGGAGCTTTCAAGCCACCATCCAGACACAGACATGGGTTTCCATGTAGGAGAAGGCAGACTCCACCCTGCTACAAACCAGCTGGGGAAGGAAACACGTCCTCCATCTTACACAAGCACAAATAGTTAAAGTGATTATCAGCCTCCACTTCCCAATTCCCCTGCACAAATAAAAAAAAACCACCAATCAAAACACAAGCAATCCCCTGCTGCAGCAGCACTAAGCCTTTTGCACACAAGGAGTTAAGCAGGAGCACATGGCAGCCCATTGCAAACCATCCCACTGCAACTTCTGCAGCTGCACCAACTAGTAGATTTGCAGGAGTCTCAGCCCCTTCTTCTTGAGGTGCTAAGGGGCATGGTTTAGTCTTTGATAGGAATGGTTGGACTTGATGATCCGGTGGATCTCTTCCAACCTGGTTATTCTATGATTCTATGATTCACAATCCCTAGCACTCTTTTCAAACGCCATTTAGCAAACTGTATCAGTCTCCACCTAATCACCCAAGAGACCTTCCAGCACCCTGTCTGACACCACAGTCAGTAGTTGAGGTTGGTGGAGAGGCAAACACATTGTGACCACGTCCTGGACCATAATCTCTTCCCCAACTCCCAGTGCCTGACAGTTCCAGTAGTTTTATCAGCCAGGTCTCTTTGCACGTGGCTTTTTAATTTCATTCCCCACAAATACTTTTGTTTCCATTCCCTTACTATTCTTCTCCATCTGTTATCATCATATCACATATTTACTCTTTCTGACCTTGCCACCTTGCACCCTTTCTTCTCAATATTCTTCAAAGCGTTCCTTGCTTTTCCTGAGGCTGTATTTCAAAGACTCGTGAGTTACTAACAGAAATCCATGCTGAAGTTACAGAGGAGTTTATTTGCATCATCTGGTGAGTAGCTGACAGCAGATGACAGGCTGCAGAAGACACTCTGCACGTCTCCAGCATGGTTCCACTCAAACCCTGTCCAGAGCAATACCTACCCACTTAGGCTGGGAGAGCTTACAGAGCAAGGGAACACATCCATCAGCTTGCAGAAACAGCAGCAGCAGACACTCCTGTATCATGTTACCTTTCATAAATGATAACTTATAGCTTTTTGTCCACTCTATGAACAAGCAAAGTGGCTGAGGCAATGACCAGTAACAACCTCTGTTACCTGCAGTGGATTCAGATAAGGACTGCCCTGGAACAGCAACTAAAAACTGAGTTATGCTCCTATGTATATTATAAATTCTTAGACAAACAGTAACTTTACAAACAGGCTATACAAGAATATTTTGGCACCTGCAACTTATGAGGTAGATATTCCAGTATTTTCTTTTTCATAATATTTTAACTCCCATTTAAGCTCACTAGAATGCCTGTCCACCAACACAAAGCATAGAAACAAATGAAATGAGCAATTAAATTAGTCAAGCCCCAAGTCCCATACAGTTACCAGTTCCCTATTGGTACCTCAATTACCTCACTGTCACCATCCACAGCCCACATCTCCCCACCCTCACCCTAAGGAGCTGGCACACACGCTTCATTCCCCTCTCAGTCACTGCTTATTCCAGCTGCTTTGTTGTGAAGGGTTTGATGTGGCTTTCTTCAATTAGGCTGCAGAAAGCTAGGGTTGCCTCATGCAAGGGTGACACAGAACTATGGCTACTGAGCACTGGAGGATGGGGGGATTGGGATCACTCCAAGAGCTTCAGAAAAAACTCCAGATGCAGTATGCAAATTCCACCAGAAACTTGAGCTTGAAAGTAATGTTAAGCAGATGATTTTGGGTTGGTCCTTTCTCAATGACTGGACTGCTGCAATCCAATGCAGTCTGTGGGAGCTGAGCTGCCAATTCTTTTAAAAATATCAGTATCTGGGAGGCATTGCTTTCATGGTTAAAACCTTGCACAAATCAAGCACTCAGCTAAACCACAGGAGGTTCACACACTGCAGGGCACTGTGGATTCAAGAATAAAGATGCAACAGAGACTGGAGAGAAGGGAAGAGAGGAGGAGAAATTAAGACCTTGAACATTAAGATTTGACTAACTGGATGAGACAGGATTATTAGAGAAGGGGGAATGGGAAGGGAGGGGAAGGCAGACAATTTTCCCTAACCTGCCCCATCTTGCCATTAACATTTAAATTGAAATGATGAATTACTGAAATAGCCACGGTCAGGGCCTCTGTATCCTCCCTCCGTAGTAAGTACCATGATGCATTGTCATGTACAAACAGCTCCTTCATGAGACACCAAAAGGCTCTTAATAATGGATATTATACTTCTGCAATGATCGCAGTGGAAAGCACCCAAAATTACCAGCTTTCTTTGCAGAGTAATTTGTTATTTTAATGCTGTCAACCTGCAGAAATAGATTTATTGTTATTAATAATAGTGATTTGCCACATTTTGCTAGTTAAATTACAGTGCTGTATAGTTAGTTCCACAATAAAGGACTGGAAGTGTGCCAGGAGATTGCTCATAGCTCAGTGTAACAGCAGTTGGCACAGTTCCCATTAAGGCATTAAAATTTGAGTCAGAAACATAACAGATGCAAAACAAAACATGAGGTCGCTCGCGGGGATTATATAAAAACAATTAAAACAAATTAATTACCAGTTATGTTAGTGTTGTTCAGTGTATACGTAGAATGATTACAAATCCATGCAGAGGTCTTTTAAAGACCATAAAAGTCAATAAGGATCCCTGAGGGACTACGAGGGAACTTTTGGTTCAAGCAGAGCAGCAGGTTTAGGGAGACGAAATACAGGGAAGCACAAGCTGTGGGACAAGCCCAGCTTCCCAGGAGCAGAAGCTGCTTCTGGAGGCTCCTAAGGAAAACCAGGTACATGGGTTAGGAGTGGAGAACAAATCACGGTATCTTGGTGCTACAGATGGAAGAGGAGCCCAGGGGCACTAGGCTATGAGCTATTTGGGCAGCCCTGCCAAATCACCTTGACCCAGCTCAGAAAAGCTGAACTGCAGCCAGTGAGATAAACTGGGGTCGAGGGTATGGTTAAGAGCACACAGTAGGATAGACTTCTTACAAATGAGCAGTTTGTTGAAAGAAGCTGCATCAGTTTTCTTCCTGTCTTCCCCTAAGCAAACCTGAAGGTTTCTGGTCCTTGCAGAAAATTTGCTGGAAAACCTCTATAAGGAGTCCATCCGTGTCTACTCTTATTTTCCAGCCATTTGTGCTTCTCTTTGCAAAATTAAAAGGGGAATTATTTTTAGTATGTTAATAGCCTTCATCGTTATCCTACTGTCAGGGACAGAAGCTGCAGTTTTCCTGTAGGAGGGACCAGCCACTACCAAATACCACTGAAGATCTTCTCAAAAGCATTCTCTGTCCTCCTGCTACTTCAGAAATAAAACAGTTTGAAACATGAGGGTCTGAATTTCTTCTTGTACCTGTTCAGCCCCAGTGACTTCAGTACTGTTGTTCCCAACAGTCGTTGTCAATTCACTCCTTCCATACTGTCTCCCCACATCCCACTTTACCAGCAGGCCGGCACAGCTCAACAGAAAAAAATATCAGAGCTTTTTGGCTGTTCTTACATCCTAAACCTGTGATGTAGTTATTACAATCCTTATCTCCCTAAAACCTGTGAGAAAAAATTTGCCTTTGAGTTTTCTATTAATTCTTTAGTCCTTGGACAGTATGATCTCAAATCACATCAGCCCTCTCCATCCCAGTGGCACACTCAAAATATGCATTTTCTCAAAAGGAACAATTTTCCTGGCACCACAGATTTATCTGGCATAGTCTGACCAGCAGACATAATCATTTTGTCAAATCCTAGCACCTTTTAAAACTAAAGGGTGTTGAACATGGCACATACCTGTGGTTTCTCAACAGGATTCTCAAAGCTAGCATGCCATGGTATTGGTTTTTTTCCTCAGAATATCCTGGTTCTCTTAGAGGGCATATCTGCTACCTCCAACTAAGTTTTCCTTTGGATCTTCTGGTTTGTGTGTGCCCGGAGTTTCTGATGTGAGGCTGTTTTTTACAAGATGTAAAAAACAGCCTCACATCAGAAACTCCGGGCACACACAAACCAGAAGAAGCAGTTAGAGAGGTGCAGATTGCTCTAAGAGAACCAGGATTTTGAGGAAAAAAAAAATACAATGGCTGTAGCTTTCAATTATAGCAAAGTTTCTAGAACTGAAAGAAAACTCCTCAGGCAGCATATGAGGTGTTACCTTTCTGTTTGATTGTTGTTTCTGGTTTTATATTACCTAGTAAAAGTGTGTTAGTATTTTAGCATCTGACTAATGGTGTGAAAACATTATCTTACTATTGCTCTCCAAGCAGTGATTTAGTTCATATTCTATCTTTTGCAAAGAATAAGGTATGAAATAATCACACTAACTCTGCCTATTGTGCACGTATAATATCTAATATCAAAAAGTGGAATCAGGTCTCACTACATGCCTCTCCCTCTGTCCCCCATGTTTGCACATCCAAACCATGATTTTTCTTATTAGAAAAATTATTTCCTTGTTAAGAGTCACTTAAATGCCTGATAGAATACAGGAGGGTACCCAGTCCCTGCCCTTAGGAGCACAGCTATCGTTTTTCAAGATACATTAACAGCAGGCATCAAGTGTTCATGTAAGTACCATTCCTGGGAGGTGCTCTAGATGCACTATCAGGACCAAAGCCATAATCCCTTAAAGAGAGGAATAACGTGATTTCTTTCCAACATTCCACATATCTGAATCAACCCATAGAAACTTCTTTTTTCTGAGTTTTTTTAATACTCGCAAATACTTAGGAGGAGGAGGAGAAAGAAGCGACATACACCTCTACCGTACATTGAACTTCAGGTGACAACAGGTCAGGAAACATCTTCCACCACCGTTCAGTGGAAATGCACCCTTTTCCCACAGATCATGTCCTTAGGTGCAGATTAAGCAGCCAGGCAGGGAGAGGCTGTATTTAGGAAGGAGGAAAGTTAAGAGACGGGTGGATGAGGTGCTCAGGGACATGGTTTAATGGTTGATAGGAATGGTTGGACTCGATCTTGGAGGTCTTTTCCAACCTAGTGATTCTGTTATAAACTCCTGCAGGGCATTCAGAAATGGAGAAGGGGGACAGAAAAGGTGGTTCTTCTCCCTCTTTTCTCCTTCACTGTAAGGAGGCTGTGGTTAGCAAACAACCTGCCTCTGCCAATTCCCCTGATGACAGAAGGACCCACAGGGAATAAACTGTGGCTTTAACCACGCATCTACCACTAACATTTCACTATTTGACTTTGGAGCATTGACATAGATCAGCAAACTATTTCACATCAATTGAGAGCATTTCCCATCTTATTTAAACAGTTTCCCCCTAATAATTAGAAAGGCTGAACCAGTTAGGACAAAAGTAAGACCTATCAGGATTTACTGTTTCCATCTGCTTTTTAACAAGGTAAAGTTAGAGACTTTAAATTCCTTCTTGCTTGAGAAGTAAGTTAGAGCAAAGCACTTGGGTTTGACTCAACACCTGCCAGGGCTGCTCCTAGCAGCCAGCTCACTCTGTGTGCTTTGGGTATATCAGTGAAACTGTGCTGATGTTTCATGGTCAAAGGCTGGATGCAGAGGGGTGGCACCAGCAGGAAAAGGTGCTGTGCTGCTGTATGTGGAGTAGGGTTGGGTGGCAGGCTGCGTTGTGCTACTGCGGTGAGAATAATTCTGTGATTCTGTGATTCTGTAACTTGAGGTCTGCAATAAGAAGAACATAATTTAAACAGGGATTGCAGTCCCTGCCCATCAAGATTCGTTAATGGGAGTTGTGAGAGGAGCTCAAGAGGTGCCACAGAGATTTAAGCCCCTTTATTCTCACCGCAGTAGCACAACGCAGCCTGCCACCCAACCCTACTCCACATACAGCAGCACAGCACCTTTTCCTGCTGGTGCCACCCCTCTGCATCCAGCCTTTGACCATGAAACATCAGCACAGTTTCACTGATATACCCAAAGCACACAGAGTGAGCTGGCTGCTAGGAGCAGCCCTGGCAGGTGTTGAGTCAAACCCAAGTGCTTTGCTCTAACTTACTTCTCAAGCAAGAAGGAATTTAAAGTCTCTAACTTTACCTTGTTAAAAAGCAGATGGAAACAGTAAATCCTGATAGGTATCACCAGATGTCACTGTTGTACAAGGTCATCCAAGTTGCATTTCTGGGAGAGCACATGGTAAACTTGAAAAAACACCTTGGGCTTTTCCCTCACCTGCCCCCCTTGGCCTCTCCTCACCCTCAGCAGTTCAAGCATAGGTTCTACAAGAGAAGCAGCAGCAAAGTTTGCTCTCTGGCAGGGATGATATTATAGCCAGTTTCTTAAAGCAGAGTCATTTGGAGAAGGAACCACAGCGCACCATGACAGCTTTTGTTTCAGGCTTGATATGTTTATAGCAAGGTTTATTTTCTAGTTTTGTTCCAATACCTTTCTTTCTGCTGGAAAGCTAAATTGCAGGGCTGCAACCACTGCTATCAGCTAGCAAAGAGATAACAATAATTAATGCTTGGTAATATTGAGCCTAGAATGTCTTTTGCATGATGCTGCCTTATTAGTTTCAGCAGGGATTCTCCGAGATAATCAAACCCAGGATTTTAGGCTTCATATGCTTGAAGTCTGTTTCATACAGATTTTCTAAGATGGCTTGGATCTGAGCATTTGCATTCCAATAATAGAATATTGTTCTCTATCTGCAAGATATCTACCCAAAGAGCAGAGCAGCAGCTCGATGGGCTTAGGTTTGAGCAAGACATGCACAGAGCAGTGTCCCTTAAAAAGCAAATCTGTTGAGGAAATAATTTCAGCTAAGAAAATAAACATAACTGGCACTGCATCAGAAGAGCAGCACAATAATGTTGATCTGCTAAAGGAACACACTTGATGTTTTAAAACAAAACAGATCTGTGCAAGGAAGTGCTTGCTTAAAATATGTGAGTATTTTTATTCTTCAAGACACATTTAAAAACAAAGAGAAGACAAAATATACACACACACATAAAGCCCTTCAGCCCGAGCATGCTGCTGCTGGTTTGTTATGTATCGTTAGCTATTCCCAAGGTGCCAAGTGTTATCTGAATGTGGTTTGTGCAGTAATCCAGAACCAATTATGTATAATAGTTCTTCAGCAAAATACATTGAAGAAAATAAAGAAAACATGCTGATTGACAAATACACTTCTTCGCATTCAGGTCTCATGGTGGCACTTGCTGGTCGGGTCCCTGCTCACCCTGAGCTCATGAGCAAAACCCACAGCCACAGCAGCTCCCAGCCTGCAGCACGGGTGAGGAGAAGGAGCACTGAGTCAACCCAGCCTCCGAGGAGCAGGGGTATAGAAATGTGCCACCCCCTCCAGCCTGGCAACAATCTCTCCCAGCCCACTGAGGAACATACATGCTGATGTCTCGGTGAGGAGAGAGTGATGTTAGGAGAGATGGGGATGGCTAGTCTTCAGTGCCATGGAAGCACTGGCCTGAGAGACTAGTCAAGGTATTCCTAGGGCAAGCATTAATGGTGATTATCCAGGGTTTTGCTTTTCACTATCAAGAAAATTAAAAGGCAGCTTCTTCTGCTATAAGCCCTGCTAGGAAATCATCCTTAAAGTTTGACTTTGGCACCATGTAGATGGTACAGTAAATACATTAGTGGTTAAACGTAAGTACTAATAAACCTTCAGTTACTGTCAGTTCTCATTCCACTACATCAGCTGTACACACTCCACACCTTTCTTAGCTACAACAGTTTTTCCAGTATAGGACTCCTGTTTCCCATAGCTGGGTGATCAGGGACACACACACCTTGCTAAGGCCACAGTGCAGGGACGTGGGCAGCGGCCAGGTGTCATATCTTGTTCTGGCACAGGTACGGCTCCTGCTGTCCCCCTGCTGCTGTCTGCTGATGGGTCTGTGCAACCACATGCACACTCAGCCAGTGATTAAGACTGGGTTCTCCTAAACTGAAGATCACAGCATCAGAGTTGTGCTGGATTGATACCTTCAATTCTTATGAACATTAACACCAGCCATTCTGCTTATGGCTGTGTTTTCACATTAGGCTATTTTACCCCACTCCCCATTTCACAGCTGTGGAGCAATTCATTTTATTTCTCATCAGCTTCCAATTAGGCTCAGCTACACACACCTCCATCCCTTTTAAAAGCTGCCTTAAGCATAATGAACAAAGGAAAAATAAGGACCAGAAACATATCAGCTTGAAGGGAGATACTCATGGGTTACTACAGGGATATGTCCATACCTTGGCACAACATAAATTATTATTTTTAATGTACTGAAAGTAGACCACAGAGCAAATGGCACATTAATTAAGTTCAGATCATTCCAGGGTGAAAAGTATTGCAAAGAGAAATAAAAGAAAAAATAACAGGCCTAGGGAAGTTCACAGGCATGAAGTAGCAAAATGATATTCCAGCCAGAAAAACACAGAGCTAATGTGTACTGTGGAGGCTGGAGAAATAAATCTCACATGCAACAGTTGCAGGAGAAGGAAGATGCTCATGAGGCACAACAAGGGGAAAGCTCTGGGCTGATAGCAAGCCCATTTTCTCCTTGGTGCCAGCCCAAAACCACTGCAAAACTCTCTCCCTCTCCTCACTATCCCCCACTTTTCCAAGGGTTATAAGGAGGTACACAAAGGCAGATAAGACTTTTAACAGGAAAGCATAAGGCAAAGAGCTTTGGGAGAAAAACTACTTGTTTCAGGATATAAACCAAGAGCACTACCCGAGGATATGCGGTAAGCAGCCTGCCATCGCACCGTAATTGCCTGCTGCAGGATTTCTGACATTTTTGTCTTATACAGCTGGTAGCACAGTGGGACACAAAATATTGTACTTTGATCCAGCTCATGAGCAGACTTAATCTCTCATACTCTTTCCCTCTGCCATCCTTTGGTACTATTTTCTAAAAAAATGGAAGCACTTGTTCTCCAAATAAAATAAAAAAAAAGAAAACCAAAACATACAGAACTTATTTCTGAAAGTCTCAAGCCAAAGCTCTGTCAGTCACACCAGCAGCTGGAGTCAGCTACAGGAACTACCCCAAAGTCACCCATGCAAGCAGGAGACTGAGTCAGCAAACCAACCCACATCTCCTAAGTCCCAGCCCCACCTGCCTGAACTTTCTAAAGCTCTATCTCATTCTTGCTTTTTATCATCTATCAAGGACTCACTCACTGCAGGGCAAGTTTTGCTGGACCTTGGGTATCCACCCCCTATCCTCCCTGAAGACCAGAACCTATATGATGCCAGCTGGCACATGGGATGCTCAGGGCTGGTAGCACAGCAGCTGGGTGATCTTTCTTCAGAAGTATGTCTGTCACACTCACCTTGCTGTCTCCCTCCTGTCTCTATGTCCAGCCTGCTGCTTCTTCATACATCCTGCATCACCAGACCTTCATAGAGCCTTTCCAGCTGCTGTCCTGGGAAACGATAGTCATCACTATCCCTAAACTCAGAGATGACCTCAGATCCATCTTGCAGAGAGGCACTGGCAGATTCATAACTTCAGCGGGAACCTACCAAGCATGTCTTAGCCCAGCTGCCTCCCACTCCTGTTGATTCACTACTGTCTCGGTTGCCAGCTCTGGTCAGGAATGACACCAATGAGACAGGGAACTAAAAGAAAAAGTCAGAGTGGAGGAATGGAGGAGAGCCCAAACCTGAAGAGGAGTAGCCCTTCACGTTTGGTCTTGTGCATGTTGCACTGTATCAGCCTGCAGAGGACTGGGCTCACAAAATCCTATGTGCAAAGAGGAAAAGAGAGTGTGATGTCATGTATTAATTACAAGCCCTTTTTGGCTATTTCTCTGACTAGAGCAGCATAGATGCATCTTAAGACTACAAGGTACCAAAATGCAGCAAACTCAAAGCAGTGCTGCATTTTTAGTCTTTACACAAATTAGGCCTCTTTTGAAAATTAACTGCAGGGCCCTAAAGACATAGAAGTTGGTTTGCTCCCTTGTATCCAGATGTTCAGCTTCAGAATTGTTAGTGAAAAGTAAGTTCTAAAAAGCTGAGCAGGAACATGGGACATCAGGCACTAAAGCTCAGCCATAATATGAAAATTGGTGCTATGGGAATACACAGAAAATTCCACCCTCTTTGAGTGGATAAGAGTGTCTGCTAGACTGCAAAACATCCCCCTCCCAGCAATTACCAGTCCACAAGCAGGTATAGGACTAAAAAGATGAATGCACCACATCTAAAAATTGTAAGACACTTTGCAGAGAATTCAAATCACTTCAACACTCAATAGGTCACAGTAAGAGCCTGAAAATACCCCAGACTTTCCTCCAGCTCATAAACACACATTCTTTAGGGTGACCACTCATGCACAGGTGCCCACCAGTGCTCCCACCTCCTGCTGAAGGCTCTCCCCAACATCTGCTGTGCAGCACAAGCACCAACACAGCAGCACTTGCAGCTCTCTCCAAGAGCATGAGCCATTCCTGGCCAGTGCGACTGGGGCAGACACATATGAGGTTGTTAGCTTGGGAGGTACAGAAGGGAAACGGGAATCTAGGACAGAGATAGGAAGGAGAAAGAGAGGGAAAGAAATTGCCCTTCCTAACTGAGAACAACACTCATGTGAAGCCGATCTTTGAAACATTTTCCACCCCACAGTTAAGCAGATTTTCTTTTGCTCTCAAAAAACCTTCTCAATGCCAGCACAGACAAACAGCACACGATCAAAAACTACTAAACCAAGAGGCACAGCAGCAATGATGCAGACCCCAGCTGCACTGGAAGGTTCCTGATGACACAGGGGTATTACAGAGCTGGAGCAGCTGCTTGTCTTTGCTCCCATGGCCTTAACCCCTGCAGAAGGTTGGGAGACCGATTACAGCCTTTCAGAGGTGGTTGGACCCTCTGCGCCAACTGCTTGCTCCTGTCTTCTCACCTACAATTCTCCTGCTGACAATGCACCCAAAACAGCCTCTTCGATTGGAAACCCCAGCCTCGCTATTCTTAGGAGGCACAGGGGACGCTTGGTCTCTGAGAGAATAGCCAAGTACTGGTGAACGGCTGGAGTACCGACACTGGATAAATGCTGTCACCAAGCCAAGAGCGGAGTCATCGGGGGCTAAAGAAAAGAGCAAGTGTTTGTAATCAGAGCTGCTGCAAACTCACTGGTTCCTTGCTAAGCCCTAAGAAAAACAGGGAGATGAAAAGTTGGCTTCTGCTCTTTTTAGTAGGCACTGGAAATGCCTTGGCTCGGTGCAAAGTGGCGGTGTTTACATAGCCTCCCCATTGCCTCCTGCCTGCATTCACTCTCTAAGCGGCTTCTGTTTACAAGCAGCAGGGAACGGGATCTCTCTCCATGAAAATGGATGATGTCAGGGTTAATTAATCCGACCTGAAGTGACACGGCCAGGAGCAGCCACTACATCTCCTGGTAGGGAGAAGTTATATATAGCGCCATGACACAATGAGACATATAAATCATGAAGCAAAGAAAATAAAAAGGCACTTTGATTTAACAGCAAATTCTGCTTTGCGATCCCAGGAAGGCTGGCCAGCTGAAACAGTGCATGAAAGTTGACTATGGTGTAAAATGTAGTTTCAGATGTGGCATTTACTGGTAGTGATTTGCACTTTGAAAGAAGGGACAGTTAGAAGATTTGTGCATATTTAACAGGGAAATTTCCTTATTAGTCTAGAGGTCACAGCTGTGCACAACACCCAGCAGCTTTCCTTAACGAGGGTATATGAACATTGTGCTCAGTTCAAGCTGCAGACTGCGTCTCCACCCTAATTTCTCTTGTAAATCTGCCTGAGCCCAGAATGCAAAGCAAAATTCAGTCAAATATCCAGGCAAGGCCACACAAAGCCGTGAATTTCTGATGGTTCTTGATGGGAAGCTATAAATCTATCTATAGCTGCTCCCAAATGTTTCCCAAACCTTCAGGAGACTTCAGGAAACAGGTCACAGCTGAGCTAAGATGACAGTCTCCGGGTGCTGTGCTTGTTCCTGAGCTATTTTCAGAGCCGATGTGAAAAAGCAGAAGTCTTCCTCACTCTCTCTTCCTTCTCACCAAGTACCTGCCCACAGATCCAACTCACTGATCAGGGCCTTCAGGGGCCATTTCAGGAGTCAGCTGATGTTGTTGGACAACATAACGATCAGATTAGGCTGAAATCTCCTTGTAACACAACACGATTTCACTGCATGTGTTATAGAGATGACCAACAGCCTCAGTACATATTACCAAACACACACCAAGAAGAGATGACCACCACCCCAAAAGACTATGAACCAGCATCAAAGCACTATGTCAAAAAAACCCAGATACAAACAAAAAAAACCCCACAAACCAATGCAAAAAGGAAGGTCTGGTTGCACTGGCAAAATAAAGCCTGTAGCAGCAGTGGCTGCAGCGTAAAGCAGCGTAAGCGGCCATCAGTTTTCCCTAACTGCAGACACTCTACGGCACCAGCATGTTAGCAGCCATCTCACTGAGCTCTTACTGCACCAGACAAGAGAAGTGGGAGCTGGGATGTGGTCTTCAGAGAGCCCAAAAGCGCAAAGAGAACCAATACAAGGTGTAGGAATGGAACAAGGAAAGACTTGATACTCAAAATTGAGGGGGTCCTCACAAAGCAGCAGCTTTGATTAGGTGGCAGGTTGTTGCTGCTCTCTGAGGATAAAGTTAGCAGCTTACAGCAGTGTTTTGACATGCAGCCCATTGTGCGGATGTGGGATGCACCTGCAAGGAGCCAATTCACTTGCATCTCACCAAGAGGACACCTTAAATTCAGATAAATCCACCAGGGAAACACCTGCCCTCATTGCTGATTTCTGCTCCAATCAAGAGATCATAGAATCATAGAATAACCGGGTTGGAAGAGACCCACCGGATCACCGAGTCCAACCGTGATCAATCCCCATATCCTGGATTGCAGTCAGCATCAACAGGAGGTAAGATTGTATTTGCACTGCCCACAGGCACTGGCTGACAGGCCAGGCTGATGTTGTCCTGCAGCCTATGGAGAGCAGAATGGATAATAAGAAATATTCCCTCTTGGCCTTCAAACAGATTAATCTATAAATATTGATAGCCCCAAAGATTTAAGTGCTCTGTTTATCCATGAAACAGCTGAAATCTTAGTAACAGCCAAGTATCTTCCTGGAAATGGCTTGGGTTTATGTCCTTTTCCAGCTTGGGGAGAAGAAATGGGCAGCACGGTGCATTACCAGTCTACACAGAGATTACCACGTAGAGCTAACAACACTGCTGGAAGCTACAGCGAAACCAAAATGAATAGCTAATATGTGTTATAACAAAAACAGACCTGTGAGATGGGGGCTTTTCCTGCCTCAACTGAGAAACAAGAAGGAAAATCAGTAAAAAGAAAAAAATTCCAGGAACTCTCTGTCTCTGAAGTAAGGCTCAAGTGACTGCACAGGGTAATGACACAGTGCAGGTGCAGCAGGGATTTGTCAATGACAAACATGTGCGAGGAGAGTGTATGTTTATCCTGTACGTATACCGTGAAAAATATAGCCCCCCATCGGTACCACGCCTGAGCGCTGCCCTGCTCAGCACAGCCCGCGAATCAGGACAGCCTGACAGTTGGGTATTATTTATGGCAGCTTTTCCAACTAGGTAGACATTTACAAATCAAAATAACTGTCATCTGTGTTGTCTGAATGCAATTTTTGGTGTGTTTTATCCTCTGCTTTCCTCCACCTACTCTATTATTAACAGCCCTTGGCCTCTCTCTGCCAATCTCTGTCTCCCTGCAGATGCCTTTCCTGCATGCTGCAGCCCCCAGAGCAAAGCCCCTTGCCCAGCAGATGGCACTCAACAGCTCCCAGGAAACCCACATGATTCCAGAAACCTCTGCTCACTAGGCAAATAATGGGATAATTGAGATTTTGTCCTGGCTGACACAGTGTCAGGGATGCTAAGCCCCTCAGGGCTATCCGGGGAAACTGGAATGCAGCCCCACCACCACCAGGAGGGTTGGACACGGATGGGTGCTGTGCAGTCACTCCAACCTCTCCAAAGAGCCCAGCCTAGACCCAGGGAGGGAAACAGTATCTGCTTTTCTAAAGCACGTCTGCTCATGGTGTAAGTCTGCAAGGAAGAGAGGAGTGGGGTGAATTTTGTATTGTCCTTCAAAAGCTGCTAAGGCAGCCAAGAATCATAGAATCACCAGGTTGGAAAAGACCCACTGGATCATCGAGTCCAACCATTCCCATCAATCACTAAACCATGTCCCTCAGCACCTCATCCACCCGTCCCTTAAACACCTCCAGGGAAGGTGACTCAACCACCTCCCTGGGCAGCCTCTGCCACTGCCCAATGACCCTTTCCATGAAATATTTTTTCCTGATGTCAAGCCTGAACCTCCCCTGGCGGAGCTTGAGGCCATTCCCTCTCGTCCTGTCCCCTGTCACCTGGGAGAAGAGCCCAGCTCCCTCCTCTCCACAACCTCCTTTCAGGCAGTTGTAGAGAGCAATGAGGTCTCCCCTCAGCCTCCTCTTCTCCAGGCTAAACACCCCCAGCTCTCTCAGCCGTTTCTCATAAGGCCTGTTCTCCAGCCCCCTCACCAGCTTCATCGCTCTTCTCTGGACTCGCTCCAGAGTCTCAACATCCTTCTTGTGGTGAGGGGCCCAGAACTGAACACAGGATTCGAGGAGCGGTCTCCCCAGTGCCGAGTACAGAGGGAGAAGAACCTCCCTGGACCTGCTGGTTGCGCCATTTCTGATACAATCCAGGATGCCAAGATCAAGAAGGGAGAGTCTTAGAGCAACTTAATTACTAGGACGGTTGCAGGAACTATCCAGTTCATCGCTGCCTTCCCCCTCAGATGTTTGCCCTGAAAAAACAAGCATGGGGCAGGTCCTGCTGGAAAACACCCACAGGGAACGCGCCCCAGGAGCAGAATTTGGCTGTGAGCCTCTCAAGAGAGGAGATGACTTCCACCAGTGCGTGGCAGCCAGAGCTGAATTCGCCTGCGTTCTCGCCCTGGGTTTTCTGTGCAGCCACGCAGGAGTGAGTTCCAACGATAATGAAGCAAACTCCACCTGCAGTTCTGCTTTCCCCCACGGCAGTTTCATTATGGGAGTAAAAATAGATAACTAGATAAATAAATAAAACCCCCTTCCTTACCTCCAGAATAATAATCACCAAAAGGCTGCACAGGAAATTTATTTTTATCCCTTTGCTGCAATGGGAACATGTACTTGTTTCCTAAAAATTGCATCTCTTGAATCATGACCCATGACCTGCCTGTAAGTGGCACCTGCCTCGAGTGGAGTGTGGTACAGAGGAACGTACGGCTGAGAAGCTGGTGGGGGGTTGGATTAACAAGGCCTTAAGGAGGCTGCAGCCCTCCCCATTAGCTCTCTATCATGTGCAATAAGAGCAGCCGTCCTACTGTGCAGCCCTTCCCATTCCCATGGAAACCATTGGTGCATCCAGCTGGGAGTATAAACAAACCTCCCGTATGGACTTCATCCTCTGTGTTATTTTACAACCAAGATGTCGAACACCCTTATTCGGGGACACGGACACCTCTCTGTTTGCAGTGCACCAGCACAGTGCTCTTCCCCTTTGTACCTAAATACAAGCCAAGGGGGGATAGGAAGGCAGAGGCACAGGAGCCCAGGGAAGAGAGGGACTGTACCAGGGAATATAACAAGACATGGTCAAACATCACATCTAACAACTGTGTGGAAAAAATAGTCCTACCAGCAATTTTAATTATCCTGTGTGGATTTTTAAAGTGGCAACAGAGAACGATGCTGAAGAGACACCTACAATGCATATAATAAAGGAGCCATGCAAAAAATAGTCTGGCATCTTCCACTCCGTCTGTGATGCAAGTACTTCTCCATAGAGGAGTGCAGGCTCACCTCGGACATTATGATTTCCGTTAGATACTCAAGATGATTGGGAATATCCATTCTGAACCCACCCACACTGCAGGACAGCAAGTCCAACATTCACTCGTAAATCTCTAGAGCTCAGTGAGCAGTTTTTGTTTCATTTAAGTGATGGCTTAAAAAGGTCAAGTCCTGTGGGACACAGACAATAACCTTAACTCTAGTTTTAGCAATCCATCTTTAATCTACACACATTATGCGCTCACACACACACCCCTTTCCTGTCCTTCCATAACCATTTTCCAGGGAAGGGGGTCTGTCCAAACAATTTCCATGTTTGCTCTGCAGAAAGGATTAGATACTGCATAGTATAAGATCACCTGCTGCTGCACATCAGGATCAAAATTGTAAGTGCTATCAGCTGCCAGGCAGCACTTCTCATCCCTAACTCCAGACTTTACACACAGGCAGAATTGAACATTAGAAGGAACAGCGGCAAAGAAAATGTCAAATCTTTCCAGTTTGTTTTTTTTTCCCAGGTCCCCAAAGCCTGCTGCCACCTCCGCTTTATCAATTATTATTATTATCATCATCACTAATAATTATCATATTAAACTCCATACAGAGGAACTTCTCCAATTAATTACAGCCAGAAATAGTAACAACAGAAACATTGCCAGACCCAGATCAAACTCCTCAATGACTCTGTGAACCTGTGTTACAGCGGTGAGACTCTTGACAGCAAGGGAAAAAAAAATTCCTGCTTGACTTTGTTGGAGTAATTTTATTAACTCTGGCTGGTTCTGTTAGTTGACAAAGTGACAGTATCCTGGGCAAAATTTCTCTATGTGCTTAGTACATCTTTGGCAGGTGTCAAGGTATATTCTCTGGCTTGTCACTCACCATGCTGCCCTTTAGATAGTTATTATTTCATGTAATTATGATTATTACATGCTGAGATGCCACCCTTATGAATAGCCTCTGGTTGCTGTCACTCACTGCAATGTTATGCGGGAAGATGAGTTGTCAGGGAGAAACTGCAAGGTATGAAATTACCACATTTCTCTATTTTAAAACAAATAACCTCATGCTTTTGCTGGTTATCTCATTCCACTCAAGAGTGGCATGGTCAGGACAGAAATGCTTGGGTTACACGGACAGAAAATCATCTACTATGAAGCACCCATGCCAGAGTCACACAGTAACAGCAGCTGTAGCCCATCCACAAAATAACTGCGACATGAAGCTGCCAGGAGAAGGAGAAAGGATAACAACCCTTAAGCTGCACACCAGTGCTGTATTATGAATTCTCCGTGGCATTTCTCTTCCAGACATGCTTTCTCCTTGGCTTCTCAATTCAAAATAGCTTCTACTTTGCCTGGTGCCTAACCTCCAGACAGAATGTGCAGTAGGGCATCCCAACTTCATCCATCCCAACTTCACATGCTCACCTGACAGCTGAGCTGCCTTTTGGAGCACCCCATTTACTACAGAGATGGCAAATTGCACAGGATTTCACACCACCTCCTCAAAACTCATGCAGTCAGATAAAACATACATAATGTTTACAATACCTGCCAAGAACTCCTGCTCTGGGACTGTTTCATGTAAACACTAAGTCAACTTGGACTCCTTCTGAAATCTGCTATACATTCTCATTGACCTTGGGCAAGTAATTTTGTAAGTTGGTAGCCCTGTTGTAAAATGGAAGTCACGGTATTTTCTGCCAGTTCTTTGGACCAAATGTTCCTTCGTACATTAATGTCTGAAAAGTGCAGTGCAAGAAGGCCACAATCTTGACTAGAGCCTTTTGGAGCAGCTGCAATATTAAAAAAAAAAATTAAAGATACACTTTTTCAGTTGATTTCCGATACCTAATACTTTGTACAGTACAGAGCTTCCACAGGGAGATTTTCACAATTACAGAAGGGTCCATATTCATAAATCATCTCCCTACAACAGCTGAACAAATCATTTGTAATGATTCATTTCCTTGATGAATTTCACCTCTTTTTCTGTTTGCAAATTACACGTGAACAGAATGAGATTTTCAAAATTGATTTTTTTCAAGCCTTTTCCTACCCTAGGGAATTTTTGAGAAAAGCTTTAAGCCTTGAAAGAACATCAGACCCGGTGTCCTTACCTACCCAGAGCTTGTGGTCAGACCATAATTGTCCTTAGCAGCCACCACCTTATTGCAACCACTGTTATCCTAACCACAAACTTTCCCTTGTTTCAATGGCACGACTGAGCCGGTCGGCTGCTTCTGGTTTTTGCCAAGATGACTACAGCAGTCACCATCATGTTTCTAGTACAAATACTCAGAATATCTAAGTTTGCGGTCCTCTCGGAGATTAATTTGAACAAATATTTCCCTTCACCATGAACACTGCTGCTGGTAAATGTGCTCACTAAAATAGTCACAGAAAGCTAACACAAAAATTGCGAAGCAAAGGTAATATCGAAGCCAGGCCTGTTGAAGAATTTGCTCAATTTAATACCTGGTCCAGGTCAGGCAATTTTCCCTGCTCAGGAATTTTCCCATATCTGGAGCCATGGATGAAGCTCTCAAGTTGTGGATGTTCCCCTTGATGCTCTGAGTAATCCCTGTGCATCGCTCCCTCCTCACCCGCGTGCAGAGCCATCGCTAGCCGCAGCAGGCCCAGAAAGGACAAAGAGGCATCTCTCAGTGCTGAAGTGAAGCGTTTGCATCGAATTTGTCACTTGAGCAAGGCCTGCAACCTCAGACCCAAGGAGCAAACGACTAAAATTAACAACAAAAAGCCACTATTGGGTACAATTCCAGACCAAAGCAGCACAGATACACCCACAGCACAGCTACGTCTGCAGGCACGGGGCAAGCTGCTGTTTGCAGACACTCAGTGGAGCCCTTTTGGCCCACAAACTGCAGCGTGGAGCTCGTCTCTGGTGCTGGCTCCAGCCAGACGCCGCAGGGAAGGACCCCCACAAAGGGGCAATGACAGCGCAGACACATGGAGTCTGTGCGAGTTGATGCCACGTTGCTAATGAAATGAAGAGCGGCAGGTTAGAACTGCAGGCTGTGAGCCCAGACAATGAGACTTTCATCTTCCTCCCAGTGCCAGGAGCCATTTCCCTTCCCCTACTTAGCAAGCCCACCTCCCTTCCTCCAGAGCATCCTCAGGTTTATTTTAAGCTCTCCTTGCCCCAGCCATGCTGCTGGGATTACCCAGCTCCCTCCAGCTCGAGACCTGCTCTCTGGCTGGCTCTGCACCTCCACATTCACCTCCCACAGCCACCAGGGATCCTGTTTCCACTTCTGCTCAGCTCCACGGGGGCAAGGCAGATTGATAATTAAATCCGCTATTGAGATATTCACATTCTGTTCCCTTGCCATTTAAGCAGACATAAAACATTTTATTATTCTGCTGATTTAGGAACCTGAATTTAAATATTAGAGTATTAAAGCGATACTTAATTAGTTGACTGAATGTTCTCCCTTTTATCAGTGTTGACAGATCTTAATTATAGCATGGGCTGTGAAAGCTGATAGAACAGCTGATGGCAGCAGCACCGCCAGGAATACTAAAGTGTGTCAGAATTACTTGTCTGTTTTCCCTCTTCCCTCTTGCTCTGTTCTTCAGGCACGCTCTGAAGTCCTTGGCAAATAGACCCAATGCTGTAGCCAAACCTGAACAGTTTGGCATTTACTCTCAAGGACATGAGAAACTACTCACCCTTGAGAGAGCCAGGATAATCCACAGGCCCAGACTTTCAAAATAAAACCCAAATGATATGAAATTATCTCCCGGTAAATCATTCTTCTATCCACTAATCAAGCTGGCATGGGGATTACCGTGGAATAAGAGTGCTGAGGTTACTTATTCACTTAATCCCTACTTCAAAGTGCAATTTATACATGTGAGAGCAGTTGTCTCAATGAAACCTGATCCTAAGGTTTTCCATTGCAAGTCCCTGCTCCAGTGACAGCAGGGCTGGCTCTGAGGCCAGTCATGCCAGGTAGATCAAGGTGTGCCCCTGGCTCCCATCACCTCAGCCAAAGCCACCCCTCACTGCTGGCCAGCACGGAGCCACCACCTTCGCACTATGTTTTTTAATGCCACGCAAAAGAGGCTGATGTTACAATGATGTTACGAGGAGCACTGAGAGAGCTGGTGTTGTTTAGCCTGGAGAAGAGGAGGCTGAGGGGAGACCTCATTGCTCTCTACAACTACCTTAAAGGAGGTTGTGGAGAGGAGGGAGCTGGGCTCTTCTCCCAAGTGACAGGGGACAGGACGAGAGGGAATGGCCTCAAGCTCCACCAGGGGAGGTTTAGGCTGGACATTAGGAAAAAATTATTCATAGAAAGGGTCATTGGGCACTGGCAGAGGCTGCCCAGGGAGGGGGTTGAGTCCCCTTCCCTGGAGGAGTTTAAGGGACAGGTGGACGAGGTGCTAAGGGGCATCGTTTAGTGTTTGATAGGAATGGTTGGACTCGATTATCCAGTGGGTCTCTTCCAACCTGGTTATTCTATGATTCTATGATCTACTTATTCACAGCCAAGGGCTGTGCTCCTCCCTCTGCCGTGCTGCAGGGATGGATGGCTCTGGCAAAGAAGCCTCTGCTGGGGTGAATTACATCTCACAGCAGCACATTCTTCACCTTCCTGGGATAATAACTATTGTCCCATCCTCGGGGAAGGTGGCTAGCAGCAAGAGCGTCTTGAAGAACATATATTTTACCTGCCCCCTGCCAAGGCCATTCCCTCTGAAGCAGTAGCATTTAGCACTGCTTTGCAGAAAGTAGCAGTAACAAAACACAGCACAGGCATGAGGAATGAAGTGACAACTTGGTTTTGGGCTATAAAGCCCATGAAGTTGGCCTAGTCACGTGTCCTGGATTCCCAGCTCACCAGCCCACTTGCCTGAAATCTACCATTACACTAGGGCAACACTATATTCAGTTTTGGTTTTATCTTCCTATATATTACTTTTAACATTAATTAGGAGATCTGCAGCTTTGTTTAGATCCTAGAGTCTCACAAGGCACTAGCAGAAAAACTCCACGTCACCCAGGAAAGACATTCAGCACTGTTCAGTCCCCAAACTCTCCAAGTACAGCAGATACTCTCCCTCAGGCAGAGATGGTGAAGGACTACCATGCTCCAGTTTCATTTCTGCAGGTCTACTGCTTAGTAACTAGCATAATAGAGTCTGCTTACCTTATGTTGTTTGCAGAAAAAATTGCTATGAAAAATGTGTTGTAAATGAGGTAGAAGCAACATGTTGAAGCCAATTATCTAATCAACTGAAGTTAATATACTAAAACAGTCCCCAGACACCAGAAATACAACATAGTTCTCCAAAGTGCTGAACACTGACTACATTTCAGCTCTGCTTCCCTGCCCAGAACACTTAAGGATTAGTAAATTACCCAGATCCAGTTTTATTCTGGGAAAAAATGTGGTAAAAATAGTGAATAAAATCAGTAATTTTCATCAGTTTGTGTATCCTGCCTTTAGCTCCTTCCTTTTAAGGCTGCAGAGGAAAAGAAATTTAAATCCCTACGGTACATTGATGCTTGATAAGTTATTCCAGCATGAATGATCTCAACCTCAGGAATGATATGTGTAACCACTGCCAGAGTGGAGAAAACAGGCATAGAAGAAGAAACTCCTTGACGTCATCATTCAGGCATGTGATGGGTCACAACACCTTTTCTCCAAGTACCATCCATTGCTCGCAGATGTTCAGCACAGAGCCATGCTACCTCCTTGCCAAAGGAACATTTGATTTCCACAGCCAGTCACAGCTGGAAACAAGCCCTTTTTCTTCCCACTGTTGGATGAGGTAAGAAATTATTTTGCGCTTAGTATGTGCATCACACCGGGCAAGCAGAGGATCTCTGCACTGCCTAAAGGCACTTCTCTGCCACTTACGTCTTGGCCACCGCTCCTGTAAGTGCAGCCATACCCCATGAGGACAGCAGGACACCTGTCCACTCTCCAGTGATGGCCAGTGCTCTCCAGGAGCTCAGCAGGAGATGGTGCATGGACTCTAGGCTCCAGAGGATACACCAGAGGTTCCCAACAACACTCATATCCTGGTAAATTACCAAAGTAACAGGGAATCATTTTACTCAGGCTGTCAAAGAGCTGAGACTCAATTGTTTTAAACAGCTACAACAATCCAGCCATTCTTAAGCCAGCCACCCAGACCACATCTAGGAAAGCAGAAACTGGGAAATCTGGAAATTATCATTAGAAGGGTAAAAATACGCGTATAGAGTCCTTTCCATAAAACTGCTTTCCAGCACTGATAGGAACACTAGTTCTTCCATTACGTGTACCACAGGCCCAGCAAAGCAACAAACATTGATTGCTCATTAGTAACAGCTTTATAGCAGCCTAGCCAGGTGATCATTTTTTTTTCCACGAGTAGATGTTCCTCGGACACAGTTTCTTACTGATTTCTACCTCTGATGGTGCTGGAAACCCAACTTCCTACCTTACAGTAATTCAGGCTTTTCTGCTGCTGGCTGGTACCCAAATAAACCAGAAAATAATGGCTTAGAGGAGAAGAGGGATGTTTACTCAGCTTCTACTAACAGTCCCCAAAATTTCAAGTGGCAGCTTTGACCTGAAGGCAAATGATTTTTCCAGATCAGGCCTTCATCCATCAAGAAGGCAAAGCTGGCGTTTGCCGTTTTCCTCCCTTGTGCCCACAGCTAATTCCAGCCTCAGCTGGGGCTGAGCTGGGCAAACAGCATGATACAGTAAAAGACCACACGGAGCGACTGCCAAAGGCACGTGGGTTTGCTTCAAAGGTTCCTTCCTACCCTCCTCAAAGCCCTTGCCGTCAGTCCATTTAGAAAACCTAAGGGCAGGATGGCAGCTAAAGGTTTCGTTCTTGCCAAGGTTGGTTTTCTTCTCTAGCACCACCGTACGTAATCACTCTGGCCTTTGTCTAGGCTGAAGGAGCACTTAAACCACAGCAAGTTCATGAACTTTTGAGAGCAGGTGCTGGCTCCCTTCTGAGCTTTTCCACCAAGATGAGCTGTGCCAAGAACCCTTTGCAGGGCACATCATTGTGTCAGCAGCAGCAGATGTCAACCATGGCCTGACAAGAGCCAGTGAACTGACCTCCGCGCCTGCGTAAAGCTTCCTGGAGTGTGTGCTGTGCAGAGCAGCTGTGCTCAGCTTCTCCAGGACCCTGCATGCCACTACCCGTCTAAATATCCCAGACATGGGTGCCCTGGCCTCTGTACAGCTGTGCAAAGTGACGAGTCTCTTGCAAGTAATTTAGTGGATGATAAAACAGAAAAAAAAATAAATAAATCCTTGTAACATTTCAGTCCACAACACAGGGCATGCTAGAGGAAGGATTACTCTGCAAAGACTGCTCCTTTCAAAAATCCAACACCTGCTTGCATCCTGCCCTCTGCACATGAGCAGGAGCCAAGGAGGATGTTCCTGGCTCCAGAGCCATCCCTCCACTGTGAGCAAGTGGCAGCTTTATCAGCTGTTTTGGCAGCTCAAGTCATCCTGAGGCCATTGTAGGGCAAAACACGCATCCCCAGGGAGGGTACCCCTGTCCCCCTGCCCACGGGATACAACACTATCATCGCCATGCTGCATCCAGCAAGGACCTGACCAGACTTTGGACCTGACTCGCATCAAGCTTTTCTAGTTTAAAAGCTAAACTAGCTGGGAACAGAACTGCCCACACTGCATCCCCCTGCCTCTGGCTCAGCTACAGCAGCAGGATGGGATCAGTGGGGCCCTCCTGGCTCCTGGCCTTGCCTTTATAAACACACTTAATGATCAGCAATGATGTCTTGGCAGCTTCACCAGCTTACACTAATGCCCATGTGCTAGAAGGGCATTTTGCCAGCTTCCAAACAAACCAATCCCTTTTAACAGGGCAGAGATTTAAGAGAGGCAGCCTGCAATGCGAAGCCGAGTGCCAGGCAATCCTTCCTCTCCACCAGCCCGGCTCCCCACTGCCACAAAGCTTCTTCACTTAATGAACCCGGCTCCCCTGAGGAGGGAAAAGGCATCAAACAGAGGGAGCATTTCTGGAAGTCCACTGATGCTGGTTCACAGCAGCCCTTTTTGTCAGGCAAGGAGACACTTAGCTGCCTCCCCTGCTCCCCCATGCAGTGACTGGGACACCAAACACCAGGGACAGGCAATAAGCTAATTTATCTAGGTATGCAGGGCTAAATGCCACAGCAGCATCTTGCCCAGACAATAAATCCACCCAAGCTTGGATTCAGTGCACCCTGCAGACTATCCAAGGCAAGAGGCAAGAGGCAACAGGCAGGCAGCAAGGGAAAGGGTCAGCCAGCCCTCCAGACCCACCTCTTCACTAAGGGTGCCCCAATGCTTAGGTGCTATTCTCGATCAGTTCCTCAGTGAGTCTCAGCCCTAGACTGGTAAAAAGGCAGCAGGATGCAGCTACACTTGGGCTGAGTTTGTCAGGACTGAATCATCATTAGTTTGCACTGCCAGCATGAGATTTCACATCAGCCACCCCCAGTGTAGCCCCCTGGTTTTGCTTGCGTGACAGCAGCCTCTAACCACCTGCCTGGAGGATGCTCAGCCAGCACAGCTGCTGCTCAAGGACTTCCCTTGAGCAATCCAGCCTTGTGTGCATCAAAGGATAATGTCATTTTTCATCAAGGTACCCCATTACATAGTCATCCAAACCAAACCCAGCATGTTACAGAAGAGCACATGTCAGAGGTCCACAGACCTGGGCAGCTGCCCAAAGAGGGAGGAGAAGAAGGAATTGTCTCAAAATTGGACTGTGCCATCTCTCACCACTGACCTCAGCAAGCTTTCTTCCCACCATCAACACTTTTTTGCTGCTATGACTCCACTGAATGAGTTGTAGCTTCATCCTGGTGTATATTGCCTTTCTTTGGCCAACATCCAGTGCTTGCCCCACCAGTTCCCTTTCTGTCTCCAAGAAGCTGTCACAAGTGGAGCCACAATAAACGTAATACACAGACCACAGTTTTCCAAATAGTTGGCAGGCACAGCCAGCAGTGATAAAAGATCAACGAGAATTTCAAATGTTGTTTTAAATGCCTGTTAGGCTGCGAGCTCTCTATCTTTGATCTCCAGCCACACACAGTGTGGGGTTTTTTCTTATTTAATTTACATACACACAGTGGCCAAGATGGTTAGGGTACCACAGTGACATGAGCACTAGAAACAAAAAGAGTTGCACATACAGTCCTTCCTTCAATAATCATAGAATGGTTTACATTGGAAAAGACCCTTAAGATCACTGAGTCCAACCATGATGTACAGGCTGAAATGGAAATACAGAGCAAGTAGATCCAAGAAGCAGGCTGTGATCATAAGAGATCCACAGGTAGCCATACAGTATTAGGGAGTAGACACTAAACTGGCCCTTCCACAAACCCTAAAAAAAAAGAATATTCACTAAATAAACCCCTCCATACTATCACACAAAAGAAACAACAATGCCTCTTCCTCCACATTTCTCTGTAGCTAGGACAACGTTTTTCTTCAATGACCATCAACAAGAAGAAGCTGCATCAAATATTCTCAGCACGCAGCCTGCAAGTGTCTGTGTTAGTGCAAAGGACTTCTCACCACACACAAAATGGGCCGGATCCTTCCAGTGCTGTGCACCCGTCCTCAGTGCCCTGGTGCAGCACTACCCTGGCTTATGCCTGCTGAGGCTGTGACCCTTTCCTTCAATAGCAGCTGGCATTTCTCAGTCTCCCACCGGCAATGTAAACCAGTTTACAGCCGGCTGTAATATCATTTCAGCAAGCAGCACAATAAATCAATGGCTGCAAATTAAGCATTTTGTTTACACTCCACACAGCGAGGCTCTTTCTTGGATGCAAAGCCAGCACCAAAGAGCGCTGCCCTTGGATTTCATGGTATCCAGCCTGAACTGTGCCCAGAGGAGCCGACTGGCACTCTGAGCTGGTGAGCAAGCTGTGCCATGCTGTGGGGTGTTGCGATATGGAGACACCTATCCAGGGTCTGCTCCAGTCCTGCTCTGCTCCTGCTCCAGGCAGTTAGCAGTTTGCTGATAGCTCATGCAAGCTGCCGTTTCCAGCACTGCCTGTGCACGTCTGGAAGGCTCCCAGGGATAGCAAGAGGTCTGCCACTACCCTGCCTCTCTCCGGCTGCCCTTGGGAGGCGATATGAAAGCATGCAGGACCCCTGTGTGTGCAGCAGCAGTACAAGTAGAAAGGAGGAAGGGGAGAAGCTTCTGCCATCAAGACCCAGGCTCAATTGCTGTCACTGCTGAGGCTGCGACAGATGGTGGCTACTCTCACCACCACAGCGGGATTAGTGTGGTCCTTTCCCCATAGAAACACTTTCAATCCCAGTTCAACCCACAGCATAATGTTTCTTCCCCTCACTCCTACCCTCCTGATGTGTGAGTGACAAGCCCTTTATTGGTGCTTTTTACAATTTCCTGGTAACGTGTATATATCTCCCTTTTGGCACTTTACTGCAGAGGTGAGACCTCAACTCCTATAAACCACCAACACCAAGAAGTCAAACAAGTCCCAGTCTCCACATAAGGAGCACAGAATAAAAACATGGCAGTAATTCACCCACACTTCCTGACATTCTTTTCCTCTCTCTCCTTTTTCTTTCATTTGAGTTGCCACTTCCACCCTCCCTCCCAGATTCCAGCTCCCTCTTGTCCCACCTGTACTATCTATGCTGGATTAAGGAAAAATCATGTAAGGAGTTTTCATAGAATCATAGAATCACTAGGTTGGAAAAGACCCACTGGATCATCGAGTCCAACCATTCCTAATCAATCACTAAACCATGTCCCTCAGCACCTCATCCACCCGTGCCTTAAACCCCTCCAGGGAAGGGGACTCAACCACCTCCCTGGGCAGCCTCTACCAGTGCCCAATGACTCTTTCCGTGAAAAATTTTTTCCTAATGTCCAGCCTAAACCTCCCCTGGTGGAGCTTGAGGCCATTCCCTCTCGTCCTGTCCCCTGTCACTTGGGAGAAGAGCCCAGCACCCTCCTCTCCACAACCTCCTTTCAGGTAGCTGTAGAGAGCAATGAGGTCTCCCCTCAGCCTCCTCTTCTCCAGGCTAAACACCCCCAGCTCTCTCAGCCGTTCCTCATAAGGCCTGTTCTCCAGCCCCTTCACCAGCTTGGTTGCTCTTCTCTGGACTCACTCCATGTTGCAATTGTCCATCCAGCAGTCCCTCCCTACACAGTTTAACCACCATAATCCCTGCTTCCAGGTCAGAGGTATCTCCAGTCACAGAAGAAAGAGGTTTCAAAGATCTTAAACAACCGCTTTAAGCTAGACCCTATGATTCTACGATTCTATGATTCTAAACAGCACTTGGATATCAGGGACCTCAGAGGAGCACGGTACGAGGTACCACATTGACATAAACAGTAGTAACCTCAAAGGTGCACTGCACACACATACAGAGACAGGCTGAGAGAGGAAACGGAGGCAAATAAAGAGGAGGGGAAAGAATTTACATATCAAGTCACACAAACGGTCTGAGTCGCAGCCCAACCGCCTGGCCAAAAATCAATAAGTTCTTCAGGCCTAGCAGAGTAGTGCCACATTCTGCTATTCTTGTTGGAACAGTGAACAAAACCATGCCAAACAAAAGCACCAGCAATCCTGGCAGTACGCAGCAGATGAAATACTCACGTGCAGGCGTGGCTGTACCTTATTGCCACAACAGGTTGTCCTGGAGCAACAAACAGTGGTGGAAGGCAGGTCAGAAGTAGATGCTGCTGTCTGACTTGCCAGAGGCAAAAGTAGCTGTGCAGCCTCCTAGCAGGATGCTGTGGACAGAGGGAGTTAGCATGGTGAGAGACTAAGTACACTGAGATGAATCTGTCTCCTCCCCACTTCTGCAGAGAATCTTTTGGACATGAGCCCTGCAGGCAAAAGCCCTTCTGCTCCATGGTTAACAGTCATGAAAATCAGGCTGCTACAGTTTTTCCACTGAACTGTGGGCTTATCTCGTAGCAAACAACCCTGAAAATACCAATGTATGTGATCTGTCTTTCTCCTGCAAATTGTTCTGGGAAGCATTACTTGTATCCTTCCCCAGACACAGCTTGAAGGTGACTTGAGCACAAATAAATGTTATTTCAGAAATCTGAGGCCGGGGAATGACAGAACTGCAGCTGAAACACAGGCACATGGGGATGAGCCAGCCGTTTAGATCTGCCTGGTCAACTGTTTTGCTCCAGTCCCCAGGAGAGCGGATGGTGATCGATGAGCAGTTGAGAAAAGGATGGAAAAAATAAGTTGAGGTCTGCACACATGCTTTGTTTCTTCTGAATGCCCACCCTTGTATCTGCTTGCAGTGTGCACTGTCATGGAAAGCCTATAAAAGGAGTTGTTCCTCCCATCTCTAGCCAAAGGCTGGTCATCTCCCCCAAGAAATAGGCAAAACACTGTTTGCTGGTAACGGCCATGCAGATCTTTCTCTATACTCAGGAGATAGCTACATTTTAACAGCAAAGCAATCCCTGCACTTACTTGTAGTTAACACAATGATTGTGGATCCTTTGGGACTGGGTACATTATGTATGTGAATGACAGCAATATTTCATAGGATGACAGTGATAGCCAATACAGACCATTGAGCTCTCTGTGAGGAAGTATTATGAAGCCCATAAAAGCTGCAAAGGACTTTGGAATTGCCATCAATTTAATGGAGAAGATACTGCAGTGATAGGCAACAGGTAAAAACCTGAGAAGAGATTACTCAGCTGAGACACAAGGGAAATGGAGCATCTCAGCTAAAGACCACAAGAGGAAGGAAGCAAGCTGAGGATTGAACACTGGTTCCTGCATACCAAATCATGGCCGTAGGCAATCACATATTAAGATTTTGAAGGTAATAAAGGGAATTAATTCAAAAACTTACTGTGAGGGTTTTGTGGGGTTTCTGTGGTGTGGGGTTGTTTGATTTTTTTTCCCGTGGACTGTTGAAAATTGATGCTATATAATTATGTGTGAACACATCTTTTCCACATTTGCAGCCAGCTCACACTCTGAGGAGGAGAGGAAGCTATATTTATTCTAGTTCGAGTGCTTTGACTCTGTGCAGGGCAAGTGTGGAACAAGTCCCCAAGCCTCCCACAGGGAGTGCATGGACCACTCTGTACTCCTCAACCCCAGTATTAGCCCTTGAGTGCTCCACACATCCCTGCCATGGCAATACAAATACGCTGCTTCACGCGAGCTCAGAATATAGCTGGGAACCTCTAAGCCTTTGCTCATATCTCAGACAACGCTTTCATTTCAGAGTGAGGTGGGTACAGGTACCCTGGGATGAATTCAACTGTAAATATTCAGAGTGATTCATTGTTTGGCTTTTCTCTCCTGTCTAAATAGTTGGAGCTGTCAAAATTGATCTGAGATTTTACGGTACAATACTTTAGAGAGAGAACAAACCGTGGATTTAATTTGCTGTTGTGACCCAAAATAGTTTTCAAATATCAACACAGGCAAGATACACATTAAAGAGACTATTTCCTTGCGAAGGAAGGCGAGTCCTCACATCTCCATTTAACTGTCTTTCTCCCTGGAGGTGCACAGCAGAAAATCGAGCATCTGAACTGCCTCCCTCTCTGCCTTCCTATCACCAGATTAACTGGGAGCTATGGAAAAACCTCTTTTGCTCATGAAAACGCCCTGCTTGGGCCCAGTAAGCTGTCCAGGGTGGGAGCAGAGCTGAAAATAACGAGCAGCCCTTGTTTTCTTATGTCATTAATGCAGGGCTTATGAGAAAAAAAGATTATTTTTGTTCAGTGTGTATAAATGCTGATTTCTATTTCTGTACACAACAGCCTCCCTGTTCCCCAGTAAAAAATAAAAAGGAGTATTGGTCATGCAGTTCTCTGTTCCAGGGACGTTCACAGGTTTGTGCATCCCTTTGCAAGTGCATAGGCATTCTTACTCTGCCAGCAATCCTCTTGCCCCTTTCAATAAAAGGGCCTGACTCTGCTTCCCCCTTCATAGCTGGGAAGCTGCAGACACACGAGACTGATGGCTGATGGGAGATGAGTATCCATTACAAGTTAAAAATTAGCTGCTTACAAAAAAAAAAAAACAGATAAAATCTCATCTGGTAATTCCCACATCCCCAGGATCTGAGGTGATGAGTAGCCTCTAATGGTTTTCTTCCAAGATTACCAGCACACCTTTAGTAGGTATTTAAGGACAGATGTTTATAACAACACGTACAGGGGCTTGACATACACCCATGGGACACATTGGTCATCTTAGGGTTTAATCCCAAGGTACTGCACACAACAAAACACCACTCTGCTGAGTCTGTCCATATGGCATCAATAATTTGGTTTCCACCATTTTTCTTTAGGATAATCCGTTCTCCACGGGTGAGAAAAAAACTGTTTTTTCCAGCTAGAAAAAAACACGGGTGCTTGCCACTAAAGCTTTCTAAACACGAGCTACTGTTTAGGTAAAAAGCAGTCAAAAATACGGGTGGGTACTAGTTGTAATTCAAGGCAGTCCACATCCCACTATGAGCACAGAAACATTCCAATTACATGAAGTGCTAGAGGAAAAGATAACATTTTCTTTTGTTGGTTTCACTTAAAGAAAAAAAAAACAGAACAAGGCAGTTTCTTGAAAGAAGACCAGCTTTTGCAGGAGGCACCTTCCAGTGTTTCATGCAAAAACTATCAAGCAAGCCACTGTGAGGCAGTATTATATTGAAAAAGTTTAAAAAAAAAGAAAGGAAGAAAGAAAAAGAAAAAAAGCAGCATTGAGAGGTGAAGTTTTGTGGAAAGGAAATTAAGAATTCCTCACAGATATACCACCATCATCATCTCAGGGGTTGTGGGAAAGCAAAAAAAAAAGGGAAAAAAACCCAAAACCAAAGCAAAGATGCTCTCAGTTTTTACAACTGTTTTTCATTGTTCTGTTTGGATATCTAGTAAAGCTTTTTCTTTGTTTGAGGACACAATGTAAAAATCACCTCATGTACATTTTGACCTTTTACTGCATGAGTTACATGTTATACTTGGTCAAAACAACCAGCTTTTAAATCAGGTGAGCACCCAGCGCTCCCGCAAATGTTAAGGGCAGAGGCCAAGGCACACTTCTTGGGTGGAAGATCAAGGATTATTTCAAGATAAACAGATAAAGCAATTAATGTTTGTTACAGATTGGAGATTTGAAATAAACTGCTCTTCACCCAAGACACAGCCGTATTGTAGGTCAGACCAGGAATCATCTGTGCGGTCTAAAATACTGAATATTGGGCATGGGAGCAAGAGATAGAGCAGAAAACCTAGGTAGCCACAGGAAAACCACTGGCAAAAGAAAGAGCTCTCTGGGTCAACTGTTGACTGAAAGAGACCTGGAGCCAGCAATACACTTCAGAGTCTGAAACTGTGGTGAAAGAAATGGGACTTGTTGCACCTCTGCTAAATAAAAAGCTGTGCCAGTCATCTACCTCTGTCTTCAGACATCCTCCCAATGAACAGGATAAGGTCTAACTGAGAGAAACACCATGAAAAGATGCTTGTTGCACTTCTATGGCTTTTGTATCCATCTGACAGCAACTCTGTGCCTCATTTTCTCCTGCACAGCTGAGCTTCTGCTTTGCCTGATTTCTCTAAGCGGTAGAGTGCCTTTTACTGTGGGTTGCTGCATGGTGATGCACAGAGCAGGAGAGGTGCTCCAGTGACACAGTAAATCAAGGATACTGAGCAAAATCCCTGCCTTGAGGCTTATGACTGCAGCTAGATGGACACCATACAATGAAGAAATGTTTCCAAGAGGAGGAGACGCATATATAAAAAGGAACCTGGAGGCAGGAGGAAGGGGCTGCTTCCCAAACCACCAGGCTACTCTCCAGAAGCCACACTGTGTCCCACCAGACTCCCAGCAGCAGACAATGAATAATGTAGCGGCTGTCTGCTCCTGCAAGGGACCCAGGGGAGGCAGGCCAGCAGCTGCCTACTTCTCTATTATTGAACAGATCTGAGAACTAATATAATCTGTTTTCCCATTTACTTTCCAGGGATTGCTACATGCTGTCTTTGTCTAGAAACAGTCTTCACGTTTGCATATCCCTGGTCAGTCTCTGTCTTCAGATGGGTTCCTGACTTCATGGCACATCTGTAGTTCTCAGACCTTCTAGCCAAGTCATGCTGCAAAATTAAACCATGAATGTCTAAGAAACAGGAGAGGAGGACCCAGTCTCATAGGTTTCTTCCGCAGAGCAAGTGAAGAGAAGAGGAGTTGTAGGTGAAATGATCTGAGAAATGCTTGGAGATACTGTCTTACAATTTTTAATTTAAAATTAAACAACACAAAATACAGAGATTTGGACTTTCATTGGACTGCTGCCACCTCTGCTCACTCTCAGCATCAACAAACAGGAGGTACTCCCACTGCACAGGATGCAGGCATGGCTCCAGTCAAACAGGGGTAGATCTGTCACTTTATTCACTCCTACTTTGTTTGCCTTACAGTAGCAACATCTGACTCATCAAGGAAAGAGGGACAGTTAACTTTTGATTATCCAGGACTACATATTGTAGCAGAGGTTCTCTAACCTCATCTCTACATATATCTAGCAGAGATGGGTGGAAGAAGACAGAACCTAATATGATTCCTCTGAAGTGACTTGGACCATATCACTACTAGCACCGAGAAGAAAAACCGTCTTCCCAGCAGATCATCTTCAACTGGATCGTTATGGCTGTCCCACTAGCAGGTCTACTGAGCAGTGCCACTCCTGCAGTTTATAAACAAGGTTGGTCAGAGCAAGGCTCAGATTTGTTATTGCACTAAGGACAGATGGATGATAAGGGTGACTAATCCCTGTTCGCCATCCAAGAGGCTTTTCTGCAAGATCTGGAGCAGAAACATGAAATTACCATTCCCCAGGCTATTTCTACACAGTTCCCATTTGCATCTGTCAGCAGGTGGCATGGGAAAGAGAATCTCATCTCTGCTGCCAGAGGCAAGGAGACCATGGATGACTTTTACAGATACAAGATTTTCTGATAGCACTCTGTAACTTTCAGGCTCACTGTTTCTGCTTTAATCCTCCCAGCACTCAGTATACCTTTTCTACATGAAGAAACAGCTTCAAGTGTTGTCATGAGCTAATAGACAAGTCTTAATGGGTCTGCACATCACTGCCCAACCTGCAGGCAAATGTTCCTCTGCATTAGAGCAGGGCCATTAGAGGAAAAGACACCCTTTGCAGTATCAGCTGGCACTTCCAGCACCAAACAATGCTTTCCCTGCAAAGAGATGAAAATTTAAGAGGAGAGGACGAAGAAAAACAAGATAAGGAGAAAGAGAAAAATATATCGAGTCTGTCAGTGTTTCAAGATGTGCTAGCAAGTGGGCAAATTCCCTCTGTTGGACAAAGGGCATATTACCATAGGCTTAGGCCTGAAGAAATTGGCTGTTGTATCTGGTAAGCATATGCTCACTTTCATGTAGTTATGTGGCATTTCTATAATCACTGCTGGCTACCAGTGCTTCACTACAGAGTTAAGTCTCCATTGAAGGATGTGGTACCCCATAACAAGACCCTGGCACTGTGGTAAAGGTGCTGTTACTCTCAAGTCTAACCTCAGAGGTGAAGGAGTCAGAAAAGCTTGTTTGCCAACTACACACCAGAGACCATTTAAGAGCTACTCAAAGAGGCTTTGTAAAGGCGGGGCTGAGAACAAAAGCCCTTTTGGTACAAATCTGTGACAACACTAAGGTATATTAACCCATGGCACACAAACCCTTTAAACAGCATGAAGAAACAGTTAAGAAAAACCCATCAAAAAACATATAAAGCCCATACTTGCAGAGCAGGAAAGGGATGGGGGGAAATGTACAGTGCTTTCTGAATGTCTGGCTGGGGAGGAAATGTTTGTGAAAAGAAAGAAAAGACCGCAAGGAGTGCATTAATATCAGCTTCACCACAGTGCATTGCTAGTGTGGAAGACCTAATAATGCCCTAAACATAGCCTATAACCCAAAGCGCAGACTTGCCTTTTTTGAGATTTGTACCCAGGAAGGACGTGTAATACTACTTTTGAGAGATATTTGCCTGCTACAACATCTTGCTCTACCACAAGAGGATATTTGATGCCCACATGCAGTGCACTGAACCAGAATGTGCTCCCATCTCAGCATCTTGAAACGATTGTGAGTCTTTGGAGCCAAACACAGAACTGGCTAAGGCTATAGCACTTTGCTCCCATGCTGTGTCTTCTTCTGAAGGCCTCAAAGCTCTTTAAAAACATCACAGTGCCAAAAGGACCTACCTGGAGCCATTAATTAACTCATTTAGCTGGTGAGTAGACAGAAGCCTCGATAGGATAAACAATCTTGAATCAAGATTGAAGAGCTATGGAATGGCAACCCAAAACAATCAACTCTTATTTTCCTTACTTATCCCAAACCTTTTTCTGTTCCACTGGTAATGTGAGGGGACATTATTACAAATTTTCCCTCTCCATCCCTGTTTGCTTTGAGACAGCAGTAGCAAGAGAGAGTTACCATGGCTGCTTTTACTTCTCTGCTACTCAAACAAATGCAGTCACAACTGCCAAATTCTACTCTCAACTTGTAATTGTCATGGGCAGAAGACCAGCCTGCAGCATAAAAACAGGTTTTGGTAAGCAAGAGCGCTTGCTGCACATCAAAGTGCTTCGCTAGCAAGGCTGAATACATTGAAGCAATAACTTTGAGCCATCCTTCTGCCACATTAAGGACATTGATCAATAAAAATGCCATATTGAACCGTGTAATAGAGTTGTTAAAGATCATTGCTGCTTCTTTAGCTAACAAGTCAGCTTCTGAAAAGATCAGTTTTATATGGAATTTAAGAAGATATATAAACATTGGCTGAGATGACCAGTGGGTACAAATTGATGTAGTTCCAGAGATGACAGTGGAATTGCTTTGATTTAAAACCATGTAGCGTTATGCAGTGGTAAATAATACCCATTAAAATTATGCGGAGGGTTAGGACTGAAGCTATTTGCTGTCTTTAATCTCTGTGCCACGAAAGTCTCCATGGCACTTTACTTTAAACATTGCCAAGATACTCAGGGCCACCTCTAGGGTCCTAGCTGGTACCACTGATTTGTAATTCATGAATCAGTCTGTTTCCTTCAGATTTAAAACCAAGGATGGCAATAATGCAATCAATCAGTTCAGAAAGGATTCCCCACCCACCAGTGATACCACACATTCAGTATATCCCATCAGACCATGCAATTACAGAAGAGACAAAGATGGATGTGTTTGGGAATATTTCATGACCTGCATTCAAAAGAAAACACAGGACATATGGTCATAATTTCCAGTTTTTTTACCTTACAGAATGGTTTTGGGTATTGATATCCGCCACCCAAGTGCAGATAACCTATTCCAGTACAATGAGCATGGAAGGAGAGGCCTTGAGCACTTGCTTATCCTCAGTTCCTCATGACGAAAACCACTAGTAGCCTGTTTCCAATCTCACTGTTTTCCCAGCCTGGCTCAGCCATCTTGCCTTAGGAGAACACCAGTATGTGGGTTGCAATATGAGGTTGACCATCTCCATCAGCCTTCCTGGAACCTTCTCTGCCAGCAGCCAGCATGGAAGAAGAAACATCTCATCTGATCTCTGGAGCTCAGTAGGGTCAGCTCTGGTTGATATTTGGACAGGAAACTGATTGAGAACCCAGGCACTGTAGGCTTGGGACCTGATAGGATGCATCCATGAGTGCTGAGGAACCTTGGCTGATGTCACTGTGTGGCCACTCCATAACCTCTGAAAGGTCATGGCAATCAGGGGCAGTTCTTGAGGACTGGAAGGGCCCAAATGCCACTTAGATCTTGAAGAATGGCAAGAAAATGTATCTGAGAAACTACACTTTATTCCGTAGGGATCTGATGGAGCAAATAATCCTGGAAATGGTTTGCAAACACATGAAATGTATTCTCTTCCTGTATCAACCCACTAGAAACAGTGGGGGGGGGGGGTAAGGAGGAGGAAAAGGCAAGGTTCCTGTTCTTGCCGTAGCTACTGGTATAACCCAAACTGATTTGAATCAGAAGTCCTGCTCCAAAAAGAGCTTTATTTAAACAAATGTGGCCTCTGTTAGGAGAAAGAAATAAGGCCTGCTTTCATGACTCTTCATGCTTCTAGAATTCTCCACCCTGATCCCAGGAATACCCCTTGAAGGAGTAAAAGCCTCCACCAAGACAGCAGACCCCTCAAGGACCATGTACTGGGATGGGCATGGGGGCTGGTTAAAACTTTGTGAAGGAAGCATCTGCTATGCACACAGCATCAATGATCTGCAAGCCCTAATCTGATCAGGTCAGATTAAGCCCAGTGAGATCATTAAGATTAACAGGATTCCAATGCATAATATCAAGCTGACTTCCCACAGGAATTAGACAACTCTCTCTTTGATATCTTCCCCTTTGGCTCAGACATTATATTTCAGCCACTGCAAGCAAACAGAACTGGAAAGAATAAAATCAACACAGGAAAAAAAAATTTTAAAAAATGAACTATTTTCTGCAAAAGTCCCCCATATGCTTTGCCTGGAAGTGGATTCTGCAAACATGGCTATTATCAATCCCAGAACTGAAGAAAAAGCAATGTGACTGTAGCACAGTGAAGTAAAGCATCTCCCATGCAGCTCTGCCTATAGGTAGCCAAGCTGGTACCACCCATCCAAGGAAGGTGCTTTGGTACCAGCCCAGATGTGAGAGTTTTAGCTCAGATTCCTGCCCCCAGCCTCGGTCAACTAAGATGTGCACACATGGCTGGTCAGCAGGCTCAGGAGCTAAAACTGTCCTCATTGCCTCCTTGGGCACCATTGGCTCTCAGATACTGTCCAGTTTTAACCTCATGAACCCCAGAGCTCAAAATAGGCTTTTTCATCTTTCAAAGGAGGAAACCACTTCACAATAGAGGGCAACAGGTTAAAGAGGTTTTTATCAGGGACTGATCCTTTATACCAAACAACAGGTAAGTGGAGATAGAGATCTCCTCCCGCCTTTCCTATCTATTTACTTCTCTAACCACAGCAGACATGTCTTTAGACTCCTCTGCGGCTGGTGTCACGGAGCATGGCAGAGCAGACAAGCTGCACGCAGCCCTTTGTTGGCAGAGTTTGCTGTACTGCCTTCCAGATGCTTGGCAGTCAACAGCCTCCCAGCTCATAAATTCTACAAGACTCAAAATGAAGTCTCCTGACACCACTCCTGGTTTATTAACCCCATGAGGCATTAGGGGACATTTTAGAAGCAGAATGACAGATGAAGGGAAAGGTAATGAAGGATAAGTGGCTCCCAGACAAACAAGCTTTACTCCCCCACAATAGCGGTTTCAGTCACATCTTTGAAACGTTAATTCTTGTTATGGCCTTGCCACCTGCCTGCCTCATCTTCACCAACTTTGCAATAGAAATGCACTTGGTTACAAACAGCTGATGATTTTCTAAAGCCCCTGGCATAACCGTGAGGAAATACACAGCAATGCTTCATGCTGTCTTCAGCAAGATATTTCAGGAGCGTTTGTGCCTTGCCCACAAAACTCATGTCTCTGCAATACAACCACTTTGAACGCCTCTTCAGGTGCTGGGCAGTCAAAGAAATCCCCCTTTCCCTCACTTTTAGGAGGAAACCTACAACAACTTCAAAAGCAGCAACATTTTCACCTTATGCAAGCAACAGCTGCACAGGTGCAAAACAAAGATGTTCATTTCAGCTTATACCACTTGGCATAAAGGACAGCACATGGGGAGACCTTGGTGTCACTGCTGTCTCATTCCAGCTACGGTCTCCAGGCAGAGAAAAGCGCTGCAACACCCAGACCAGAGCTTATCCACCTCCTTACCATCAGAGCCCCATCAGCACGGCAATGACAAGGGATGTTACGGCGACCTGTATCGCTAATAAGCTGCAAGGTCTCGGCATTTCTTCACCTTACTGCCCCCGTCTAGTGAGCAGCATCACACTAATCTGCTTATTTCACCTCGCCTCTGCCTCAAGTTTCCTGCCAACAACAAAACCCATTCAGTGTATTAGGTACGCCTCTGATCGCAATCGCCCTGCTCCATGTTACATCCCGCTCCCGGGAGAAGAGAGCCTGTCGTGTTTTCCAATTCCATGCCCCAATCTCTTTAGACAGATTTCACAGTAATTGTAAAGCTGAGCCGCCCAGACTGCACGCAGCGCCTTCGCTTCAATGTTTATCCAAGGTGCCGCAGATTTCCAGCTGTGATCTGTCAGTGATTATTTCCATACCCTTCACTTCACCCTTATATGCAAGCATGTACCGAGGAGCGAGCAGTAATTAAAAGAATTGGGGTCTATTTAATTACCTTCTGACACGATAGTGCAACAGCTGCCTTCAAAGCAGCGCGACTCCCAGCAAATCGAATCTAACGGCAGTCGAGCAGCAGCGTGGGACCTGCATCGCATTAGCTCAGGTTGCCTCTGTTTGCAGGGAGGAAAAAAAGTAGCAAGCTTCTCATTTCCACTTAGGAAGAGAACATACCCCTTTCAGACCAAAATCTATTGCAGAAGCCAATGAAATTGTGAAAGGGAAACTTTCAGTGTGGCCTTTAGTGTTGTTTAGCCTGGAGAAGAGGAGGCTGAAGGGAGACCTTATTGTTCTCTATAACTACCTGAAAGGAGGTTGTGGAGAGGAGGGAGCTGGGCTCTTCTCCCAAGTGACAGGGGACAGGACGAGAGGGAATGGCCTCAAGCTCCGCCAGGGGAGGTTTAGACTGGACATTAGGAAAAAATTCTTCACAGAAAGGGTCATTGGGCATTGCAACAGGCTGCCCAGGGAGGTGGTTGAGTCACCTTCCCTGGAGGTGTTTAAGGCACAGGTGGGTGAGATGCTAAGGGGCATGGGTTAGTGTTTGATAGGAATGGTTGGACTCGATGATCTTGTGGGTCTCTTCCAACCTGGTTATTCTATGATTCTATGACTCTATGATTCTTTAGGTTGTGGTAGCTTTTGGCCCTGGTAGGTTTAGAGGGGAGCAGATTAGGATTATTGGAGAAAGGAGGTGGGGGTTGCCCAAATCCACCCACATGAACCAGAAATTTTGGTTGCATGCAGATTTACAGTAATTCGTTCCTCAAGCAGAGAAAACGTCTCTTCCCACACACCTTTCTCCTCACTCCTTCGCAGTGGTGCCTGTTTTTAAGAAGTTAATAGCAGCTTGGGAAAGCAACACAGAAAAGAGGCAAACCCTGTGCCCACTTCCCTACCTCCCAGCAGGTGACCTCAACCCTCCTACTGAAGGAGATGGCTTTTAGCAGCTCTTCTTCTCTTACAAGTCCCACCTCTGAGCTGTACCCTTGATCCTTTCACACACCTTCTGCCTTAGGGGAAGACATAATTCTCTTCAGAGATCTTTGGAAATCAAGGAAGCCTGAGTAATGGCTCAAATGCCAGGAAAACCACAGCAGCTTCAGGCTCTTTCCATCCTGCCTTTGGGGATGGTGGCTCTCCACACCAATCCGTTATAAACCCGCGGTAAAAAGAGAGGATGTAGATCCCACAAACTGTTCCTCTGCAGAAAGGAAATGAAAACCAAGTAGAAAAATCTAACCACACACTTTTGAGCTCACCAAGAGACAACCAGAAGAAAAGCAAGGAAGGGAGATCCTACCAGATGTCAGCAGAGTCGGTGCCATCGGCCTGATTCACACCAATCCCGAAAGAGCTGCAGGAGCAGAGCCCCTCTCAAGGAAATGTGCTTTTAATGTTATAAGTCACCTAGGAACTCACAAATAGAGGCCAGATGTTCCTTGAGCAAGGTGTGCTACCATTTCCTCCTTAAGCAGAAAGCCCTATCGTACACTGTCAGGGATATTAAGCAAGACTTTCTCTCAGGCAGAAATTAAGTTAGGTGGAAATCTCTTCCCCATAAACCATTCAGTGAATTCTGTCCCCACTTATTTGTTTTTACTGGTGCAAACCAAGTGGACAAGACAGGCACCTTCTTCTAAGCTGTTTGCTGGATATGTTCAAAATACAGGATGCTCTGGTTGATTTTGGATGTAAGAATCAATGTCACCTCTCTATTCTACAAGGGGCAGTTTCTCTCAGAACCCAGTGAGAACATTCACATTAATGACTTGAAATTCATTCTCTGGAAAAGTCCTGCATGCTTTGTTTAAAATTCATTGTTTCTTGTAAACTCATTCGCTAGAATATTAATAGAAGGAAAACATATAAAAGGAAGAAATGCAGCTGACAGGAATTTGGTTAAAAATTCAAGCCAGTATTCACAGGACTTCTCAATTTCCCAGCTCTGGGTTGCATAATTTTCAGTGCATAAGCCCTAAAAGAGGCCTGAATTCTTAATGCTATTTTGAAAAGAAAAGACATGATGAATGTTTTGTCAGATTCTTGATTTTCTTTTTAGCTCACTGTGAAGTTGTGATTGAAAATGCAAAGAGGCATCACAAAAAAAGTTAAAAAAAAAGTGTTGAAGGACAGGACATTATACAGGAGGAATAGAATAAGCCTGCATAGCCAAAGGAACCAAAAATGACATTTCTCCTAATACAAGTTTGGGTCCAAAGCAAGACTAAATGGTGCAAAAACCCACTTGCCTTTAGCGGTGCCCTGTAGGGGTAGAGAGACTGCTGAAGGAGACAACTGATAAGGCCAATGGCTTCAAAAACACTTATGGGCTCCTCTCACACAGCAATGAAGGAGAACTCCAGGTGCGAACGATGACTGCCCAGGTGGCCATCCCAATCAAGCATTCAGATCCTGTAACTTATATACCATTGAATATATTACCATTAGACAAAATAAACACTTATGATCTAGAGCAATATTATTCTAAGTTGCAGAATAAAAGAATTGGTGGGAAAAGTGGGAGGGAGAAATCACTGAAGTAGTTAACAATGAAGAACTACCCTGCAATTACACAGGTTGCTGCCTTTTGATGGGGTATTGGTAAAGCCACTCTGAATTAGCATCCAGACACTTCCAATAGGCTTGAACTATTTCATTGCCCAAGTTGTACTTAGCACAGACTATGCAAGAAGCAGAAGACTTGGCCTTACAGATGGCATCTGCTGTCTCTCCACCCCTTGTTTCTCTACAGCCATAATTGGAAAAATCACCAGCAATCAGAGGAAGTCAGCTGCTCTCAGCCCAGAGAGAAACAGGGCTGGAACAGCTGTGCTGCATCTTTTTACAATTATACTTCCTCCACCTCTCTAACTAATAACAGTTTCATGAAGAGTAAACCTTCCTACACCTGAAATACTGCAAAATAAAGGGATGCCCAGGTTCTGCTTCATCGGTAGCAATGAGGGGACAGCACCAGAGTGAGCTGTTGTTTTGGCTGTTAAAATACCACTTGCAAGAGGAGCTGAGATGTGAGCTGGCAGCTCTGATGCAGGGGGAAGTAACACATACACAGGGAAGAGGGGGGGAAGCGCATTTGACTATATAAAAGCAGCAAAGTAGGAGCAAAAAAAGAAAGAATCTCAGTAATGCCCCCTACTATACAGGTGATAACCGGACCTCTCTGAATTACTGCTTGAATTAAAGTGAGGGGGTGACATCTAAATACATTAATAAGGACTGAAGTAAAACAAGCAGTGTACTAAAGCAATCTAAGGCAATTTCATATGTAAGGAAGACAAAATGAGGAAAACCAGTTGCCAAAGTGAACCAAATGATGGTATATGAAGTACAGGAAGGATTAACAGTGACCAAAAACCATATTGTGACTTGCAAACAGAGTTGCTTCTCCCTTCTGCGCTTTGTAACATGAATGTAGAGGCTTGATGTGACTCTGTTGCACCAAATAAAGGCTAGACAGTGAGGGAGAGAATCGTGTGTTCCACACACACATACCAAGACCATATAAGACAACCTGAAAATAAACCCCATACACAATAAACAACAGTAACCAAGAAAATAAATTGCAGAGGATATTTCACTCAGTCTTTAGCCAAGGACAAGCAGTTAACCAGGATCTGTCTGGGGACTGGAACATGACCCACAGTAATTAAGCTCACCAGTGCAGGCCAGAGGAATGAATATCCCTCATGGAAACTGCAGCTGCAATTTCAAATGAGCAGAGCGCAACCATCTGCACTGGAGTCTGGCTGTGACAGCTGTGTTTCAAGACTTCTTCAGATTTCCAACATCCTTTTAGCCATCTTTCATCTGCCACACCCATCCCCTCCCAGAAGACAGCCCCTTGTGAGAATGCCAGGAAAAATGAACTGTCGAGCGTCAACTTAATGCAGTGAAAGAATAGGGCCAAATTCAACACCATCCTACATGCAGGGCACGACCAGAGAGGAGCAGGTCATAGAATCATGGAATCATAGAATTACCAGGTTGGAAGATACCCACCCGATCATCGAGTCCAACCATTCCTATCAAACACTAAACCATGTCCCTCAGCACCTCATCCACCCATCTTTTAAACACCTCCAGGGAAGGTGACTCAATCACCTCCCTGGGCAGCCTCTGCCAGTGCCCAATGACCCTTTCCATGCAATATATTTTTTCCTGATGTCAAGCCTGAACCTCCCCTGGTGGAGCCTGAGGCCATTCCCTCTCGTCCTGTCCCCTGTCACTTGGGAGAAGAGCCCAGCTCCCTCCTCTCCACAACCTCCTTTCAGGTAGTTGTAGAGAGCAATGAGGTCTCCCCTCAGCCTCCTCTTCTCCAGGCTAAACACCCCCAGCTCTCTCAGCCGCTCCTCATAAGGCCTGTTCTCCAGCCCCTTCACCAGCTCCGTTGCTCTTCTCTGGACTCATTCCAGAGCCTCAACATCCTTCTTGTGGTGAGGGGCCCAGAACTGAACACAGGATTCGAGGAGCGGTCTCACCAGTGCCGAGTATAACACTCGTCACTTTGCTTAAAACTCCCAGGCACAAAGAAGAGCAACCAGAGGTTTGTGCTCACCTGTGCCCAGTGGCAACAATTTCCAAAACATCAGCCCACAGCTGCAGCCTGCTCAGGTCAATGCCTCTGCTCCCACTCTGTGCAACCTCGCATCGCCCCTACCAGTGCCCAATGACTCTTTCCGTGAAAATTTTTTTGCTAATGTTCAGCCTAAACCTCCCCTGGTGGAGCTTGAGGCCATTCCCTCTTGTCCTGTCCCCTGTCACTTGGGAGAAGAGCCCAGCTCCCTCCTCTCCACAACCTCCTTTCAGGCAGTTGGAGAGAGCAATGAGGTCTCCCCTCAGCCTCCTCTTCTCCAGGCTAAACAACCCCAGAATGTTGATGACATTTAGTGATCTATTTCAGCAGCGCTTCCTCTACTTTGTAAATGAGAGTAAAACTGAGGACCACTGAAGCCCCCTTCCTTCCTAGCTATGGTCCCTCCTTACGCGTATCATCCATGTCCTGGCATTCCCCTCCCTTTTGGAAGCATAAGATGAGCACGAAGAAGCAGCAAGGTTCACCCCCAGAACACTGGGCCACTGATGGGCAGACAAGGCTGGGACAGCAGTGCCCAAACACTCCTGATCCTACGTGTTTACAAACAGTGGCTCAAAGTGAGACCTATCATCACACCACACAGTGTATCGGCCACAGCTCCAGAAGGAGATAACAGCAGTGTAAAATACCACCCAGAGCACTGTTTGGTGTTGTTACTAAACCAGCCTTTCAGTGTCATTGTCGTGGTAGGTGCCTGTGACACCCAGAAGCCCTCCCTGCTGGGCTGACAACAGCATCACTGCGTGGCTGCCTGTGAAGACCTCCCACCAAAAATGGGATCTGATTCTGACCCAGCTCCCTCATTCACCCCACCCCAGCCACACGCACACACTTCTGCAGAAGACAAAACGCTCTTTGTGGAAAAACCCCAAACTGCTATCACTTGAGTTATGTTCTTGGAGGGAATACTTCACTGGTGAGAAGCATTTGCAGAGACTCTTCCCAGGATAAAAATCTGCGAGCACAAAGTGCTGGCTCCCCAGCAGCTAAAATCCCCATCGCTGAGCGTGGTGCATCTCCAAGCTCAGCACAGACAGGACAGGCCCCTGGGTACATGTCTGCAGCAGCAGTGAAGTCTGTATAAACCACAGAGCCATTATCAGGGGTAAAATTAGCTCCTGTTACTGACAGCATCTATCACTCATTCCTACTCTAATCTCTACCAAGGGAAGGATTTACAAGCAACAATGATGAAAGAGAAAAGGGAAGAGGAGAAAAAAAATCAAAGTGATACAGAGGGGAGAAAAAAAATCAAAGTGAAGATAACAAAAGCATTTGTGAGGCTGGAAGAAACAAACTACATTACATTACAGGGACCATGGGATCCTTATCATGCCCAGATAAGATTTTCATTCAACATGTTGTTTTTGTTTTTTTTTAACTGCTTAAGAAGATTCAAATACATTGCCAGGTACCTCCAGCTCAGGATTAACTTCTAGCTATGCATCGTTGCAGCAGATTGCCTCAATAAAAATCCTAAGGAAACAAATACAATGGGAAGCACATCAAAAGGACACGGATGATATAAGAATCTTACCAAACAGGTACAAGAACTAATAGTGGGGAAAAGATAAGGCTCAGATTTTATGTCAATGTTATCCTTTAAGAGCTTTATGAACTCTTAAAAAGAGTTTATTAAAAACCTATTAATCGCAGAATAATCAGTTGTGATGAACCTAACACACAGATCAATGGATAGGATACCATTAAATAGCATGTTAGTAAATGACTACGTAAGGCAGAAACCAATAAGCCATTATGAAAATGATTCTTAAAACATGACCAGGAGAAGAAAGCAAACCACCAACAGTGCTGTTTGTTAGCTCTCAAATAATCTTTACTTTGTTTGCCCTCATTAAACCTCTTCATTTCTTGCCAGAATTAATCATCGCTAGTAAATAAAACTTCTGGATGCGCTATTCCCTGAGCAGCCTACAGGACAGCCCTTGTCCTTCCCTGAGAGCATGCAGCTACTCCTACCTCCACTGGAGTCACAGGTACCTCAGTCACCCATACTAACATCATCCAGAACAGGGCAATTAAAATATGCCTTTTATGCCCAGGTCTCAGAGCACCTGATTAATAATTCTTAATGGAGCCATACAGCAATCCATTCACACAGCTCCTGCTGAAATTCTGCTGCTCCTTTCGCCATCACTGCATCAGAGGGAGAGCTAGCCCTGAGCTTCCAACCTGACTTCATTCCGCGTCGCCAGCTGGAGGTGTCAGGGGCCTGTCTGAATCAAATTATAGAGGAGAAGACAAAAAAACCAAGAGAACAAAGAGCCTGCCCTATCTCTGGAGTTTCACTGTAGACAAGTCTCCGAAGAGGTTCCTCTAAGCGTTATAGGAGAGTTTTGCTCCTGAGCACCCATTTGGATGGGAATGCCTGTAGGATACAGGCTAATGGGAGCTGGGAGCCCAGTACTCACAAAACGTACCAGCCGGAGCTGCTGCCATGACAGGTCTTAAGATGAGGAGCAAAAAGAGAATGTGGCACTGTCTTGCCACCCAGTAGTGTTCCCCTCATTCCTCTCCCTCCCCTCCTGGCAAAGGGAAAGCATCAACATCTCTCTTCAAGCAACATGAAAATGAATGTGAGGAAATTACCCATTTGCTAAGAGAGGCTATGTGTATGTGTACGTGTATGTGTATGTGTATGTGTTTGGGGAAGTCTAATTTACATTTCTGGGCCTCAGAGTGCCCCTAATAGAATTTACAGAGGATTGTGAAGATTGCCATCCCAGCTAATCAAATATAATAAATAGCTCTGACTGAGCAGATGACTCTCCTACAGCACTGCAGTTATCAGAGGGATCGGTCTTGATTTGAGACTCCATTCATCAGCCTTGCTAACAGGATTGTGCAGAGAGTGATATTTGACAGAAGCATTTTCGAAATTCCTAAATGGAGAGTGCACATCGAGGGAAACAAGATGGATGTTTCCATTACTGTGACTGTGCAGGATGTCTCACCTCCCCCCGCTTCCCACCCAACAACAAACGACTGACAGACACATGCCATTACGGTGAATATGGTGGCCACCTATTCCTTCTTGATTTGTTTATCTAAAAAAAAATAATGAATTCATCCTAGGGATGAAGGGTGGCAGGAGCCCAGCAGTAGCTTGTGCTCACGGGTGTATATCACACTGACATGCAGTGCTGAGACTCTGCCTGGAGCAGGTGGGGAGGGCAGGACAGCCCTGGGGGACATGCACACATTTGTGCAGGGAATCAGCATGAGCTGCCACAGCACCTTCCTGCAGCTCTGGGCAAAGGGGTTATTGAGGACTAAAGGCCAGAAAGGACCTCCTGATTTAGTGAGTCATGTATTCTGCACACAGAAACATCATATAATCCGTTTCTCCAAGTTATCATATATCCCCTTAAAATCAGTTTGGATTTTAGACTCCACCACTCTCACTGGGCACCCTCATCACTCCATGTTTTGTTTTGATCTTAACCTGAAAGAATGGTTCTCTGCCATGAATGTTTATCCTTCATCATATGTTCAAGGAGGAGCAGTAATCCCTCTCAATTTTTGCTTGCTAGGCTGAACGTCCAAGTTTCTTTAACTGATAAAAAAAACCCCAAGTGACTTCGTTTTGCAGTGATGCACAACTGATCTCATCTTCCTTGGTCACCTGGGGTGACATCTTTGTACAGCAGCATTAACACATCTCTGCTTCTACTAGAAACACCATAGAGTATACATTTCAGATCTGCATTGGCATAAACCTCCTTTTCGTAACTCTTCCATACAACTGGATAATCCCCAGTTCAATGAGCAGCTGCAGCAGCAAAGGGAGGGAGCCCAATCTGATTTATGCTGCTACAGACCACAGACCTTGGCAGAACGTGGGTGTTGGCTCAGGTCCTGTTGCAGGTGGGTTTATCCCTTGCAAACCCTTGCCCTTCCCCACCTTCCTGGAACCTCTAGACCACTGAAGCTCTCTCCAGTCTGCCTCCACTCTGTAGGGATGCAGGGAGGTTCACTCACACTTGGAAGAGCTGTGATGAAATAAGCAGTTTAACAGTGAGAGGTAGAATGGGCAAGGGAGACCCGTTTGCTTTGAGAAAGCTCTCCTGTAGCAGATTAAGCATACAATGAAATGTCAATGACAGACATATTAATTATCATCACCACCTCCCTAGACCTGCACAGTTTTTGAGATATGGTTGAGAACAAGTTTCAGCACAAAAATATGCTCTTCCATTTCCTGAGAGGAGGCTAATGCAGAGCCATTTTCTCCTTCTGTCAATAGCATGGGCTGAGAGGTTGATCAGATACAGCAGACTGCTGAAGGGTATCATAAGGAAGTCTGTTCCTGGCCCATCTACCTAGCAGGCAGGTACTCAAGTCCCCATGGCACACTGGGAACAGCAAGTGCTCCTCTTTGTCACAGCCTTGGACCTGGGGGACTATGAATGTGAATGTTGGTGGATCCTGGCAGAGAGTAGGGAAAAGGGGTGGAAAGGAACAAGACAAAAAAAAAAACCAAAAACAAACAGGAATGAACAAGTTCTCTCAAGACTCATCCATGCAGGAAGAACATTTTGCCCTAGATTTTGTAAAGAACACAGTAGAAAGTGGTAAATCATACAAGTTAAAGAGATGCCCCATATTTTTGCCACCTTCCTGGAGCCATTGCCTTTGGCAGAAACAAAGGGGACATGAAACATGCTGGAAAAGGCTTCTCAGTTCATGCTTGCTTCTTCCACAATGACCTTGAAGAGCCACAGGGCTGCGAGTTGCTGTCCCGATGTGAAACCAGAATCACTGAGAATCCTCTTGAGAGACAGCCCCATGCTTATGGGACAGAGTGGAGCAGGGATAGGTCAGCAAGGAATAGAGGAAGAAAAAAAAGCCATTTAAAAACAGAAAAGGAAAGAGGGAAACTTATTCTGCAAGTCAAAAACAGCTTAGCATTTCTAAGTTAAATACAAGAGAAGCCTCTGTCCGCATGCTTCATTGTAACACTGTTGCTCTAAATCCCTTTTTATGCCTTTAATTATGCATGAAAAAACCACACGACCTCCCTGCTCGTACGTTCAGCCGAGCAGTGGCTCACAGTGCAGAAGGCTCATTATACAGCTTTAGCAGGGCTGAGTGCTCTGAATTATTTAAATCTCCATTAAGCCTCCACTATGGCATATCTATGTGATAAACGGATCAGGTGCCGCTGGATTTCTCCCCTGGCCAACCCCCTCTCCCTTCTCTTTCCCCCGTCTCTCCTTCCTCCTGCAAAACTCAGTGGGAAGGGAGATAATTGCCGAGAGGGAAGGAGTTTGCACTTGTGCTACCAAGTGTTTCGTTGTCATTTAAAAAAGGCCAACTGAGCCAAGTAATAAAGACACTTAATCAGGATTAGCACTAGAGGGCATGATAATGTGGTCAATGCATAACTTGTTTAATGGCCATTTTATTGTTTAAATTAAATAAAACTTCAATCATTATGTTTTCCTTCAGCAGTGTGAATGCCCTGCCCCTGTTCCCGCAGCATCACTGCAGAAGCACACAAAAGAAATGGGGTCTTGTCAGAGACAGGGATAGTTCTTCAGGACAGTATCATAAGGAGAGAAATGGCTCAAGGAGAAGCTAGGAAAGGTGAACTGAGGGATCTCAAAGCATGAGGGATTTGTGGAACAGCCTTCCGGGTCCAAAAAAGGGGGAAGATGAAACAATCGCAGTAAAAGATAGCAGCCCCTGAATCTTCTCTAGGAGTAAGAGAGGTCACCCCAGATCAAGGATCCATGAAGCAAAGGGCAAGATTCGTTCTCCTTAGAGAAAATTTCCTGCTGTTACAGATCTCTTCAAGCATGAAGGGGTGGGGAGCCAGAGGCAAAAGCTTCTCATACGGCTGTTCAAAAGACCCCTTCATGGCATGAGCAGACCTACCAAGCAGCTCCCCAAGGGTAGGGAAAGCTTAGCATAACACTTTTGATTTCCTTGGTTTCTTGCTGCCAGGGACAAGCAGGCACAGGTGATAGCAAGTCTGGACACTTAGCAGCCACAAAGTTTAGAAAAGACATAACAGAAGCCCTGTAAAAACGCTTTCAGAATATTTATGGTTTGGGGGGAAAATCCTTTTTAATGGAAAATATTGACAGCCACTCACATATCTCCTTGTCCATCCCAATGCTAGGGAAGGATGCCTTGGTCCTTCTATCACATCCCATCACTGGAGACCAGGCCAAGCTGATGGTGAGCTTGGTAACCACTGGCCTTGGTACCCCTGAGAGTTCATCACCACAGCACATTCAGCTCACCAAGAGCTGTGTAGCACCTACACACCATCAACAAGCCACATGGCATCTGTCACCTGAGGCAGAAACAGCCACATAAACACACCCCAGTAAAAGAAACCTTCAGAGCAAGTCAGTCCATAGTCAGTGGTAGGGGAAGCAACAATCAAAAACCACATTTATGACATCAAATTCATGATTCTCTTCCCACCCTCCACCCTTCCCCCCCCCAAAAAATAATGAAAAAAATTTTAAAAAAGGAAATGAACAGGATTTAGTTCCTGGCTACCACAAGATTCCTGAGTGAGCATTAATAAGACCCAGATCTCCACAGGCTTTGGCTTCTTGACTGCAAGATGGAGATAAGAGTCCATCTGTTACCCCTCATGGCTGGAGCATGGTGAGAGGATTTTGGAGGTCGAGATAAATGGCTTGGTCTCCCCGCGGTCTGGGGAAGCACTTGCTGAACAAGGCAGGATGCAGGTGGAGACAAGAAGCAGCATTCAGTTATTTGTTTGTGAAAGCAACAGAAAATGTGCTGAGGAGGAAAGAAAAAGTCTTTGGTGTTAAAAATAACTTCTGCCAGAAAAAAAAATTAAAGGCTTCTTATTTTAAAAGTTTCTCTCCCTATTTACTCAAGTTAAGTGGAGGCAGCTCAGTGGCAGCATTTTCTTAAGACTTGAGAAATAGATGCTAGGACTCTAGAGACAGGTTTCACTCATATATCACTCCCTTCCCCTCCCAGCCTCCAAGAGACACTTGTTACTTTGACATCTCTTACTAGAATTTACAGTGCAGTCATCCTGCCAGGGATGTGAAGGCAGCCTTGCTGCCAGAAAGCTGCTGTCAAGCCTGCATCACGTTCAGGAGACAGCAGTTAACCTTGTTTAACCACGATTTCTACCTAGAGAGGCAACAAAGAAAAAGCCCAGTCTGCCCCACTTCGAGCTGCTTCTGCAAGGGGACTATTTAATGTCTGCTTACATCACCAGTTTTTTAAATCTAGTATTTATTTTGCTGCTCTTGCAGAGCTTATTTCTTCAAGATGCAGGAAAGCGATTAGAGCTGGGTATCCTGTTCCCCCCGTGCTGCCTTTGGGAATGGCAGGGGGGAAGCTGGACCTCGTCTGCAACTGTGGCAGTGCTGGGGCTGCCCTCACCCTCCCTCTGTGTCTCAGTTTATCTCAGTCTTGCCAACTCCCATCTGTATTTTTAAAAACAGCATGAGTCAGGCATGAGTCAAAAGTTCTAAAATGCAAGGAACAGTGAAAATTCAGGCTGCATTTTAAAGAGGAAGGTGCCAATTTTTTTTTTCTGGTGTGTGAAACTCCCACAATGACCTCTATGTGCTGAGGTTTTCTTTTAAAAGTCTGAGATTGACAGTAAATATACAATATTTACAAGCATGAATCATCTAGGTTTACTCAATAAGCATCCCTTTTGCGGACAACTCAACTAACTTAACCATAAGAAGACAGACTTTTCTAGGGGGGAAAAAACATAAGGCATTGTCTTCCATTAATAATAAAGCCAGGATGATAATAATAATTAGGTCAGGAGGGGCACTCAGCTTTCAGGGCTTCACAGGGCTAGACCAGAGCTGAGGGGCTCTGCCAAGGGGAAGGGCAACCTCACAGCCCCATATGCTGCTCCTAACTTCAGCAACTGATCATTCTTAAGTGCCTTGAGATGGATAACCGGAGAAACTTCAGTATTAAAAGAAAACCACTATCAGTTTCTAATGCAATTAACAGCCCCCTGCCAAGGGAGCCAATAAGAGCACTTCATCAGGCCATTATAACCCTGGAGGGTAGAGAGAAGCTGCCACGGTAACTCCTTTAATTGCCCTTAATGTTTCATTAAACACAATTACATTTAAACCTAAACTGTGCCATTTGTTGTGGTTTTAATTAGACAAAGGGCAAGATAAAAGGATTGGATTAACCCTCTTCTTCCCTCTCTCCCCTCTACTAGGGGCTGGCTGCAGCCTGAAACTGGGTTGACATAGGGAGGACAGCAAAGAGGATGGAAGCACAGACACAGACACCTGGCCGAGAACACCAGACTTCAAGGAGAGAAAAAGATGAGACTGGACTTGAACTCATTAGTCTCTCCCTGATGGGGAAGCAAAGCAGTGGATGTTCCCCTCCACAGACTTCACAGCCCTCATTCTCTGACTGCCACTCACCTGTCAGCAAGGGTCCCAGGCCCTCCAAGACCCAGGATTCCCCCCAGCTCTGCCAAATTTGTGCTGAAGTCAGGATTCTGCAGGTGAATTCTTGATCAGTGCATCTCAGGCCACATATGGGGGGCTTCCAGCTACAGCCCAGCCCGAGTGGTTGCTGTGGCAGAGTGGAAGATCTCCAGGTGGACTCTGGCTGGAAGGAAAGGCATCTTCTACTTCCATAGTCGCATTGCTAAGTGTGAACATTCCTTGAGCCTGTGCACATCATAGTTTTCCATTTTAAACCTTTGACATCATTTCATAGAATCATAGAATCACAGAATCATAGAATAACCAGGTTGGAAGAGACCCACCGGATCATCAAATCCAACCATTCCTATCAAACACTAAACCATGCCCCTTAGCACCTCGTCCACCCGTGCCTTAAACACCTCCAGGGAATTCAGTAATTTCCCTTTTATGTACCCCACTTTGCACCTCTCACACCATTGATTAAAGTCTCTCCAAGATTACCAGCTTGTTTCCATGACCTGCTCTGGTAACCTTTGCAGAGGGAGCTGGCAGTACACCTCAGCTCTGAGCCTTTCTTCCAAGTCCTTGCTACAGTTCCAGACTTTGTTGGGTAGTTTTTTAAATAGAGTTCTGCAGCTTTGTTGGCACAATTAGCAATTCCCACAGTCACACTCGTTACTGATGCCTTTCCTCTGCTGGGGAGATGTGTCAGCCCAACATAGAGGCTACTATGCTGGATGTACACAGTCCCATGTGCTTGTAAAGCCGTTCTTGAAACGCACACACACACACACAGAATAAAGCATTCAAACACTTAGTCTAGTCTAATAAAAAGGAAAACATTTTCTTCCTTTACCAAATCTATTCAGTACTTGCTTAAATATTGCTTCTAAGTTAGGTCTAAAGCTTAAATGCTGAAGCTCTGCATCCCTGTTCGATGTTGCATAGGGCTTTGGCAAACCAGACTGTCTCCTCCATCTTTTCTGAGCTTTTCAGTGACTTAGAGGAAAAATTAAAGCAGATTCAGCTGCAATGCCACACACCCAAATCAGACCAAACTGCTGAAATGCTGCTCTGATCAGAGATTTATGATACAATTAACATTTTCGTTGGTTTCTAATGACTTCTTTCTTCCTTTTTGAAGCTGACAAGAGTAGGAATAGCCACAGGGTATAATCAGACTGTCTGCAAGGTGGAAGGGAAATGAAGCAGAGCTTCTCCGAAGCAGGCAGGTATCATTATTGTCTCTTTGTGGGAGCATTAGCACCATTGGAGGGCACTCAGGCACCACTGGAACAAGAGCAGCATAAGAACTTGAATAGAACCGAAGAGAAGATGAAAAGAATGAAACAGGCACTCAGTGAAAAGTCTGAATGGTCTCCTTTGTGCCACAAGACTTGCTGAGATTTTGCTATCACTTGACAAGTGCCAAAACTCCACAAGTCTGATCCAAAGACTTCATCTGTCAACAGGAAGCCTCCCATTAGCTTCAGGGAAACCTAACCCAAGCCAAGGTATAATAGATCACGTACCACCATTGCAAAGAAATAAATGAAATCTGTCTTAGAATTCTCACTACTAATTTTCAGTGATTTTTCACATTGTATCTCATCATCAGAGCGCCTACTCACATAATAAATCAATGCTTCTGCAGAGCTGCAAGTAAAATGAGGGGATGGAGCAGATGAGCAAGATGGTAGAGAAAACGCATACCATTGCTGAGAAGGAAGTAATTGCAGCCAGAACAAGCTCCCCTTAGCCCATTAACACAGCTAACTGTGCGCTGCAGTGGTACATAGTGGCCTCACCAGTCATGGAGGCAAAACCTTAATATCGCCACTTGAGAGGGAACTGAGGCACAGACTAGGGGATTAATTAACATTGCAGCAGAGCAAGAAGCTGTACATGCAAACCGGGTCAGCACATGCACAAAGCAGAGGCAGGAGACTTTGGGTGAGAACCTGAGTTTGTAGAAAAAGCTACCAGTCTTACTAACTAAGTGGTTGTTGGCCAACAGCCAGCTGAATAACAGCCAGCAGTGTTCTCAGGTGGTCATGAAGGCCAACAGCACCCTGGCTTGTATCAGAAATACTGTGGCCAGCAGGACCAGGGAAATGATCGTCCACCCTTTACGTGGTGCTGGTGAGGGTGCACCTCAAATACTGTGTTCAGTTTTAGGCCTCTCAGTATGAGACAGACACTGAGGATTGTGTCCAAGGGAGCTGGGGAAGGGTCTGGAGCCCAGGGGCTATGTGGAGCAGCTGATGGAACTGGAGCTGTTTAGTCCGGAGAAGAGAAGACTGCCGAGGGGAGACCTCATTGCTCTCTACTGCTCCCTGAAAGGACGTTGCGGTGAGGTGTGTGATGGTCTCTTCTCCCAAGTAAGAAGTGATAGGATGTTAGGAAATTGTCTCATGTTGCATCAGGGAAGGTTTAGACTGGATATTAGGAAATATTACTTCACCAAAAGAGTTGCCAAGAAATGGAAGAGGCTGCCCATGGAAGCAGTGGAGTCACCATCCCTGTAGGCATTTAAAACACGTGTGGATACAGCACTCAGGGACAGGGTTCAGCAATGGACTTGGCAGCATTAGGTTTACAGCTGGACTTGATGATCTTAAAGGTCTTTTTCCAACCAAAAAGATTCTGTGATTGGGCTAACTACTAGGAGAAAGGGCATCGTTGCTCAGCATGGGGAAATAAGTGCCACCAGAAGCAAAAAAGGTCAGAGTAGCGCAGGGAGACAAAAGCTAGATTTCTGCTCTGAGGCTGTGGACAGGGCAGAGCACAGTGGCCGAGGGACCCGAGTGCTATCGGGTAGAAACACAGGACTTTGAAGCAGTCAAAAATGGCAAAGCAGGCTTCAAGCTGGCAGCTCCCTGTTATGAGATGTGCACTTCAGAGCTATTAAAAAAGAGAATCAGGGAGGAAACATATCCAGTGCTTAATTTCCAATTTACCCTATCATTCTTTTAATTTTCTGTTTTCCCAGAAATAAAGCTGTGAGTGGTCCAGTTAGAGCAATGCTGCCTCTTCACCTCCCTGCAATCTCCAGGGCAGCCTCTTTCCTTTCTGTTGAGGTACAGAGAAGGGAATAACTCTTCTGACCATCACCATGGCCAACATTGACAAGATGCTATTGCATAACAGAAAAAAAAGTGCAGGAGCACCTGGAGGCTGGCTGACTACAGGAAAGCTCCAGCCACTGCTGGGAGAACATGTGCACATCACTCTTTTTACCTCCAGCATTAAGGGGTGACCCTTAGGTTTGAGCTTTGGGGAGCAAGAGAGAGTGAGGGGCAGCAGGGTACAAGAGAGTGGGGAGAACAGCTGTTAAGCTCTTACAGATAATAAATTGAATAGCTCCGAAATTGGACCCACAAGGATAAAAGTGTTTTTAGTGCCTATAAGATCGACTATAAACTCAATCTGTCAGACAGCAGCAGCTGTTAAAGATAATGGTCCTGGTAAATTTAACTCCCCAACTGCCACAAAGGGACTGGTGTGATGTTAAGTTTCTCCCTTCTTTAAAAGGGAGTGGGGAGGTGGGGGGGAAAGCAAGCATCAAAACCCCATAAGATCTTAAACATGTATCTCCAGTCAGCTAATCAAAAACCTGCTTTGAAGAGCAAGGATGGGCTGAGCCCCCACAGGGGAGAAGAGATCTCCCTGAGGCTTTCAGGCAGATGAATACCTCTGGGCTGCTTTGATAGGATTCCACAAATGATACCAAATATTTGCTAATCAGCCAAGGTCAGCGGGGAAAGAAATGATTCTCTGCTCCAAAGCCAGACATTTCCTAATTATTTAAGTCCACGCTGTGACTTTATCATAAGCTCTAAGCAAAGAAAAGCGTCTAGCTGCACTACCCCTGAGCAGATGGTGACTCAGAAGCATTTCCTTTCCCTCCATCCTGCCTCTCCCTGGAAGAGAACAGCCTTTCATCTGCACCAGGCCCTTTTGGGACCAATGATCCTTCCCACAGGAGCTGCCTCACTCAGCTTTGGCATACGGTGCATCAGGGCAATGTGAGACCAGCCCTGCTAAGGGCAGCCCAGAGCTGGCACAACACAGGCAGACAGCACATGTTCTGGGGGCTCCTTGCCACGGATGCACTTGCCAGCTCACAGCGGTGTTGCTCACACCAAGTTCCCCACCAAAATCCCAGCGAATTCCATCGTTGAACAAAGTGGTGTCAGGGCCTGGACCTCAGAGAATCAGATAGAAATCTCTAGATTGGCAATGTAATTCTTCCAGACCCATCTTCCCTGCCAAGTAGGTAATACAGCATGATTGAGGATGTGTTTTATACAGGCCACTGTTCCAAAGATGCCATTTGCAGCAAGTGTTTTTAATATGATAATCAAAACTACTCATGCAAAGGCAGCAGGATTTGGCTACAAGAACAGAGCAGACCAGTTAACTTCACCTGACAAAAGCAACTATTGCAACCACACAACCATCATCAACTTTCTACGGAACAGAGCAAACAAGACCTGAATGGTCCTTGTGAGAAGTAAGGAGAAGGGCTCCCTGCATGGCTTTCCTATCCCTGCCCAGCTCCATACAACCACACCTCCAGCACAGTTCACAGCATGACCACTTCTCCAGCCCCAACCCTTCCCAGGGCACAATGAGGGGACATGAACCTTTTCTTAGTACATATTCCCAATATCCTGCTTGCTTCAGGATTACAGAAGGATTTTATCTCAAGAGGTTTTCTTCACAGCTCGTTTTTCAGCTGCCTGAGTGGGACTCTTGGACCCTTGCCACTCTCATGGAAACCTAGAAGTGACTTTTACTGAGGAGACAGGGAAGAAGTGGTTCCTTTGGAAATGTTTTTACTCCAAAGGGGATGAGATTTCTCATGTTCTTAGCATAATATCTGTGCGTTGATGGATTTGGTGTTCACTGGAGTGAAGGATTTGGTGTCAAACACAGCATAACTTCCAATCAAGTCCTTGGGAGAGGACCATGCAACTACTTTGGAGCAATATCCTAGAATTACTTCCCAAGACAAGGACATTTTTCAAGGAGCTGGAGGACTAACTCCTTTTGGGTGCATTTCAGCAGTACTTAGCACTTGTAAGGTCTCAAGTCAGAAGCAGAGCAAAATAAACTAGCTTTAAGCTACTTTGAGACTAAAATTCCTGATTTTATTCAACACGATAGATAATTTATCATTATTGTTATTACTCAGCGATGTAAGAAGAGGCCAATCAAACTTAAATACACAGACTATCTGTGGACATTTACTAATGATCCCAGTCTTTAGACATCTCATTGCCGCTGGAAAGCCCCGATTCAAAAGCAGCTCCTCCAGCCCTTGTCTCAACAGTGGTACATAAGGACAGTACAGAAAGGATGCAGAATTAACCCTTGTAAAATTATCTATCACTGCAACCATGTACAGTACAGCTTCTGTCACTGTTGTCTAGCCCTTCCCAGCACTGAATCTGGGAACTTTACTCCCAGGAACATCCAAGGTTACATCATGAGTTCCCCTGAAGTGATATCCCAGCCATCAGCAGCCCCATCCACAAGGCACACACTGGTGATCTCCTTCCCCTTACATTTACTCGTGCCCTCAGAATGAAAAAAAAAAAAGGGGGGGGGGGGAGGAGGAGGAGCTGGAAAAAAAAATTGCCTCTCCAGGCCTCCAGGTTAAACTGTGACCTAATTCAATCCACACTGCTGTCCATTATAACCAATGCAATTATTCCAGACAGGTTAACTCAGCTTTAATTTATGTCAATCCAATTACTTTTTTTTATTATTTATTAAATAAAAAGATCACTTCATTCTTTGAATGATTTATGAATACTGGGTCGGCTTCCCAAGGAAAGGACTTGGGAATGCTCAAGGTTGGCCTCATGCAGGAAAACCTTCCCAGAGTCTGTCGGGAAAGCTTTACTCACCTTGTCTTTCTCTTTGTATTTTAATTGGATCTCTCATACAAGAGCTTATGGCTTCCAGGATTCTGCTCAGTGAGCAGGAATGGTATTCTGATTGCAAATATGTTTCAGCTGAAGTAAAAGGCACTTAAATTAACTAGATCTCCTTGTCTGCTATGGAATAATGTGATGGCTGAGCACAAAGCCTTCCCCGTCAGGGGAAAAAAGGAATCTAGGATGGAGATTTTTCAAAGGCAAAAAGGGGAGTCAGATATCTAATTCTCACAAGCATACACTCACTTCTCCTTTGTCAGCCTTCTCCAGAAGTCAACAGCAGGCATGTTTTAAACAATCCTGTCACTGCCTTCGCTCCTACTTTCAGTCATTTCCAGGGTTCTGGCAAACTTCTCTGAGCAGTCAGCTAGCTTGTTCTAAGGTGGTGTTAAAACATTCTCAGCAGCTCCTCCTCAGCTGGGCACAAAGCCTCAGCCTCTCTGCAACCAGTGCCAGGACTGAGGCATCAAGAGATGCTTTGCTTTCTTACACCTTTAGAGCTGAGAGGCATTCCACCTCCCTCCAAAGAAGCACTCCAGATGACTCAGTTCAACTCTCACTTCTGTCACTAACACACCCTATGACCTTGGCAAAATCCTTTTGACTCATGCACCCCGATTTCCTCTCCCACAGAGCCACACATCCACTCTGCCTTCTGCTCACGTGCAACTCACACCAGTCAGTGCAACCCCTGCCAGGGAGCAAATGAAATTGTGACACAACAGCTTTTTGATTTAATATCTCCCCGACCCCTAAGCAGGCCATGAGCAGACCTGGTGAAGTCTTTAACATATATGCCTCAACTATTTTTCCCCAGTGTTTCTAGTTAGGACAACAAAAATTTTACTTCTTTTTTTTTTCCCTGTCCCACTAAACTTTCCAGCCAATCTCAGCTGCCATGGCAGCAGAGTCAGTTCTGCAGATAACTTGGATCCCAGACAATTTCAAAGGCTTGGAGTTAAAAACCTGAGAGGTACCTTGACAATAACAGACAGTTGCTGAAGTCAGAGAAACTCAGTTTCCCAAGCCCGACTCCCACAGCCAGGAAGACACACTCTACATGGGATGGCGCTGCCAAGGGAGCCTTGGAGCAGAGCCCCAGGGGCTAAGGCCACAGAGGCATCCTGAGTCAGAGGAAAGAGGATGTAAATCCTAACTGCATCCAGATGGAGAAATAAAGGGAAGAGAGATTTCACAGATGAAGAAGAAGAGGGGAAAAGCATCTTAAATCAAGAATGCAACTTTAACTACTCTCCTGGAAGCTCTTCTTTCATCTCCTTAGCTGAACGGACCAAGGATTACCTACATCTCAGTCTTAGCCAGACAGGGGGACAACAGGGCTATCCAAAAGCATCTTTATCAAGGACAACACAACAAATCCTCTTCCTGAAACAACGTCCAGACATCCAAACACTGAGTCACTTCGGTATCCCAGCCAGTGCTTCCTCAAAGGAGAAAAGCCAGACACTCAGCTGGAGGGACACCCCACAATGCCAGACACCCTCCTCAGGGCAGATTCACTTCAAAGCAACATCAGAGGCTCTACCTCACCCTTTCTCAACCTCTCTTGCCTTTTCATCCTTACCCTACCCAGTAAGTCCAAAACAGCCTGGAGAGCATTTGTTCCCCAACTCACTCACACTGCCTTAATAATGGGACTATCCCTTTTTCCCAAATACAGCTTTTTATTTAATATCCTGAAAATAATTATCTATGTGCACACATCACTTGTCATTGACTAGATATTGCCATCCTACCCCAGCTTTCAATGAGGACACAAGAATACCTGAAGTAGCCTACTAATAGGATAGTTAGTTCCCAAAGACACCACATTAAGTGGTGAAGGACTTTGGAATATTTTATGAAGTTATTTGCTGGATAAGGAAAAGAGCAAAACGCACAAGCTTATTACATTATTCCTTTCCTTATCCTCAGGCTGTTCCATTAATAAAGTACAGGAGGAACTGGAATTTTGCTGTACAGCTATAATAGATGTCCATGTGCTTCTCATGAGGACTTCTCGAATGCTCCTTTGTGGAACACACAGCCCAAACTCATTACTTCTGAAGCAGTTATTGAGTTGTCTGAAAACAGACAAATGAAAACACAACATCAACCAAAAATAACAGCTTTTGCAGAGAGAAATGCATGACTAAAGCCAGAGAATGTAAAGTTCCCCCTTTGCACACCAGCAAAGCAATGTGGATGGGCTTTCTTGGAGAGAAAAAAACCCCAAACCAAACACCACCAACAAAAAAAACCTCAACACCCAAAACAAAGCTAAATAGAGAAGTCCATGCCCACCAAATGGCTTTGATATTTCCATCCCAAACACCAAAAGGGTCATTCCTTGGGCTGGAACAGCTTTGTTTCAAGTAGTGCTGCTCTGCCCAGCCTGATTGAAAGAGTTGGAAACAGCCAACATTCCCGAAGGCCCTGAGCTCTTTCCCCTGTTGTTTTAGGCAAAGCATGGAGAGAGCAAGTGAAGGAGGAGTAAAAGTGACAAACACGAGGGGAGCAGCTGTATTCACTTTCCCTAGGGCTATATTTGCCAAGTCTTAAAATAATACTGAAATCCTTCACTCTCCTCCCACTACTCTTCCTATCATGGATGCCAGGTTTCTCCCAAGTTACCTATGACCTGGTACTGTATCTCCTAACTGTGACCCCTCCTTTTGAGGACAAAGCCTAATATAGGCAGGTGAAAGAAAAAGTCTCATAGCTCCTGCTATGAGAAGTCTGTCTTTGGTGAATACAAAGGAGAGTTTGCCCTCTGCAAACAAGGTCTGGAAACACTTTCAGTTCCAGCCTGAGTACGCGCTGAGGGGAACCAGTCCTTCAGGATCCCCTCTCTGCCCTTCATTCTGAAATCATTCCCTGAGCGGGCTCCAGCTCAGCATGTATTTTCATTTCACTCGTGACACACCAGTGTTGGTTTTCTGCCCACCCTCTTCAAAAGCAAGAAAGAGGAGACAAAAAAAGAAAAAAAGTACAGCAAAAAAATGATGCCACTCTCAAGAAATGGCACTTTAGGCAGTCTCCACTACATCAGTAATGACAGTCAATAGTGCCTCCAAGGACTTGCTTTCCTCAAGTCAATACTATGTTCTGACAGCCAGTTTATTCCTGGGATCCATGAGCCTCTTGTCCAGATTCAATCTTGCTCAGATAATCATTCCTCTGAGGCTTTTATCCAGCTTACAGATAGTACAGTGATACAAGAGCCAAACAGGGAAGAAATCTTACTGCTGCTCTGCAGAAATGCACTTCTTCACTAAGTGGTTTTTCTTACCTGCCAGGGTCACCCGCAGCACTAAGGAAGTCAGAGGTCATTAGAAATAAGGCAGAGATGCTTAAACAAATACCTCATCCAGGATTCCACACAGCTTAGGCTTCAGGCAATCCTCTCCCTACAGCTTTCTCTCTTAAAGAGATTTACCACTATACTGGCTTGTGTACACATGCACAGTGGGAAGGTGAGGCAGAGAACGTGACCTTCTAACAATTCAAAGTCTGCAAAGCTCATTTCACCGATTTGGCTGTCTAAGACAGAGCTGAGATGGTACCCATCAGCACTTATCAGTTTGGGTGTCTCAGCACAGAAAGCTCCATCTTTGCTGGAGAACTGCCCATCTGCATCACTAAAACATCTTTAGCGGACAGTCCTTTTCCTCAGGCACCAGAGAATAAAAACATAGTCATCTTTAAATTAGGCTTAGTGAAGAGAAAGCATATACTAAATTAATTAAGGTCAGTTCAGCGAGCCCCTGGCGTTCACCTGCAAGGACACAAGCATAATTGCAATATTAAACGGTCACAGGACAGGCCTCCAGGACATTAATGGGTTCTGCAGAGATTGACAGCAAGGTCTGTGCCTTGGAAAAAGCAGCCTTAGTAGCTACCACAAAAAAAGGTAGGTGCTTTGCTTTCATCTCCATTGCTGTCTCACTCCTGCTCACATTCTTGTATTTCAGGAAAGCCCATCTCTGCTATAAACCCTGGACAGAGCCTTGTCTGTAAGCCACGTTCTGAAGGGACTCGTTCCTGTTGCTGCAGAAGTGTGTTTGTAAGGTGTCTGCCAGTGGTGGTTTGCTGGGAGGAGCAGGGGGGTTCCTTGCCAGCTGGTGAGCCGCATGGGCAAAGAGAGAGAGAGTCACAGTGAATTAACCAACTGCTCCCAGCTTTGAGAGACCACTGTGGGAATGCTGCGTCACAGAGCTGCAGTGGCGTCCCTGGGGTGCTACTCCTTTCCCTTCATATTTCCCAAAAGCCTATGATGAAATGAAAGCTGTCCATCAAAGGGCACCTCTCCCACCAGCTAAACTCAGCTCTGCTTAACTCGTCACCACAGCCTCTGCCCTCCTTCCTGCACATCTGATGCCTGGAGGGAAGGAGTTGACATGAAGCTCACGTGTACCACAGAGAAGCCACATAGTTGATGTTGTTCAGTGAGCCGATGAGGGCAAGCCTGGGAAACAAAGAATGAGATTTTTTTTTCCAGCACCCTACACCTTATGCTGACCTCTGCTGCACAGGTAATGGAGAATTACACCCTGAGGGCAAAACTTTCCAGTGTCACAGAAAGTTCACCATCTCAACGTGAGAATTTTAGATAAGGTTGGTGACTAATGAGGTCCGGGGAGCTATGGATTACTGCTGTTTGTACAGCTTTATAGAGGAAGCTGCAGGAGTGCTCTGTAGATGAAATCAGTACATATTTGAACATTAATGTAATTTAACCCGAACTCATTCTACCTTTTAAACCTCTGGAGTGGCAGGGAAGACACATGAGCAAATAGGCAAAGAATATCTTTATTATAGAAAGGCTAAGGTGACAGTCTATAACACATCAGACAGCTAAGGCTCACAGGAGGCTGTAGATCCAAGCAAAAACAAAGAAGACTTCAGCAAAGAAATACCTTGAAGGTGTTCTCCTCTACACATTTAGAAAAGGAGAACTTTGCCTGACAAATTCAGTTAAAGTGTTGTAAACCTATATGCTCACAAATAACTTGTTTGCATGGCTGTACTCTTAGAAGGAGCTGCTTTACCAGAAAACAGATGTTTGCACAAAATCCCCAGAGGCTTCTGAAAATCCCCTGCAGTTAGGAGCTGTCATGATCACTATTTGGTATAAAATAATGCCAAGGACTGCTCAGTTCCCCATAGGGCAAGGTAACTCTTTTAGAGATTTTGTCACCTCAGCCCTCTTTTGCTTGTTCTGCTGATCCAGGACAAACTCACCTTGCCAGCCCAAAGCAATGACGACAGGTTGACTGTACTGCTTGGCTTTGTACCAGCTCAGCCTGTCCTTCCACAGATGGTGCAGAAGCATAACAAGTCACCTCCGGTGCTCCAGCTAATTCAGCAAATACGAGGACAGACTGGGTGAGCTCGTAGCACGCAGAGCCTCAAATATTGATTGTGGACCCCTGACCTCCAACAAAACCTCCATGGAGATTGCCCTTGAAGTGCAGAGCATTTCAGGAGACCTGCTTCTTCAGCCCAGCCATGGCCACTGTACAGCATAGACACCCTGAGCTCGCTCACCCACAGTTAGCAAGATGAGGTTCAGTAAGGGCTACCCACTCAACCCAGACAGGTGTTGCAGTCATGCTGAGCTCCTTGCTGTCATTACTGGCCCAGATCACCACCCTGACAGCATGACTGCAAGACTAAACCTGCCAGGTTTGCCCAGCTGGAGTTAAAGGTCTTTATCAGTAATAACGAGCATGGCAGTTCGAGGAAGGGACTGAATCAGAACAGGCTAAGCAGCAGATAGAGCCGAGTCAGATTAGATAAACTCATAGCACAACCCACTTTGAAGCAAGTTTCCTCCTGTGCATGTCTACCTCAGCAATAAGAGGAGAGAGGAAAAAAGCATATATATATGTATATATGTATCTCCTGGAAAGTGACTAAGGACTTTGCTAAGGGAAGTGACATGAGCTGTAGGATTTACCATCACACCTTCAGGGTGAAACTGCACCAGGCAGAAGGCAGAGCTCTCTGCTACACAGCCCCTTTGTTCTGCACTGCAGCCTGCATGCCGGGGAAGCACTCCTCTGGTTCTCGTTAGACACGGGGCTGCTGTTACCCAGCCTTCTGACCAGAGCTGCTCACGTCAGGGAACACAGAAACTGTCTGGCCCGCAAGAACATTTTGCCTGGACCCCATCAGACTCTCAGATTTGCAGTATATCCCATATGCTTGCGATCCTGTGCTGCTTCCCTTGTCTCAGCTCCGCTTCCCACCATACAAAATCCAAGACAGTGGCCAGTTGATCCCAAGTGAGGGAAGCACATTGCTTCCCACCAGGCTGATTGCAATAAAATTACACAAGGAGCTTCAGTGACTATAAGCAGCCTCTGGTAAATACTGCACAGGCTTGTTTAGCCTGTGGCTCTTTACACGCACCCACCAGGCTCTTTATCTGTTCCAACATAATGTTTCTTATGGAGGGTAGTGTTATGCAAGGCTGAGCAATGAAAGCAGAGATTGTTACCAGCTTTAACAAGCATTGGATCATGCCAAGAACAAGTCCCACTCTGTTTTAGTTGCTTCAGTACAATATCCCACATCTTTTCTATAATAATCAGATGCTCCTACGCTGCAATCGGGAGCAGAAGACAAACGACTAGTAAACAGACAAACGACAATCTCTTTAAAGAGCTGAGAGTAGTGCCAAGAATATTTGTAATCTGATTTCATCCCTTCCTCTTTGCCTTCCCTGACCTGTCATTGGACCTCAGGCTGATCTGCCCAGTGGTTTTCAGACCACAGTACACAGATTACTTTTGAGTGGACCAAGATAAGCAAACTGATTGGCAGGCTGAGATTCATTACAGACCTACATCACTGACTCACACCAACCATTAGCCCACTTATGAAGGAGTTTCACTTTGTTGTAGGTCACTGAAAAAAATTTAGTCTAGACGGGTGATGTATTTATTTTAGGAAAAAAATCCACTTAGTAGACTATGACCTGAACATTACTTCCCCAGTATCTACAATGCCAAAGACACACTTGAGATTGAAACACACTTCTCATCATTTCTCTGATGCAAAAAGACTTCTGTTGGAAAACACATTGGAGTGTGCTCCCTCCTGGACATTAAAAAAAAAAGTCTATTTACAGCAGAGATGAACTGTAAGAGGACAATATGCTCTGCTCTGTGCAGGAGAGCAAGAATTGCAGCCACTTGTCACCTCCCTCCCTGAGGCGTGTAATATAACACACAAAAAAGCAAAAAGCAAACTGCTTAAGCAAAGGGCTTGAAGAGCGTACCTCACTGGGGAAGAGAAACCCTAAGATATCAGCTTGGGGAACAAGAACAATTACTAGCACAGACGACTGACCGAGACAACACAATAAGTGTCGTGCTACTATCCCAAATGTCCAAGAATGGCCATGCAAGAACCCAGCTGCTATCTGCACTCGTGCACTATGTCCAGTTTCACAGATCACCACCCAGGTTTAAAGGTGTCTGGCTTTAATGGACAAAAACTTCCAGGGGCATTTCCATTACCCTCACTGAAGTGACTGTGGTTCTACTGTGGAAGAAGGTCACCGCCACCCTAATTTAGGGCTCTGGCTTGCTGAGAATGGCAGCCTGAACCAAATCGATCATTTCCTTTGTATTTTTCCTAGGCTGACTTAGCTCCTTTTCAGGAACAGCTAATGGGAAAAAAAAAAAAAAAAGTCTCTGCCTCCAGATGAAGCCCCAGTCTGAGCAAGTGCTGTACTAAAAAAATTAACAACACCATACAGGTGGTTGTCTCCTGCTCAGGTACTGCTATTACAATGATTATGGTCAGGGTGGGGAGGGTGGTCAACAGAACAGCCCCTGTAGTCACACCAGTTAGTTCATACTGCAGCTCTCGCAAGCATCTCTGCAGCTTCTGCACCAAGACTCTCAAGAGCACACAGCACAAGAAGGCTTGTGAGTCACAGGAGCCCATGGGGAGGAAAAGTAGGAGGCAGAGGGCAAAGAGTTAATTTACACCTTTCTGTTGGAAAATAATCACTGGCTTTAACAATTTCCTGCAGAAGATGGGGCAGAAAAGGGAAGTCTGCCGCTTCTTGTAGTATGTCTGACTACTCCTACACCTCTTTCTAATATCACTCCGAACCCAGCCACATCCACACTGGTAAATACAGCAGCAGCACACAATTTCAATACAATCAGAGGAGATTGCTTCTTCCCTGAGAACTACTCAGGACTCAGACTGGGTGGTGGTGTGCAGCTGTGCAGGAGCAATCCTCAACACACACAGACTGAAGCTCCAGTTTGACTCCAGTAAATTCTGGCAGTAAATTCCTCTTCTCTTACCTCTGAGAAAGGAGGTCAGACCAGCTGGGAGTCAAAGCAAAGGAGATATATGCATTGCTCCAGGCCGGGAGAGATTAATTAGTTAAGCAGCATTTATTACAGTGAAGCAAAACTTCAGTTGGCCTGTTTAAGGCATAAAGGGAGATGAAGACCCATTCTCTTGGGCAGATTGCCACGACCACACAAAACAGCTGGTTTCAGAGGGACTCTGCACTAATCCAACCAAGCAGCCACGGAAAGACTGAGGAACAGCAGTCCCTGCCTCTGTGGGGTTCTGCCATGGGGTTCGAGGTCCACAGTGCAAGATCCAACAGCTTCCCTGTTATGTTCTTCCACTAGGACATGAAGTTGGGCTCTCTGCTCCTTTACTGGTATGCGACTTGGACTTAAGTTCAAAGTAAACTAGCTCAGGTCTTCCAGTCGTCCCTCATGGGACTGGAGCAAATGTTTCCATGGACCTGAACTAATATGGCTCTATTTGAGGATTACCTCTTTGCACATGGCAGTGACCAGGGAAATTTATACTTCCAGATAAGGAACTAATAAAAAGATTAATTTTTTTTTCAAGTTAAATTAGAAGAAAAAAAAAAGAACTCCCATGATGTACTCTTACCGAGGTTCTACCTTAACTTTTAGGAGGGATAAACTCACAAATGAAAAGGCATAAAATTAAAAACAGAGTCTGTGATCTGTGACTCATCTGTGAGCAGAAAATGGGACATTTCTTTAATTCCTACAGACTGGTGGATGCTTTTGTCCCTTCTCTCTCCAGAAATGAGCAATCATCTCACCCCTTGAGCACACAGACCTTACTGTTAAGGAGAGACAGAAAACGGTATAATCTTCACAGAGATGTAAGGGAATCACCATGTTCAAAGAGATGCAACCACCCCAGGAGGAACATCAGAGAACCTTAACAAGAGGAGAAAGCTCAAAAGAGCAGAGGACTGGATATCCTGCAGCACACACATTTCAGAACAATTCCAGCCTTCAAAGCCTCACAGACCCCTGTGACTAAGCACAAGCCTGAAAGCAGGTCCCAGCAATTGCCTCTCCGGGCCCTTAGGCTGCTTCAAATGCAGAGCTAGCACAAGACACTGGCAACACAAGTCTTCAAGCCTTCAACCTAACCTCACCTTTTCTTCAAACTTCTGCTCCTCTACTCTGCTGGGGAGTTGTCTGTAGCCTTCCAAGGTGGACATTCATGGCAGATTACACCCAAATACACACACCCAACTGCTTCCTCCACACAGGCAGGGCAGAAACACAAATCAGGGTTCCTACAGGGAGATTCCACCCCAGCAAACTGGATCTTTTCCATGATGTTTTCATCTTTAATTCTGCTCACCACACTTTGTCCAACAAGTTAAAAACCAAAGTTATTTATTAGAAGTCAGATGGTCAGACTTCATCATCATCCCTATACTTACATCTGTAAGCCTATTGGGTATCAAATGGGATAAGGTCTCCCCTCAACCTCCTTTTCTCCAGGCTAAACAACTCCTTTTTCCTCAGCCACCTCTCAGAAACCTTGTTCTTCAGCCCCTTCACCAGCTTCATTGCCCTTCTCTGGACACACAACAGCACCTCAACATCCTCCTTGCAGTGAGAGGCCCGAAACTGGACACAGTATCCAAGGCACAGCCAAATAGCAAATTAGTAAGATTTGGAGAAGATGAAGGTTTACCTAGTGCTTACTATCCCAACAGGACCTGTAGAAGAGTGAAAAATCTGATTTCCTGAAAATATACCATGATCTCCGTGGCAGCACCATGATAGTCTTGCACAGCACAGCATCATTCTGCTCAGCCAAGGACCTTCCCTACAGGATACACAGTAAAACAGCTGCAACAAGTGATTCAATGCCTTCAGAGGGATAATATTCTTGACAGTAAAAATATGAAGCCAGCATGGCTATTCATGCTCATTTACAAACAAGACACTGCACTAACTTATGCTCATTTGCATACGAAAATTATTTAAGCATTTACTATACATAGGGGTGATCAGAACAGCTTTGGAGCTGCTGTTCAGTGGCCATCATACCATACAATTAAATACATTTCATTAGTCATTTCAGGAAAAGCATCCACAGTCTCAAGGGAGAGCTTGAAGCGGATGACAGGAACGTTACATAAATGTTATTGATTTTGTTTCTCCAAACGCTCAGGAAATAAGCCAGATAAACATGCCAACCAGTTTTGCTCAACAATATAATGCATCACTCAGCTTTTCAGCAGAACATATCAAACATCAGCTGTGCGTAGCGTGTACACTCAATGCTGCCACAAAGGACTGAGGAAGGGGGAAGTGGTGATCAGATAAAGGGTGCACATTCACTCCACAAGCAGCAACTCAGCAGCAGTTAGATTTCCCAGAGGCAGCAGAAATACAGTGGTATTTCTCATACAGGCCTAACATTTTAAAATATTTCTTAAATATTTTTTAAAATATTTCTTAACTCAGCTTATTTCTTAGCAAGGTCTGGAATAACACAGGGGTCCAGCACGAAAAACTTCCATCTTGGTGCTGTAATCAAAAATAGACAAAGACAATGAAGGAGAAGATATCTTGTTCTTCCCACTTTACAGATGCGAAGAAAAAAACTGAGAATCTTCACATTTTTGTGTTAGAGGCAGGAAAAACAATGCTGGGGAGGAAATATCACCAAAAAGCGCAGCAGATACTTATGGGCAGATCGTCTGTAAGAGGGAGCGTTCCAAAAAAAACAAACCAACCTATGCGGCAAAGTACAGGGATAATGTCCTTGTCTCACCCACACCCTCTTTCCCAATATGTTTCTTTCTTCATAAGCTAGAGATCCGATGGAAATTTTACATTAAAAAAAAAAGTAAAATGATGTAACTCACAGTTCTCCCATCTGCTCAGTGCCTGTTAGCTCACAGACAAGTAAATGTTCTAACAGCCATGGCAAGGGGTGGATGGACACACTAAAAACGCTGACAACAAAGCCCAATTTTGGTACGTGGACCTTCGTGGTGATGACGAAATCTGTTACTACATGTAATTAGCTTTTAAAGCCTAATGATCTACTTGTCTCTTTTGGACAGGGGGAGAAGAAGAGGGTGTATAAGACATGAAATACTAACTGCTTTAATCTTTCAAGGATTTGGGAACAGCTTGCTCTTTGATACATCTAGTTCCATAAATCTCAAGACACAAGGACAGAAAAATCAATGGGTAAGAGAGATGGATCACTCACCTGAACGGAGAGAAATGAGTCAGCTTGTATTCGATTTGCCAATGAGGCCTAGGCAATCTGTCAAAATGCGTTTTTCAGAGGGAATAATCCCTTTAACCAGGAGGGAGAAGCCACAAGTAACAACGAGGTGAAAACTCGATGAAGGAAGGTAAGAATTCCTAAAATAAAAACTGCCTAAACTGCAAATATTGTTCTTAACTTTTTCACTCCGTTCAGAAAGTACAGGACAGCACAGACACGTCACGGCTTCACTGCTGTATCACATCCCAAACACCCCACATGGTTAACTAAAAAATGTGGACATTTCATCTGTTACAGAAGGCAAAAGTCAGAATTGGTAAAAAGAAGGTCAGAACAAGCATCAGGGTTTTAGATCTTAATTGTGAAAGTTTCTTGCTCAAGCCTTAGGGTGGGATGTTCAAAAGCATTTCATTTGCTCCCACTAAAGCTGGATTCAATTTCATTCATGTTTTCAGAGCATTTAAAGTGGGAACAGACTGAACTCTTCTCCTGCTCTAGATGTGCCTAACGGTTTTTGAAAAAACACATTGCAAGACCCATTAGGGTTCCTCAGGACAAGCCCTGGGACGCAGCAAAGGAAGAAGGAAATAACCACACAAACTGGCCAACTGTCTGCAGCACCTGTCTCTGTGGGGAAGGGCTGGATTGCTTGTCCTACAGCTTGTCCCAGCTGTTACCAGGCCATAGAGAAAGGGAACAGCAAATGCTTTGGCTAGTCACACTCAAGCCATTTGTATTCAGACTCCCTTGTGGACCACATGTAGCTCAAGTTTCCCCTCTAGTGACTCAGCTGCCTCACCCTCAAATATTTTTAGCAAGCTTAGTTAAGATTTTTCTGCTATTTCCTCACACCAGAATTTCACCTGTTACCTCTTGCAATCAGACTGGGTGGGGTGTTTGTGTCTTTCATTTTCCTCTCAATGCATTTTGTGGGCAAGTACCTGGGTGTCAGATGGGGGCCACGAGGAGGGAGAAGAAGCAGGTGGTAAAGAACTGGAGATGCTTTTCCTTCTGTTCCTTCTGTGCTGGCAACAATTACTGAAATGCCACACCAAAGCCACCCTCTCTGAAAAACTTCAGCGGGTACAAATGCAGCAGCGCCCATCTGCTTAGCAACACATAGTGCCAGCAAACACTGTTTCCAAGCCTTAGGATGAGGTTTGAAGATATGGAGTTACATCGGGTTCCCATCTCCAGAGACAGGCGTTCAGACAGGCAGCAAGGCAAAAGTAGCCTTCCCACAACAGGACACACCTATGTTTTCCTTTTGACAGCATCACACACCAATAACAACCTACTTTACAATCTTGTATCTTCTGTTATGATGTTCAGATGCATCCTCTTCCTCTGCTCCTTCAGTACAAGGACCCTCTGAGCAAGCACGCCTGCCTAGAGCACAGGAGGAACGCCTCTAATCAGACACCAGCTTCCCCCTCCTCTCCTCACCAGCCATCCAAAACATGACTTCAAATTTTCCTAAATCAGAGAATCCCCAGGTTGGAAAAGACCCACTGGATCATCGAGTCCAACCATTCCTATCAAACACTAAACCATGTCCCTCAGCACCTCATCCACCCATCCCTTAAACACCTCCAGGGAAGGTGAATCAACCACCTCCCTGGGCAGCCTCTGCCAGTGCCCAATGGCCCTTTCCATGAAATATTTTTTCCTGAGGTCAAGCCTGAACTTCCCCTGGTGGAGCTTGAGGCCATTCCCTCTCATCCTGTCCCCTGTCACTTGGGAGAAGAGCCCAGCTCCCTCCTCTCCACAACCTCCTTTCAGGTAGTTGGAGAGAGCAATGAGGTCTCCCCTCAGCCTCCTCTTCTCCAGGCTAAACACCCCCAGCTCTCTCAGCCGTTCCTCATAAGGCCTGTTCTCCAGCCCCCTCACCAGCTTTGTTGCTCTTCTCTGGACTCGCTCCAGAGCCTCAACATCCTTCTTGTGGTGAGCGGCCCAGAACTGAACACAACCTGTCCCCAAGTGCTTAGCTCAGAGGCAGCTTTACATCTCTTTCCTGTGGTTTCTTTGCTGTGCTGGGCAAGCAAGAAGGTTCACTTGCATTGACCCACACCAGTAATTTGCTGACCTGATACCCTTAGGGGAATGCTGGTCGTGGTGATGTGTTGGAAGACGGTGGCTCTGTTGTGTCAAGCAGCTGGGCAGGAGTATGGAGGCTGCGCAGAGGGAGGCAGAGCACAGGCTAACAGTGCAGTAGAACAAGAGGTGTCTAATGGCTTCACCAGGTGTGACTGCAGGATTTCTGATGCATGACACCCCTGATGCCAGCAGACACAAGGATTCACCGTATTAGCAAAACACGATGAAAGCTGCCCTGTGGGCTACCCTACAGGTCAGGATATTGTAGCTGTCTTGCATAATGTCAGTCAAAGCACTCTAGGGAAAACGAATGTGGAGATCAGCTTTGTTTGAAGATGTGCCTTAGATAAAATCATTTCCTAGGAACATATTGCTCAAACACCCCTCTCAGGACAGATAGCCTAGATGTAGCCCAAATGCAGTATCCCACAAGCCCTGACTTGGCCTGGGAAAATGAAGAAAAACAAGTGAAGCTCTTGACCAAGAGAAATCCTGCTTTTTGACATTTCAAAAGGAGACAGGGATCAGTCCAAAAAATCAGTATAAACAGAGGCAACTGATGCCAAAAGAGCTATGACTGCTGATGCAAATCCAGGGTGCTCTGCATAGTGACAGAGCTCTGGCACTTGAAATTCTGTGGCTCAAGTGGGACTTCAGAGAGGTTTATAAAAGAGAAAATGGAGACACATGGTGGGAAGTTAACCAAAAACCTGTGCCAAGCATTAGAAACTGGCAGAAAAGGCCAGAAAAGGTCAAGAACAGACAGAAAAAAAGACAAAAGAGACAGTTAGAAACGCTTGAGTGATCATAAGAAAATGATGTGATCCACAGCCCTCTGCCGTGGGTGCCATATAAATAATTATTAATTATGTTGTTGATTATCTGTATGAGCAATAGAGCTAATGAGCTGGTTTCTACAGGAGGCAAATACAGCTTCTCAAGAGCAGGGCAGCCTTTCTGCCAAAGGCAAGTAATTAGAAACATTTCGTCTCCACTGAAAGTTTGCTTTTTTTTTTTTTTAACCTGAAGACAACCAATACACACTGTAGATATTTGCTATTAAAAAACCCACTCCCTTCACAGTCCCAGTAGACATAAACTGAATTTCCCTTAATGACTGGGCCCAATTAACTGGAACCTGGAGCTCTGCTTTGTAAGCAGCAGGGCTCCTCTTTGGAGGCTTGGCCCCAATGGGCAGGAGACATCGAAAGGCTGAGGCTTAAAACTGCTTTGTTTCACTGTGTACACCATATTGCAGGATGGTTGGCATGGGAACACAGCTATGGAGAAGGCTGTAGTGCACAAAACAGCCTCCATAAAATACAGAAGCAAGTAACTGGGGACATGAAGGGTAAACCCTTCACCCATCACTGGGAGAGCTCAGCAGGTTGAGGAAGAAGGAACAGCCCTTCCCATGGTTCTTCATTCATGTCTGAGATATGGCTGCTTCCAGGATTTTTGTTTTAACGTTCCAGTTTAGCTGCTGTCATCATTTACAGCCTTCAATTGCAAGGTGCTGGTTCATGTCAGGGCAGAATTTGAGAAGCAGGCTGGCCCAAAGGGGCAGGATTAGACAGTCAATATTACATGGGTTTCTTTGTGAGATGTGTCAGTAAAATTCTAAAGCTACTTTCTGGCAGTGGATGTTCAGGTCCTGATCCAGCTAACTAAACACAAATAGTCCTATTCTAGTTGACAGAAGAGCTCGTGCAGGCTAAGAAGGTACATAAATACCTGTTTGGCTCCAATACTGAACCAGAAAAGCAAGAAACAGTATCAGTTAAGCTGCCTGATCAGCAAACACCATGTGTTGAGTGTGTAACTGCAGGACCGTAAATACCATCACATCCACTGTGGGGTTTTATTTAGCTGTTTGGGCAAACACCCCATCCGTTACAGCACCTTATGTGACACCATCTAGCTGTAGGTTCACGAGATGACATGAAAGGTGTTTAGAGGTGACGGATGGTACAACCACTGCCAGCCACCACATCTACAAGCAGGGAGAACGGGATGCCCTAACCCACTGATTCCAGCCCAGATGCCCCACAAGCAGGCTGGCACACCTTGGAGAATCATAGAATGGTTTGGGTTGGAAGGGACCCTAAAGATCATCCAGTTCCAACCTCCTTCTGTGGGCAGGCACATGTTCCACTAGACCAGGCTGCCCAAGGCCCATCCAACCTGACCTTGAACACCTCCAGGGATGGGGCAGCCACAGCTTCCCTGGGCAACCTGGGCCAGGGCCTCATCACCCTTGCTGTGAAGAAATTCCTCCTTATGTCTAGCCTAAATCTGCCCCTCTCCAGTTTATACCCATCACCCCTAGTCCTATCACCACAAGCCTTTGTAAACATCCCCTCTCCAGCTTTCCTGTAGCCCCTTCAGGTACTGGAAAGTCGCTCTAAGGTCTCCTTGGAGCTTTCTCTTCTCCAGGTTGATCAACCCCAACTCTCTCCACCTGTCCTCATGTTGGAGGTGCTCCAGCCCTCAGATCATTCTTGTAGCCCTCCTCAAGTCCTCATTGCAGTCACCTCACCTTCCCTTGTACGCCCACCAGCTGGAGACACCAGCAGCTTCCTCGTGGACTGCCCCCTCACACCAACCCATACTCTGTACTATTTCACACTGGTGAGCACAGGGAGCACCTTCCAGGCAAAGTGGGTGGCTTAGGGTTAGCCAGGATTGCAGCCTCACTGCAGGCAACCATCCAGTACCGGAAAACCTGGAGATACTCAGTGCCTGTGCTATGAACTGGAATTCAGCACTGCAAACACTGAGCTCTGGAAACAAACTAAAAACATATCTGGGTGCACAGACAGCTGCCTCCTTCTTCTCCCCCCCAGGGGCTGTGAGGAGCCTGCAGGAACACAGTCATGTTTGTGCAGCAGGAGAGCAGGCAGAGCCCAGCCAGCCACGCTCACCCCAGAACTGGAGAGTCCCCAGCTGATGGTTTACATTTCCAGGAGAATTTCTGTCCACGTTTACACGCAAGCCTAATGGGACGTTTGACTTAAAGCTATGGATTAACACCTTAGTACTAAGCAAAACAAGCTCTCCCAACTGCCATCTTCACTGAAAAGCAGCATTAACCCTCTTCAGTTAAAACCTGGCTGTGATTCATTCTCCCACACAACCCAAAAACCCAAAGCTCATCCAGCCCTTCTAGTGCACCTATAATACAGTTATATAATGATTCAAGATAACAATTTTCTTATTTCACATGGAAAAGAGTTCGGCTATTTTACACGTTTAAAAGGATCACTACACAGTAAATATTAAAAATGCTGTTGTCTCAATAACTAGGAAAGACACCCAGGTGCCATTGTGCTGGTGCAGGACAAATTCTCCATCCTATCTACCTTTCTAGCTCAGAGCTAGCTTTCCTTTACTTGCCAATCTCTGAACGTCTACTAATAAAAGGGAAAGGGTAAGTTTCCTCTACAGAAAAACACTCCTTTTTCCTCAAAGTCATAGACAAAAATTAAACGTAGTTGGATCCCCAAAACCACTTAAGTATCCTCTGCCAACAAGTGCTGTAAAATCAAATCAGGAATAAAACTTATAATCATGCTTCTGCATAAGAGGAGGAGTGGGGGGTAAGGAAGAAGAGGAAGATGATCAACAAACTTGGAAAACATGCAGCTTCTCTCCTAACACTCCATTTTACCTCTTCTTTTACTGCAACACAGTTTGCAACTGAAACATCACAAACATCTTCTCGAGGTCCTTTTTTTCTGACCTCATCCAGGGCTGTTGTTCCAGCATGCTGACCTTCAAACTGTAGAAATTTCCTGATCCCAGTTGAAGCACTAGATAAAACTTACAAAACACTGACCCTGTGGATTTTCTCAGGAGACAGGAATGTGGAGGGTCAAGTAGACAAAGCTGGAATTTATGAGCTTGCTGGCAGTTTGGTTACAGGTTGGACACTGGTCTTCTGCAAGGGCCAGAAAAAGTTATTCTTCATTACAAGCAAGACAGACCAGAACGGACAGGATCACCTGTAGGGCCAAAACTATGAACTCTAAATAACATCCATTTTTTCCAGCCCCTCTAGCAAAAGTACAGACACATCTTATGCCAACCTAGCCTGAAGGCCTTCTAATGCAGCACTGTCCACAGTTTTGAAGTGTGCAGTAAGGAATTAGTACACATTTAGGCCTTCAGGGAACATTTTTTTCTTAGTTTAACGAAGAAAGCCATGGTGCACTAAAATAGGAACTTAAAAAAATGTAACTTTAAAAACTAGCACCCTGGGCACTGACCTGCACAAGCTGCTTCACTCAGCCAGGCCATCTGCTGCTTTATTAGACATGACCCAGAGCGCCCTGCGTATTCCCCTACACTTTAAAGGGGTCAGACAAGAGCTCCCAAACAGGCTTAGAGCTGCCAGAGAGACCTGGCTTTCTCCTCCTGCTTTTGTTCTTCAGTGGCCATGTGCTGGGAGCAGGGCTCTGCATCCCGAGGTTATTACACTTTTCTCTAATGGATCTCCATGCATAATAAATTACCTCATTAATGAATTGATTTGAAGGAAGAGTTCACTGCAGGGGCCAGGAACCTAAAGACACATGCCTATGACTGAGCAAGCCAGGCAGTTCTGCAGTGTCACACCGTGTGTCCTGCTGGTGAAGGTCCCAGTAAGTCACCTTGCATTTCTGCTGCTTGTTCTCCGTCCCCACCATTACAAAAGATAGATGGGAACTGCTTTTGCCTTCACAACTACTTATTTGTGGAGGTCTGGTCTCATTCCTCACAGGCCTTTTCCATTTTGGAATGTTTGTTGTTCGCATTAAGGGATTTTGTGATTCTAGCCTTAACTTTTGCAGCGTTTGATTTATTTGGATTGCAGTTCATTTGGATTGCGACTAGAGGCTGCAGGTCCACCCTGAGGGCTGTTAGCAGTCTGCAAAATCCCAAGACTGCGGTGTTCGCTCGCTATTGCTGTCCATGAGGAGGGAATGAAGTTTGGAAACAGCTGCCCCAAGCTGCTAACTGAATATTTCCAGATGAACCCAGGAACATACCTCCATGCTCCAGCACCAAGCGCTACCTTGTAAACAAATGCCCTTATATAGGTCTGTGTGGGCAATGTTAATTATCTCCAAATAGCTTGCAGAAGCCTCAAATCAATTTATGAAAACAAAAATTAACTTTCCATATAAACATAATTACAGTGAGACAACAGTATCTAGCCTGGTGCTAGTGCTGTTTTTGGAAGCTGGGCAGAAAGCCAAATGAGTTCATTAAGCAATGTAATTAATAATGGTTTTCCCCTGCTTTAGGAAGCCATTTATGGTCCTAAGAGGCAAAGGTACTGGGGAAAAAACCCACAGCTGACAAGTTTTAAAAGGTGCTCCTGTAGCAATGATTTATTTTAGAGCCTCCATGTGAACATATATTATTTAATGAACATAAAAAGAGCAGAAAAAAATAACACTGCAGCAAGATCGGTTCAGTCTGCTCAAAAAGGTGCCTGGGAAGATTTTTCTTGAGAGGTAATCACCAACTTTCTCCTCAAGAAATGAGCATTACTCTCTTTACAACACAAGAGGAATCAGTAGCACTGTGTAACCAGCTTCCCCTGTCCAGTCCCCACCACTACTGTGCTGTGAGCCTAGAAGAGCAGGAGGAAAAGAGAGAGAGGAGCCAACAAGCAAACACCATTTCATGTTTCTGATCTGAGCAAAACACTATTAACAAGTGAATCTGCTTATTTCTTATCAGCTCTGAGCTTCAGTCTCTTATTATCCGGCTACAGTCAAACATACACATTGAAAGCACGGATCATATTGTCTCTCGAAGTGCTTACTGGCAACATGCAATCTGAAATGCAGGTCTTGCATGAGAAACCCACATCCATCATCTCCCATTCCACTGGGTCCAGAAAGCTCATGCTGATTTTATTGAGGAAGAGCCAGTCAGTGCTGATAGATACTGCACTGGATGATGAAGATAAGAATACAGGAGGCGAGCTATGTTTCACTGTGCAGTCGTTGCTGAGGAAGCAGAAGGTCAGAACTGCACAAGTCACCAAACATCTAATTAAAAGCAGGGAGAGACAGCACTATCTCATCATGAATATCTAAATACTTAGACTTCTAACAGCACACCTTAAATGCCACACCTTTCTCTACATATCTCTGACCAGGCTCTCTCTTGGAGCCTTGCACAGCTTGCAGACCAACATCATGCAGCACCAAAGAGGTGCAGATGCAGCAGTTGTCGGTCACCAGCTGCTCTGCTGTCACCCATCTAACAGCAGCAGAGCCAAGCTAACCCACTCATTCAGTGGAGATGCAGGGTCTCTGAGCAGCCACTGTCACTTCCCACCTGCCAGCTCTCCCTGGCACTCTATCCCCTCCAACTGCAGACTGACAGGATGAGTTACGTTGCTGTAAGGAAGGGATTGTTTGGGTATACATGCCCTAAAGCCAAGAAGGTTGGCAACCCTTGCTCCTTATCACCTCAAGTCATCATCTTGCTCAGTTGCTCCACTTCCCCTCACCACAAGAAGGATGTTGAGGCTCTGGAGCGAGTCCAGAGAAGAGCAACGAAGCTGGTGAAGGGGCTGGAGAACAGGCCTTATGAGGAACGGCTGAGAGAGCTGGGGGTGTTTAGCCTGAAGAAGAGGAGGCTGAGGGGAGACCTCATTGCTCTCTCCAACTACCTGAAAGGAGGTTGTGGAGAGGAGGGAGCTGGGCTCTTCTCCCAAGTGACAGGGGACAGGACGAGAGGGAATGGCCTCAAGCTCCACCAGGGGAGGTTCAGGCTTGACATCAGGAAAAAATATATTGCATGGAAAGGGTCATTGGGCAGTGGAACAGGCTGCCTCTGGAGGTGGTTGATTCACCTTCCCTGGAGGTGTTTAAGGCACGAGTGGACGAGGCACTGAGGGGCATGGTTTAGTGATTGATGGGAATGGTGACTCAATGATCCAGTGGGTCTCTTCCAACCTGGTGGTTCTATGATTCCCTATAGCAGAGGCAAAAAAACCCTAAACCGTTATGTCTTGCCTGGTAGAATACACAAACCCACCGCTCAATGCCTCTCAGCACACCGCTGCAGAGCAACATAATCTATTTATGAATGGCAGCGGAACCCCTAGATTGAATTACAAGGCAGGTATTCAATCAGGCAGGATGTGTAGCTGCTTTCTAACAGACTGTAGGATTAAGAGAGCGATAGCATACATGCTTTCCTTCCACATGACAGCAGCTCCCTCTCCTCCCCTCTCCAACCAAGAAGCTAGCAGAGGCTGTACTTAAAGAGAAGAGGATTTGCAGTGCTCAGGACCCACAAGAAGGATTAGAGAAAGGTTACAGAGTACATGTGTACAAAAAGAGCTCTCCTGTATCATCCCCAGCAGAAGGATTATAAAACAGTCTGTGCAAGACAGGGCAAACACACCTGAGCTACCAGGAGAAGAGGGTGCAGCTGGAAGAGCTGGCAGCTGCTTAATGCCACACAGCCAACAATTTGCACAGCATCTCAGGTAAGATGACTGCAGCACCTGTTTTTAGCAGAGCTTGAAGGCAGGCTTCACAATTTTTTAAGGCCTGTGCAGTGTAGAGAATTGCAAGCAAGAGAAACTGCAGTCAGCTATTTTTAATATTCCAGTAACGCTCAGGGTTTATTATCTCCGTACTGCACTAACTCCTGCACAAGCAGAAGACAGAAAGAGCCCCTCGTCATAAGAGCACATCATATGCAATGCAGAGATTCCTTCACTGCTACCATTCCTACGGACACAGGTTGTAGCAGAGCATGTCAATGGAACAAGTGAGTTTATTGCTTTGAGCCCAGAAAAGAACCACAGTGCCTGGATGTCAAAGTCATCTGACAGAAAAAGACTGCAGTCTAGTACAAGAAGACAGAGGACAGTGTTTCACATGATGTAGGAGAGAAATCCTGTCTGATGCAGCAGGATTACATCATGTCTGACGGCAGAGGCCCATTGTGCACTCACTTGTAAAGGAGGATTACTGTATATCTGATCTGCAAGAAGGATTATTGTGTTTGAAGTGGGTCGAGTACAATCAGGACAAACTGAAAGGCAGTTAGACGCCGGTGGAAGGTTTTGTTGGATTTATGACAGGGCAGATACAGAGCAGTGTATCACAGGCATAAGCAATGATGCACCCACACACACGAAGGTTGGACTCGATGATCCAGTGGGTCCTTTCCAACCTAGTGATTCTATGAAGAGAATGCCCCGCACCTCCAAAAGATTATTTTAGCACGTGACACAGGTCCACTGCTCTGCCCGGCCCCAACTCACTTGACAGGTTACTGAACAGAAGTTATTTCTACATTTGTAATGAAGGTCCATGCAGTTCTTCATATTAAAAATAATAATAATTATTAAAGCAGCCAACCTCCCTTAGTTCTTTTCTTAATTTCAGCCCTTTTCAGTCCCATCTGACTCAGTGCCTATTTTCAGCCCTTCCTTTGCTCATACTTTCCTGTGCTTGAATGATCACCTCTTTTTATTTATAATTAAAATCTTAATTGAATTTGACAGTGATAAACATGCAACGCACACTGTAATGTCTTACAGTATATTAACTTTGGGACATGTATCTATTGCATTCTCTGTTATCAATACTCCAATAAACTTCCCATTAAAACTTATTACAAGAAAATTGAGTTTTCATTGAAATCTACAGGACTGGCCTATTACTGTAGAAAACATATCAGGGAAGACATCATAGCTATCCTAACCCAACATAAGCCAGACAGCACTTAAGACACCAGATGGCATTTATCAAGATATTGACTATAAATCATTGCAATTGGAACTGCAAGAGAAAGCAAAGCCTAGCTGCCTGTTGGGATCTTGAAGGCCTTGTTTTACTTTATGCTGGGTCATCCCTAGATTTATCTTTAAGAATTTATTTTTTTTTTAAATATCATCCCATCAGCAGGGGGAAAGCCCTGTATCTCACCACCTGACCTCGAGGTGTTGTGTTAGGCACCACGGGGATTTGGTGAGACTCATGCCAGCTACAGTGTATGCAGCCTGTAGATTGCAGATAACCCTCACAGCTCCTCATCTGAGCTACAAGCAGGTTTATACTCAGGTCTGGCACAAAAAGGCACCTCATCATTAATATTCCCCCACAAAACACACATTTCATTCTTTCCTCTTTCTCACCAAATCCTCCTGCTAGAATTTATCCTTTAGGAAAACCAAAATTCTGCAGCAAAGCAAGCAGATTTGCTGCACTCTCAGTATATGACAGAAGGGAGAACAGATTGGGACTCCATGAAGAATGACTCATTATCAGCAAATAGTTTTAAGTGATGATTATTTCATCACCACCCACCTAGCTCTCCTCTCTGTCTGCAGGCTAGCACAAAAAGAGGGCAAGGGGATGACAAAAAAGAAAAATTTAGGCAGACAACTTTACCTCTTGCTTCCTTCTCCCAGGATCGAGAGCAGAACTATCTAAAAAAGGAATGTGCAACAGGCTCAGAAACCTGGGATTACAGATTGGGGACTTAAGGGTTTGTTTTATATTTCCAAAAGCAGCGTGTAGCATTGCCTCCCTTCTTAACCTATCCAAGAATGCTGAAAACCGCTTTCAGATATCTGCCCTTTCCCTGTGCAAACATATGCTGAAACTAACCCTTAGGGACACTAACACCCTTGCAGTCATTTAGCAGATAAGCCTTTGCCTGTAGGATCAAAGCTCAGTTGCAATGTGCCAGTTGATGTTGCTGTAAATGAGCATTAGCACATTTGGGATCCAGCAGGACTGGTGCCTGAAGGTGAAGAATCCCACACTTCCAGTTAAACGCATCAAAACTCCATCAATAGCAGGGTACAGAGGTTAGAACAGCAAAATTGAAACCCTTGCAGTATTATGTTGCTCTCAGCAAGTACTTCCAGCAGTGAGCTGCGTTTAGGAGAATAGCTGTAGAGCAAATCGAGAGAGAGAGATAAAGAGGAAAAATCACCACACACACTTTAACTAGAGAGGATTTTTGAAACTATATGGCTCAAGGGCAACCATATAATAAAGTGGAGATGTCTTGCTCCAGGCATGAGAGCCTGGCTTCTGCTGTCAAAAGCAGGAGAAATGGTGGAAGGCTAGAGGGAAGCAGGGAAGGCAAGAGAATGGGGTGCCTCTCCGTGGCATTGTCCCCACACAAAGCAGCCTCTGAGCAGAGGCAGCGGATTCACAGATAAAGCTTCCCAGGGTGGTCTCTTGTCCAGCTGTCCACACAACGAAAAGCTGCTTCGAGTTCCCAAACACTCTGAGAAGGATCCTCTACAAGGGAACCCACTCACTAAAGAGCTATTTCCACCACTTCCTCAACCCTTGCCAGTGGGAGAGGAACGTGGGGAGTTCTGTAATCGAGAGATAATCACGTCCCCAGGGCACTACCAAGCATAAAATGCAGCTGTGCCTCTGGGTGCATTTACCTCCTCATAGACCATGTTCCACCTGCCCTAAAACTGCTTTTAGTGCCATTATGAAATTGTTTGTACCTCTACATTGCTGTAAATTATTGAGTAGTACTGGAAAACATGGAAGGAATTACTTTGCATATCTAAAATAAGAAAATAAACAAAACCACTTTCCATCAGAACATCCACTTAGACATGGATATTCCAAGAACAACAACAACAAAAAATGCCACAAAGGCTTAAAAAATTCCTGGCAATATTAAACACAAACCCACACTGTGAAAAATGGCTCACAACTCCTATCATTTGAATATCCACACGATCTTGCAAGCATTTTGCGTCTCAGCTACCAACATAGGTTGCATTTTGCAGCCTTCACACGGTTGCAAAAGCTGAAGACAGCCACCATCATCTAGTTTGCCAAGCAGTGAGACAAACTTAAAATATTTAATTGTTTCTTTTGTTCTGAGGGCTATCAGCCTCACCTAGCTTGACCAGTAAGAATTGCATCTTTTGTTTTCTTCCAGGACTGTGGGAAGTATAAAAACCTATACAATGGAAAGGAAGGATTTTGCATATAGTTTCTGCTGCAGAAGTTAGTAGTAGGAAGAATTTAAAGCCAGGTGGGTTTTTGAGGTGGTCCTTAGGGTCCATTGCCAGGCAGGAGCAGATCAGGTGGTCAGTTCCCCATCCTTCCATGACCTCCTTCAGGATTTGACCAGAAATACCACACTGCCATGCTGGTACCTACCACCAAAAGTCCAAAAGGACTTTAGAAGACAACTGAAGATCAGAAGAATACAGGAAGGGAAGAGAGAGAGTGACATAGCTGACCTCCCTGTCTGTCAGAGGTGGAGTCTGAAAGTCTCCATTACCCAATGACTCAGCCCTATAGGGTCATGCAAATCACCACACAGGACAAGGTCACCCTTCATCTCCATTAGCATTAGCCCTTGTTTATTTTACAACCTTTACTCCCAGGAAGCTGAAAGCCCAAAACAGAATGAGAGATACAATTCCTTTCCCTGGACACTTATTGCATTTTTAAACATGGATTTAAATAAGGTTTTCTATCTGTATGCTAAATTGCCTTTTTTTTTTTTTCCCCAGCTTTGCCTGAGGGAAACCACTCTTTGTTTTGGTTTAACTGAACACCCATTAATTTTATAAGAACGGGTAGGGGGAAGGGCTTCTGTCTTCACAGATTTATAGTCTTTTCATGCCAACTGGGAAGGAAATTCTCACATGCTCATGTAGCATCAGACTTCTCCCACAAAGCTCGTATTTACAGAAGAATGTAAAGTTCCCCAAGGGAGTCTAGGAGCTGAGGAGACTATGAGGATCTGTTATTTATATTATAACAGTGGCCAAGATTTTTGGACATTGCAAACATTCAGGGGAAGACACAGCCCCTCCCTGTCAGGGTTCACGCTCCCAGCAAATTATTCACTTTCAGGGAAATCAGCAGGAGTTTCACGTGCTTTTCTGGAACGGAGCTACTAGTTCACACAACACGGAGGCAACCTGATGCCTACATCTGGCTTATCCAGCAAACAATGAGCTACTCATTCAGATCATAGTTGCTGTGCCCAAACTTGCCAAACAGGATTGTGGTCAAGCAGCAGAAGAGCCTTGCTGTGCCAGATGCACCAACGTACCCTGGAAGCGACTCCACTGAAGTCACTGGAGCTGATTGTGAAAGAAATTTGTGTGTAATCTGACTGATTTTACAAACGTGCTGAATTCCTCGGAGTATGCTGAATCAACCAGCTGCTGACAGAGCTGGTGTCATCACTTCTCCTTCAAGCCACAAGTGATTCATCGTAGTTAATGTAACCCATTCTCCACTTGCGTATGCTGGGGGCACAGAGCAAAGGCAGGCTGCAGCGTGGTTTGCCCTAGAGCCAGAGAACACTTTTCTTCATAAAAAATCCTTTACTGAAAGGAGACAATTTGTTGCACACACCTGAAGACACGCACTGAGCTTACAGAGACTTCCAGAGTGAAAAAGGCTTATTTAGACCTTAACTTTCCTTTCATTCATTTTGGATTTGCCCAGAAGTGTCTAGTGCAGGTACCACGAGAGCTTCCTAAAATGTCTACCTACAAAAAAGAAAGGGTGTGAGCGGGGTGCAGGAGATGGAAGAAAGCACACAGACTATTGAGTCTAAGAAAAGGCAGGGTGGGGAAAGAAGAGAAAGGTCCCGTAAGGGTCAAATGCATAACAACCTACTGCAGGCTGGAAAGTCCTAAACCAATCATCTGCAGAACAGAGAAGCGATGGCCTTAGGATTACAGAAAGGAAAATACGGTTAAGAAGTATGAAAACACTTTCTACCAGAAAGAATAAGATGTGGGAATTGGAGAGACCATGGCACCTCAGCTTTGGTGGTCTGCAAAGCATGGCTCAAGCGCACATGGCCCCATGTAGGCTGGGAAGGAGGACTAGACAGATTCATGGAGCCTTTCCACTCCCACAATCAGCGGGGAACTCCTGAAAAGAGTAGTATAGACATTCAAAACATTTCCTGACGGTAGAGCTCTGGGCCAGGCACATGGGGAGTATCACCACCACATCCAAATCCCTCAAGCACATACCAAACTGGCTGCATCTGAATGACAGAACTCCAGGAGGCAGCTGGAACCTGCTCAGGGGACCACCAGAGCCTTCTCATCCTATCAACAGATTTGAGTACATCTAAGTCACGAACATGGACCACAGGCAAAACTAGCAGAAACAACTCTTTCCCAAAGCTCGCCCAGGGCAACTCTACATGCAGGATTTAGCCAGAAGTGCTCTCACTCCCAGAACAAATCTTCACACAGCTCAGGTTCTCCTGCAGGTAATCCAAGCATCCCTGCCCTCAGGGCAGCAGACAAGTGCCTACCAACTCCCTTTCCACATCAGTTTTAACTTTTTCTTATTACTTCTAACTTCTGATAGGAAGCAAAGCCTGTTCTCATACAGAGGTTTGTAAGTGATGAACATCTGTCTTTCTGCCTACGGAAAGCTGCCAAGTCATAAAGCTCCATCCTGTTTGTAAAGCAAGCCCTGGGGTATTATTTTTCCTAAAGTCAATGATGTCACAGAAATACTACTTGAAAACAGAATCTAAAATTACACTCTTGAGTGCAACACATTCTGGAGTTTTCGTTGGCACTGCTAAAATTGTTCTGTTGTGTTTTTCTGGCACAGGCCATAGATAATTGCTTGGGGCTAATCTTGAGAAGGCAAAATATACAAAACCAGCACAATTCCACTTCTGTTCCATCTTCTATTAAGAAACAAATATTCTCCACAGCATGAAGTCGGGCTGTCTTTGCCAACAAATTCTACTAAATGGAGCCAAGTGAATTTGGGGAGCAGGGGTAGAGAATGCAACTTTAACAGGGCCAAAAGCTGTTGTGAATTCTTGCATAGCCAAATTGTTACTTTTTTTTTTTAACAAAAAAGGTGGAAGAGAGGCTATATGAATTGGTTTTATTTAGTCTGAACAATCTCAGAATTGTCCCACTCCTCTAAGAAACACACATGAATAAGGGAGAAAAGGGGACACGTAGGCATTCACCCCACTCTGGCTCCGAGCAGAATTTCATAACTGTTCTAGACAAGTTCAATCAGCTATTTAAAGACGCTTCCACATCCCTAATTTACTGGGTTATAAAAGATTTGCTGCCCAGCGTTATTCCCCCTTATGTTCAGTGGAAGAAACTCCATCCCAAGAGCCAGAGCACATACAGCCACCACAGTGAGGTGATAATAGGCAGTGCCAAGTCCTGCTTTCAAGAATATGCTTGCAGTACCAGCAACACAACTGGGACAGATATTATGTAATTTAACCAGATATTCACTTACTGTATCTGGCAGAAATTAGCATCATTCCCAGAAGACTGGTATTTTCGCTTTTGCTTTGCTGCTGAGTGATCTATAGCAACTTGCTGTACCTCCTGTTTGCATCCAGATATTCCTTCACATGAGCACCTTAGGATACATGGAGGAACAGCCTTCTTTCATCCAAGCAGCGTATGCAATTTGACTCAATATCTTGTTTCCAAAGGTTTTACAGAGGTTAAACAACCTTAAAAATTCCATGATAAGTCTCTCTCTGTGAAGAGACATTGTACGGGGAGAATAAAAAAGTATATATATGACCACCAAACCAAGATATTGCAAGGGTCAATGAATACCAGGGTACCTAGCATGGATCAGAAGTCATCCATAGTATTTAATCTGACAATACAAGCTGAGACTGCAATAGGAAAGGCCAATCTCCTGCGCTTGGGTTAAGAAAAACCTTTGGCAAAAGCTGATTGCTTAATACTGAACATAGTGAAGTTCACATTTCTTTTTGAGCAGCAAAGCAAAAGTCTGCAGAGGAGAAAAGATGGAGAAAAATACATAGGATGCCACCTTTTTTTGTACTCAATATCACAAGATGCTTCTAAGCCAATGTATTTAGTATCTCAAGTAATTTCTAACATGAGATGCTAACTTTCTCCAACTTCTGTAAAAACACTGAACTAGTCTGAGAGTCCCAAATCTGAGTGGCCCAATTTACAGGTGGTAGGCCAGCAAATATCAGTCTCCAGCATAAACCCAGCTTCCTACCTCTGCAGCTGCATCAAGACACTCTATTCCTACATCCTCTATATATTAGCACAATAAAAAACAAAATTCCATAGGGGGAAACAGCAGGATGTAAAATCTGCTTATTTAGGTGCATTGCCAATGCTTCTAGTGAAACCATCCCATCCTCCAGCCAGCTAAGATTTCTGATTAGAACACGAGGAAATTCAGCTTTAGCTGACAGCTAAATTCTTGAAATAACCACAAGCCATGGTAATTTTGGATTCTGGTTTCTGTCATTCCCTGCCAAGCTGACAGTACAGTGTGCAATTTCTGCAAAGGAGAAAAGTTGAGTTTGTTCAAGATAAGGCCCTGACATGGTTTATTTATTCGCAATCTTTAGGGACTGTTTAACAACCTCTAGAAACAGGCAGAATAGGGATGTGTATGAGAGATATCAGTGATTTAGTCCATCAAGGAGAAATTGCACACAAAGCCCTCTTCCCAACACAGCACTTCAGATAACGCAAGTCAAGGCTCAGCCAGTGTCAAGCAGAAGCTTGCTTATGGCCCAGGGAAAAGCAAGTGAAAAAGCTGAAAGCTCTTTAACACTAGGCTAAAACCAACCAATCAACACAAAAGAAGTCAGCTTCCTACCCATCAAGGAATGCCGTTATAATTTTACTTTAATGTTGCTTTTCTTCTGAAGCTCTTATGACATTTTGTTTGCAAATATTTTAGTAGTGCAGTGATGTACGTTTCTCAAATGCCAATAACTCTTATTTATGTTTCTCCTGAGCCGCATCTCTATGAGCTGGGATCTTGCTTAGGAGCCAGTACAAGTGACATCTCTTTCAAAGCAGTACAACTCAGTGGCTATTTCAGTGTCTCTCCAGAGAGATGAAGGAGAAAAAAAATCTTAATGTGTGCCTTCCTCAGCAATTTATCCAGGGGGCCCAATACCTCCCAGACAGGAATTAATATTTCATATAAAGCCCACTGATTATCCTCACAGAGCTTCCCGAAAGGGCTGGGAGGAAAGTGATGCTCTGTGTTGATCTCGACTGCTGGATTCCTCCAAGACAGATTGTTACACCATGAGGTAAGACAACACCACAGCAACAGGCGCTCTTGCTTTCTTATTTTCTTTGTCAGGCTTGAAAAAAACAAAGAACAGCCACTCCTGCTTTATTTTGGCACCTTTGCTATTGATCCCAGCTGCAGCCAGATACCAAAGAGCTGCAGAAACGTTAAAGAGAACTGCACCACACATCATCAAAACTCAAACCCTAAATCTTCCCAGTTTGGGCAAGTACTCAAGACAGTTCTGTTTCATCTAAAGTTTGATCTTGATTAGAATATGCAGATGTGTAAAAGGAAAAATAACCAAAACCAAACAACTATGCATAGCCTGAGTGTGCAGATACTGAAGGAACACAGAGATCAGGCTTTGACCACGTACTCAATCACTTGTTTATTTTTGCCCATCTTACCCTTCTGATTTCTGTTTGGGATAGGGACCTCATGCTGTAAATAAGAGTGAATGTCTGGAGATCAGCCTTGGCACAGGAATAGAAGTTCTAGGATCCTCCCAGGAAAGCCAGCGCTCATATACTTCGGGTCCCCATCCTCCTGGTTCAAATCAGCCTCTGAACTTGATATTAAACCATACCAGAATCTTAGCTAGCTTAAGTCTAGCTTATTATAATATAGTGCTGATTAGTTATATTCATACATGCAGTCACATCAGAGTTGTTCTGATGGAACTTGGTCAATAGGACTTACAGTTGATGTTTTTAGATTATCCCTGGAGTAGTAAATGGCATCAAAACAAAGGGGAAAAAACCCACCTACGAGTGTGGAGCTTGTGCTTCTCTCTCGCAGCTTGTTAACCTGATCTTGCTCTAGCATGCATTATTGTTGTTCCCTTAAAGCCACAGCTAAGTACTCTACTCATTGCTGCGAGCATATTTCCACAGCAGCACAAACTGATAAATCCCGGGGTGCTGCAGGTCTCACTGCTCTCTCTGCTCAACCATGCGCTCCCACACGCTGTACAAGAAATATTTCCAAACAGGCTGCAGATCTTGAGAGGCTACATCCCTTGCAGCACAGGTTGCACAAGAAGAGTACGCAGTAGTTCCATGGGCATGAAACACCTGGAGGACTCCCTGTCATCACTGGAAGGGTTTTAAAGGTCCTCAAAGGACATAAAAAGGTGAAGGGAATATGCTAGTGTGGATTACCACACTAATACTCAATGAAACTGAGAGAGTGAGCTGGGTGTCTCTGCATCAGCAACTCATTAATATCTGGGTAGGTGACAGTTTCAGAGAAGGAAAAAGGGATGAGAGAGGGAAGATGTCAGGAGGGGTCTTTTAAGTGTAGGAAATCCGCTATCAGGGTGAAGTTGACACCTTTATAAGGCTGGTGTGCAAGTCCAACTTCAAAGCCAGGGAAGCTGGAGGCAGGGGTTCTCAGAGGGTTTCAGCCTTTCACAGGGAGCTCCGATTATCTGCACTTCGCTGGGCTACAGTCTCACATTCACATTTCTTCCAGAATTACAAGGAATTTCACTGCAGGTGAGTGATGCTTTCAGAAAAATGGATGTGCGGGAAGGCTTTATAAACAACTTCACTGCTCCACAGCTAACTCATTGCTATTCCAGGGGCACAGACTAAATTGGTTCACAACCTTCAGTCATCCCTCACAGGTAGCCAGAAGATGACAGACAGCAGGAAGGTCAGTGCTTCTGCTTTGTAGTCATAGAAGACAAGTAATGGCAGCAGCCTACATGCTCAGCTGCAGCTGGTTAGGAAGTCTGACCACACATATATTCATGGCAGTGTCATTTTTAACAATCTAAACTTTGTAGAACAGTTTGAACAGGTACTAGATTTGGCAAAACCAGAAAGAGCCTGTCGTCACCCCATAGGGCAGCCTGTCTCACTTCAGTCAAAACAAGGACTTGAATCCAATTCTCCTAAATCACTGGCAATCTCTGTATGCGCTATACTTACTATTCAAACTATTTTGAAGTTCTCATGTTCGTAGAATCATAGAATCACCAGGTTGGATAAGACCTCTTGGATCATTGAGTCCAACCATTCCTGTCTGCCACTAATCCATGTCCCTGAGCACCTCATCTATTCGTCTTAAATACCTCCAAGGATGGTGACTCAACCAGCCCCCTGGGCAGCCTGTTCCAGTGCTCGATGACCCTTTCTGTAAAAAAAACGTGGCTTACAGTGCTTATTTTGCAGATAAAAGCCAATGGTTAGACTGATGTAGGCTGCAGTCGCTTAGCATTGTTTTCTCACCTGCATCTGAGGAGAGTTTAGTCACAGCCAAGAGACAGCCCTGCTGACAACACACGTTTGCCTTGCAAGCTAGGGCAAGCAACAGTTTTTGATTCCAACTGCTGTGTTTTAGCACTGCCCTGGGGCCCCATGTCACGGATAAGAGTCCTGTTAAGCCTCAGGCTGTACAAGTACAAGACAGACAGGTAGCCCCAGGCCCAGGACACAGGTTATTTCAGCTAAAGATAAGGCAACAGGGGAACAAAGTAAGTATGAAATGAAAGCTGGTAGCGTGAAAGGAGCAATTCTAGAATACCAGCCACTTATTTGCAGATTGCATCAGCTCAAGAATAGGTTTAAATCTGAACTCTCACTAGTGTCAGAGATGCTGGCCCTGATACATGCCTTGGAATAGCTCTAAGGCTTGTGCAGCCATTCACTGAGTAAAAATAAAGGCGAACAATACACCTACTCCATCTTCTAGCACCAAAGTATCTGCTAGAGAAGGACCAGAAATGTAGAGGCTTGCAGGAGACTGGGAAAGCTTCTCTTCTGGTTTTGGTTTTAAGATAATACTGTGAACAAGAGAGGAGGTCCTGCAGGCATTTATTGGATGACAATCCTCTGCCTGAAAGCAAGCAGTGAAGATGTTCTGCTTCAGTGTGGCAAACAGGCAGTGAAAGCTGCAGCTCTGACCAACCACAGGGAACAGCAGCACACAGAAAATGGGTGAGAAGGCAAAGCGTTTATGATAGAAAATTGGAAAAAGGTAAAGCAATCAAAGTGACTATCAGCGTTTTGCAACATCATCTGGATGCACGCTTACTGAATGCACTGATGACTAGTGTAGAAATCCCAGAAAGAAGCAAGGGGCTGGAGCATCAATGGAGCCGTGACATCTAATCTGGGGTGTCATCTCCCTCTGGCTAGAGCAGCAAGATTGGCTTTGCCACTACTGTAAAGAAGATTGCTGTAGCTAAAAACAGAGCTGCTCAGGGAAGAAAAAAAGTAGTAGTGCGGAGAGAAACCAGAATTCAGCATTATTCGGAAAGCTGAGGTACAAATTAGACATGGTCTGAAGAGAGAAGAAAGACAATGCTAGACTATGCTTCTCATGGTTTACACATAATGACTAAGGAAGGAGGGACACAGTTTGGAGAGAAAGGCCAAGTACCTATGGTGCATCATGCCAACATTAAAGTTGTGATGAGACCCATTTGTCACAGATACTTTTCTGAAGTGGGAAGACCATTTCCAATAACACAACCTGCAAAGGCTGAAATCAAGACAGAAGGAGGACGAGCGCAAGCAAAGGCACAGATTGAGCAGGTCAGGTCAATCTGGGCTTAAAACCAAAGACATTTTAGAAAGTCAAAATGAAACATGTCTGTTTATTGATAGATCTTCGACACGGAGCTAAATTTATAATCAAAAACACCTGAAAATGAAACATTCTGCAGACATGGTTATTTGCACAGCTTTGGTTAACACCCTTCCTGGCAGTGAAAGGCCCTTTATTGTGGTAAATGCAACGCAAGAACATTGTTGCTGTCTTGTCACCATGCCTCACACATTAATCTCTGCAGATTTTTGCCCTATGTGTCTCTGTACAGCCCCCATATCCACAGAGACCCTAGAAGGTTACCCAAGTACTAGAAGGTCTAAACCATCAGTTGCCAGCACCACATAAAATCCCAACCACCAGCCAGAACAGAGCAACCAGACCAGACTGCAGAGCATGGAGGCAATCTCAGAGCTTCCTCTGCATCACCCAAGCCTAAGGAATGCCCTTTTCCAGTAAATCCCAAGCCTGTCATTGCGGAGGGTCAAGACAGACTCCTGAGAGTCACAGGCTTCATGCTGTCACTCATATTAATGATGCAATGCTTTATTAATTGGAGTTTTCCTGAACAGCATGTGTAGTATCAGCGACACTCATAATTAAATAGGCAGGCAGCATTTTTTTTTAAATGAGCAGAGAGTTAATTGAATTCTGGAGTCCCTGTGATCAGCTGTGAAATTTATACCTGCAATTTGTGCAGGCAGCAAGAACTAGAGCCTTTGGGGCCTTGTTATTCATCAAAAATAGGCTGATTTATTTGTGCCAAGTATCTCTGTAGGAGGCTCTTGGGCCCGATGTACAGTCACTTTCCTCCAATTAACCTCCCTGGCCTAGAGGGAAAAGAGAATTAGACATCTGTTAAAAGCACAAACCTAGTCTTGAGAAAGTAGGCACATTTCAGTGGAAGCCAGCTCTCATCTGAGTTAACCTCTGGCCACCAGGAGTTGAGGAGTTCCCAGCATGAAATAAGTCAAGAACAGCCATGACAAACTACGATGCTACAGTTACTCACAGATGATAGGAGGTGGAAGGGACCTGGCATGAGCTAGCTGGACCAATCTGCTTCAAAGACAGCAGGCTTCACACTGATCTATTCTGTGAACATCTCTAGTGTCTGTTTTAAGGCTTCTACTGATGTTAGTACCTTAACAACTGCTACCCCTCCGAACACCTGATTTTCCTTTCTCCTGGCTGGCCCCACATGTAACCTCCATAGGCACACAGCTAGTTTGCAAAACTCATTTATCTTTATCATTGGGTACATGTTGCTTCTTATTTTATTTTTGGCAGCAGTAGCTGCTCTCTCACTGCTCACCCTGTGACATACACCTTAGGTAGCCCAGAGCCCTGTGTATCAGCCTGCATTTCAAAGTCAGCTTTAGCTGTAGAGTACCAAATTCTGGGTTGAGTCAACAGGTCACACTGGATCCCAGCAGGGACATAAAGGAGATCACAGGGATAAAGAGAATCAAAAGCACGAAACCGTGCAAGCTCATCAGCAGGCAAAGAGCCCGAGTCCTCCAGACCTGATGGGGCAGGGAGTCCCTGGCTTAGGGGCCAGCTCTGAGCCCCCTGGTTTGGTTAACAAGTCCTACAGTGCAGGACAGTCATTCTTCTCCTTCTGTTTTCTCTCTCATCTGTGCAAAACTCGGTTGCCACTTTTCTTTCAATTCCTTCTCCATCTGGATAGGTCCTTGTATAAAGACTGGAATTGCTTCAGTTTTTTAGGTTCTGTAGGCTGAGGCTCAGCACAACGCTGCTCAGCTTGGTGAAAGCAGGTGTTTCTTAATGTGAAGAGTTTGTACACACTCTCAGGATACTTTCCAGCCACAGGCCACCTCATGTCAGCATCTCAAGGACCAGACAAAAGTTGAGCAGAGGTCTTGAGGACTGGAGCTGTATCTCCATGCTGTATAAGTCCTTTCTGGACCTCCTCTTAGGACCAGTCATCCCTCAAGAGCACCCATGAAACCGTACAGCAGAGCCAGGAACCAATAATACCCTTGCTCAACGGATTTTTCAGTCTAAGGCTAACTCTGCCAATAATATGACAACATTGTTCTTCATCACTGAAACACCACACCAACGTGCTAATCCTCCTCAAGTGTGTGGGAAACAGTCTGGACTTCCACAGTTGGCTTTTATAAAATCTTCTATCAGAAGTGGCTCCAAGACATAGGCAGGTCTGCCATGTGGACATTCTGGAGAGCCCAAAATGTAACTAGTTTTGCATGGGAGAAATATAGCCCGGCATTTTTATAATAGTGTTTACTTTTACACAGAAAATCTCAGATCAAAATGGCACCTGCTATAGTCTCAAAAGTACACCAGAACAGCACAGCCAAATACTCCACCCTGCTCTCATCCACAGTAGACAGCAGCATCAAGATTTTATCTTCACTCTGCTGTTTATAGCTATGGGACCCGTGACTTTTATTTGAGGCTTTTTTTGTTTGTTTGTTTTAATGCTTGATTTCCTCTGAAAGTTTGGAGTTTGGTTTGCAATTTGTTTGGACTGTCTTGGATATAAAGCTTATCTTGTTCACCGTCCAGGAAAGCCCATTACATATCCAAGCCCATTACATATCCAAGTCTGCTGGAAATTGTGGGTGGCCAACATGACACCTACCTTGAACAGTTGTTCTCCCCGATCCAGTACCACTGGTTGTTTTTGGAAAAGTTCAGGGGAAAAACAAACAAAACCCAAACACACAAATCGCAACACATACGCAGTATTGACAGCCCGATTAGTTGTCAAAAATCTTTCTTTCCTCATGGCTAAATGCAGCCATTTAAAATGAGCAGTCAAGACTTGTTAACAACTCTTGTAAAGATCTTCAAGGATGCCCTGTGGCATCAACGTGACAAGAATCTATGAAAAACTGTTTGTATAGAAACTGGTTTCACAGGCAAACAATTTTATAAACAGATAGAAATTCCTGTTTGTATTTAAACTGGGGTTTTTTTATAATTATATATAGCCAAATGCAAATGAACCACCAAGCAGTTTAGGTGGCTGTTTACAAAAGATGACAATGGCAGCAAATGCTCCCAGAAGCTGGCCTGGGAACCTCTTAACCGGACATATAGTTCCCCAGGACACTCATCCATTCCCTGAAATGCAGTTGTCATACAACAATTGTAGCCTGCCTGCATTAGATAGGCTCTCCAGTAGGTTAAGAATTGCTCCAGTAACTCTGGAGGTCTGCAGCAGTCTCAAACCAAGAGTTTCCCCTGGGAGCCCTCCATCCAAACTGAACCATGCTTTAGGGTAGGCTCCCTTCGGCAGGAGTCTCGGCAAGTGTGTTGGCTCACTACACAACAGCAGCCCAGGTCATTTTTGCTGATCCAGGAAACTTCCCGTTGTCCTACTGCTACACACACACCAATCCTCCCAAGCACTTATCTTCACACTCAACCACCGCCCATCGTGTGTAGGTTCACGAAGTTGAAGACATGCCAGTGTATTCTCAGAAAAAGACAGGATACAAGTGTAAGTGCAGAGAAATATATGACAGATGCCAAATGCTTAAGAAAATGAGATTCACAGGTCCACAGTTAGGTAAAATAAAAAAAACCACAGGAAGTAATCTGCTACTACCCAGACAGGGCTACTAACCAGAAGGGTAAAACTGGTGCCTGTCAAATAGCCCCTGGAAGTCACAGCATATGCAAAGCTGTATCTTCAACTTGAGGCATTTAAGCAGTATTGGAATGCACTTGCTTTAAAACAAGCTCCATTATTAAACACAAGCTGTTTACACCAGAGTATTGGATACTAGTTACCAGGCTCTGCCAGCCTAGAAGAGCAACACGCCACCTGTGAGTTACGCTCCCACCTTGGTCCAGCCGGCTGCTGGCACACAGGGTTCTCCTGGATCTCTGCAGACAACAGGCTGGAATCAGTTTAGTCTCTAGCCCTGCCTTCCTGAAACTCCCAGACAGTTCATTGACCACAGAATAAAATTCACAGACAGGTTAGTTAGAGCTACTGCAGAGAAGCCAGGGCACAGCTGCGAAAAGGAGAAGGTTTTCAAAGGAGTTCATGAGAGATGGTCCTCAGGAAGATTTTCATTTTGTTTTTTAAGAAAAAAATATATGCCCACATGTAAATACTCTCACAATGAAATCAGAACATTTACTATGAAGTTATTTACGCGACCTCTGTAGGTTTAGTCATAGACAAAATCATTGCATCCATCTGTCATGCTGGATAAGAGAAACGATCCATCAAACCTAATAACTACTTCTGGAAAGTGGGCGAAAACCACACTTGCTTAATTGTGCCTCTAAGAGACAAAACCTCTTCTCTCTCTGCAGAGAGAAGCAACCAAGGAGCAACCGAGGTCCCAAAAGCCTACAGGACATCAAAGGTTTACTTCAGGTCTCTTGAAAAATCTTAAGCAGCAGGAATTATAGAAGGATAAAACCCCAAGAGTCTCTCCTGGTGAGCCATCCAGAAGGCAGCCATCGAGAACTGACCCTAAAAAAGAAGAGGTCACCTCCAACCTTCATTCATCCTTCACCTGGGAGCCGGGGGATGCTCGAGAGGCTCCGCTGCCCGCCCCGCGCTGTCCCTCTAGCCCTTCCTAGAGCAAAACCAACCCCCACATCTGCTCTGTCCGGCTGGATAGGAGCCTGCCAGGCCGGCGAGCTCCGAAAGGAGCCCCCTCCTGCCACAGCTGCCTCGCACCCGCTCATTACCCAGCACTAATGGGGCGTTAATTGCCGGGGCAGCCGTTCGCAGGAGGGCTGGGGCGTGTTTTGCAGCCAGATGGGGATAGGGAACCCCCTCAGGTATCCGCAGCCTGACAGTACTGGTGTCCTGGCAACCCCCAGACCTGCCCGCATCCCGCAGCAGCGCTGGGACCCGCCTTGTTTGCTGCCTAACGCAGCATCCCCTCCCTGCCTACACCCCACAGCAGCTCCTCTGCCTGCCTGCACCATCCTGCACCCCACAGCAGATCCACGGCCTGCCTGCACCCTACAACAGCTCCTCTGCCTGCCTGCACCCCCCTGCACCCCCCAGCAGCTCCTCTGCGTTCCTGCACCCCCCTGCAACCCACAGCAGATCCATAGCCTGCCTGCACCCCTCTGCACCCCACAGCAGCTCCTCTACCTTCCTGCACCCTCCTGCACCCCACAGCATCCCCTCCCTGCCTGCATTCCCCTGCGCCCCACAGCCACTCCTCAGCCTGCCTGCACCCCACAACCCCCTGCACCTCACAGCAGCTCCTCTGCCTGCCTGCATCCCGCACCATCCTCTGCCTACCCACACCCCACAGCAGCTCCTCTGCCTTCTTGCACCCCCCTGCGCCCCACAGCAGCCCCTCTGCCTTCCTGCACCCCCCTGCGCCCCACAGCAGCTCCTCTGCCTTCCTGCACCCCTCTGCACTCCACAGCAGATCCATGGCCTGCCTGCACCCCACAGCATCCCCTCCCTGCCTGCATACCCCTGCACCCCACAGCCGCTCCTCGGCCTGCTTGCATCCCGCATCATCCTCTGCCTACCCACACCCCACAGCAGCTCCTCTGCGTTCCTGCACCCCTCTGCACCTTACAGCAGCTCCTCTGCCTTCCTGCACCCCTCTGTGTCCCACAGCCGCTCCTCGGCCTGCCTGCACCCCGCAACCCCCTGCGCCCCACAGCAGCTCCTCTTTCTTTCTGCATCCTCCCGCACCCCACAGCAACTCCTCTGCCTGCCTGCATCCCGCACCATCCTCTGCCTACCCACACCCCACAGCAGCTCCTCTGCCTTCCTGCACCCCCCTGCGTCCCACAACAGTTCCTCGGCCTTCCTGCACCCCCCAGCAGCTCCTCTGCCTGCCTGCACCCCCCTGCACCCCGCACCCCCCTGCACCCCCAGCATCCCCTCGCTGCCCTCCCCCCGCAGCATCCCGCGGGCGCCGTGCGGGGCTCGCTGGCCACAAGATGGGGACAGAGCTCCGCACTCGCAGCCCGGCCAGGCCGTGCCCGGCTGCCCGGCCCCGTCTCCCTCTCCCCCGGCCCCGGCTCTGTCCCCTCCGCTCTGCCCCGGCCGGGGGGCACCAGCAGCCGAGCCCCGGGGCGCCTCTCCCGGCTCCTTGTCTCACGCTTTGGGGTCCTGGGGGCGGGTTTTTCCTCCCTGGTTCCGCGTCGCTGCCGGATCGAACACCACAAATAAACTTGTTTATTTAAAAGATATCTGAGAGGCACTTCACCATAAGTGACGAATCATTATTTAATTCCTTCAGTGCTCGTGGAAATCGCATCAATCAAAATGAATGCGTCTGCTAGCTAAATATGAATGTAATCAGCCATTAAACTGTTAACGTTCGCGCAGACTGTTTATTAAAATAAAGCTATAAGAATCTCATTGTGATTTGACAATAAGCTAATGTCCCCTTACGGCGGAATTTGAACACTAAATGTTTGGAACTAGATAACGTTTTAAATGCCCCATCGGTTTATAACTCTAGTTATTCTGAAACGTAAGCTTTGCGTTGCAGGCTGGGAAACGCGTGTCCTTTCTTATCCTTGGGCACATACATTGCAACATGGGCCTTCCCTCCAGCCACGGACATGAAACCCAAATTCAGATAAACAGCAGAAGAGACGAGTGCATGGGATAAACTGAAATCAAAACCAGTTAGTATAACCCTACCTGATCTAGAAGGTCTCATGTGGCAGCAAGAAGAGCTGAGTCAGGAGTCAGCTTTCCTCCAGGCGTGCTGATTCTGGGAGAGGTTGACAGAGGAGCATCCTCAGTACCCAGGGAGACGCTCATGGAACCAACCAGCTATCCACCTACCCAAGCGTGCTCGCAATATATGGCCCTGCAGGCCACTGTTTGTTCTTATCCTTTATCCTTATATACATCCAAGCTTGTACCTCCATTTGGACGTGCATGTTGGCGTCCTCTACCTCAAACCCAACCCTTTTTCCTTTCCTAAGAAGGGAGAAGTTATCCATGTAATTAGATAGCGTTCTGCTGTAAGACAGCTGACAACTATAGGCAGGTTTCATTTTGAGTTACACTTTCAATTAAGCACATCATATTGAGCCTGCTTGCTTGTACATAAGCCTTAGCTCCGCTAGAAACTTGCTGTGTGCCCTGACTGGCATGCAGGACCACACAGAGCATCCACGGGCACAGAAATCTTTGGCCTCTCCTGTCCTGATAACTTCAAACATGACTGTGACAAATTCAGTTGCCACCTGTTTGCTACATCTAGCATTTCACTGGGCAACTCCAAGGGGATCCAGGCTCTGAGTTCCTACTGTGCTTTAATCTCCAGACGTGAGCTAGCTCAGGCTTATCTCCATAGAAATCTCATGTATGCCATTGTCCTTTGATAGGTGTAGTTTTATCCTAAAGTACTATTTCCCCTGCAATTAATAACAATCATACTGTATACGTCTTGCAGCAACTTACTCAGGAACTGAACTATTTCAGACATCCATGAAACTGTTAAGCTTAGCCATAAAGTCCTATGTTGAAAGATAAAACTTCCAATAGCATGTGGGAAGAAGGGAATTTTATATTCTTGTTGGTTTTAGTGTGTAATCTTTAAAAATCTTAAGGATTCTTCATGCATAAATAAGGACCTTCTCTACAATTGTATTTCAGCTATTCCATTAGGATTTAGTAAACAGTGGCTTCATAATTCCCAGTCAATACAGCTATAAACCCCCAATCACCAGCAATTCATTATATATTAGCTTTAACAGGATAAAACCAAATTCCTTTGATAACCACGAGAAAATTCTGAGAGCTGCCTTTGTCCTGGAGAATTTCCACTATCATTCAGCATTAGTCAAGCACTAATGGACATTAAAAAATAAAGAATTGCTGGAGAATGTAAAAAATACATCATTTCAGCTTTCCCATGTGACTGAGGCCTTGAGAAATTGACTGGCATAGCTATAACAAAATAATTACCCTGTTATAGCTCTGCCTGTATAACTTCTCCACATGGACATTCTATTCTAAAATTTAAGTGACTTTATTACGGAATAATTACTCAAGGACTTGAGTCCGGAATGAGGTTGTGCACAGGAGAGTTCTACCACTGTGGCTCTGGTGATTTAAATTCACTGTACTAAGAAGGTGAATTTTGCTCTCTCAGGAGAGTCTGCTAGCAGCATTAGATAAGACATCCCAATTCTGTATTATCTGAAAATTGAACTTCTGCTCTGTACATGGCATAGCATCCTATTTTCCATGCACCCTCAAACAGGCAGGGCATTTGCCTCCGAGGGGAGTGTCCTCTTGCAGCTCAGACGGGAGGACAGAAAGACAGCTCACAGCTGAGGAAAAAGAAGTGAGATTTGGTAAACCTAAGGTTGCATTTTTCAAGTGTACTATCAGTTCCATTTGCAAATACAAGCTCTGGATGTCCAGCCTTCCCACCCACTTACCAACACTTCTAGCTAGAAAAATACACCTCTGATGCAAAATTCACTTTCCTTGCTGGCGTTCCACTCACGGGTTTTCAGAAGTATGCAGGCATTGCATGGGTTAAAGCTGACCTTTTAAAAACGCTGTGCTCTTAGCAAGTGCTATCTAGCATGCTGTCAAGCCTCTGCCTTCAGGAAGCCTCTTCTGACCAGCTGCTGGCTGCCAGCCTGATTTGGCTGAGTCATCCTGGCCACAAACGATTCATTAAAGCCATCGTCACAAGCCGCAGTCTTTTAACCAGACTTCACACGTCTCCACTAACAAATGTTGTCGTGATTTGGGATGTGGAGACACAAGGAGAACCTCAAACATGGAATGCACAAGGGACTTGTAACATAGAATCATACAATCACCAGGTTGGAAAAGACCCACCGGATCATCGAGTCCAACCATTCCTATCAAACACTAAACCATGTCCCTCAGCGCCTCTTCCACCCGTCCCTTAAACACCTCCAGGGAAGGGGACTCAACCCCCTCCCTGGGCAGCCTCTGCCAGGGACCAATGACCATTTCTGTGAAAATTTTTTTGCTAATGTTCAGCCTAAACCTCCCCTGGTGGAGCTTGAGGCCATTCCCTCTTGTCCTGTCCCCTGTCACTTGGGAGAAGAGCCCAGCTCCCTCCTCTCCACAACCTCCTTTCAGGTAGTTGTAGAGAGCAATGAGGTCTCCCCTCAGCCTCCTCTTCTCCAGGCTAAACAACCCCAGCTCCCTCAGCTGCTCCTCCTCGTAAGACCTGTTCTCCAAGCCCTTCACCAGCTTCGTTGCTCTTCTCTGGACTTGCTCCAGAGCCTCAACATCCTTCTTGTGGTGAGGGGCCCAGAACTGAACACAGGATTCGAGGAGCGGTCTCACCAGTGCAGAGTACAGAGGGAGAAGAACCTCCCTGGACCTGCTGGCCATGCTGTTTCTGACCCAAGCCAAGATGCCATTGGCCTTCTTGGCCACCTGGGCCACTGCTGGCTCATGTTCAGTCACTGTCAACCAGCACCCCCAGGTCCTTCTCCTCCAGGCAGCTTTCCAGCCAGGCTTCTCCTAGTCTGTAGCACTGCAACATCCTTCTCCTCCTCCTATTGATTACCTTCCTGATGACACAGCCTGTGCTGACCACGCTAGAATGAAGAGCCTCATCTTGTGTGATCTCAGCAGCAGAAGCAGCCCTAGTCTCTTTGCAAAGACCACCTGGGAACCTCGGGTGCTTCAGACACAGTCATTTACCACGTGTTTGAAATTGAACTAGTGGAAAGATCTTGTTCAGTCCCAAAACACAGCAGAGCTAACACACAGGAATCAAAGGAAACAAGCAGTCCTATTAACAGCAGAATCAGTGAAGCCTGGTTTGCTGCGCATTTGTCTTTCATAGTTGAGCTCCTTTGTGGATTCCCTCATGCCTAAAAGACCGAGTTCAAGCCTTTCCTTTGATGCACATGCGTTTAACAGGGTCTCCTTTGCCTACTCAATGTGGTACATTTACCTTACCCACCCCAGATCAAATTCGCCCAAAATTAAACATCTCCAATGGAGATGTGTCTCCATTGGAAACAGTAAGAGTTACCCATTGGTGAAGGCAAACAGACTGAGAGGACAAGAACACAAGAGTGAGTTAACTTAGAGAAGTTCAAGGCCTTTAACTCATGCAGTTCCTGGATCAAAGACTTTCTGGGCACATGGGCAAGTGAATTATTAAAGCCTGTTCCAGCGCTTCCCTGTCTGTCAGACAAGGAAAACACCACCCTGATCCACAATGATATAATGAAATTGGAGTAGAATCACCATAAAGGCATCTGCAGACATGGATAGGTAATTTGTATTCAAATCTATTTTCAGTAGGAGTGAATTTTCTTGTTTTAGCTCAATTAGACAATGAAAACAACATCAGGGAAATTCAAAGTAAATAACTCTACCTGTTCATGAGCAAAAATTAGAAAACACCCAATTGGCCAAATTGGGAGCAGGTGATCACTGGTTTTGTTTCTCAATAATACACTGACACCTCTGTTGCTCTGCAGAACAACTTCCAGCTGTGAAAGCCCTTCTAGCATCTCTCAAAACCAAACCACTACCCTATGCTTTCTCTGAAAGCACTGAGTCTGGTACTCCAGATGAAGCCTATTTGGTGGGAAAAACAGGGCTCTGTGCTCTCCCAGGGATCCCTGTGTGAGAGGGGTGGCTTTTCAATGAGCTGTGAATCACTCCACGGTGCAGCTGGGGAGAGGAGTGGGCTGGAGAGAAGGGATGAAGTGTTTTTCTATGCAACTCCCTTCCAAAATCAAAGGGAGTAGCCACAGATGGAGAGTTGTGCTTCCAAAGAGCTTCCTTGAAACTGCTCCTGTTTTCCCAAGAAGTTTTGATGTTCCCCATTCCGGACTCCTACTCACATTATAACTGGGGTTTATTTCATAGTGGGGTGGTGAAAGGGGGTTCTGCAGCATTAGAAAGCAAGGAAATACTGAACAGTTCATGCCTTGCAGCTAAGTGTGTTCCAGGCTCCATTGCAGCCAGAGCCAGGAGCCCAAATGACATCAGTGAGGCAAGGATTTCACTCCTGGAGACTTGGCTTTTGCTTTGTGTTTGTGTTAAAGAGCCTGGGAACCCATGCTTGCCAAGGTCAAGCAAGGCTAGCAGGGGCAATACAATGCTCTTCTCCCCTTCCAAATCACAGGCACAGCCCAGACCACAGCGTGTGTGTCTGCGTCTGAATTATTTAACTGTCCAGCTGGTTAAAAATAGCTCACCAGCAACACCCTTTCCAGCCTTTGACTGTCAAATGGGCGGTCAGAGCCCAGCCAAGCGCCGGGGTCACGGCTCGGGCTGCACATGTGGACAGGGCAAGTTGGATGCCTGAGGGAGAGAGGAGCATGTCACTGCAAAGCCTAGTTCCAGCACGATGATATCAGCCTGCGAAAGAAAAGCAAGGCAAACTCAGAACACTATGAAGCTGCCAAAGAAAACACTGTCTTCACAATGAACAAAAGTCTGATTAATTATTAATTGCCTGCCAGCTAATTAGCATTCCCTTGGGCAGCTGTCTACAGAATGCCTTATATTTCCAACCCACCCTGGGCCAACATCGTCTATGCAAATGGCTTCGGATCAGAGTTAGCAACTGATTTGTTGCCTGAAACAAGATGTTCCCCTCCCCTCTCCCCACTTTTCTCCTGTCACCCCACTTTTCTCCTGGCACCCTCACTTTTCTCCACCTCATTACACGGCTTGAGCCCATTACAGTGGCAGCTCAGTAGAAAACCTCTCTTGGTGATGAATTTCTTTGCTGTTGTGGTGCAGGTGGTGCTTTTCTGAGGAAGCCAGACACCTCCCAGCAGCCACCCCTACGTGCAGCCCCAGCCTGTGAGAAGGGAGGGTGACTGCAGTGCCCCAGCCCTGGCAGAGCCGGGCTTGGCTGCTGTGTGGCCAGAGAGGAGGGAGAACAGCTCCAGGCTGCAAGGAGCTGACGAGCTGCAGAGGCAGGGACCAACTCTTGGCTTTAGAACTGAAGGCAGCATTTAGGGAATTTGGCATCGGTTAATGCTTGCGTTCAGCTCCTATTAACATTAATGGGACTTACGCACATGCATCAAGGGCAAGCAGACCCCTTACGAGAGCAAAAGCATAAATTACAGCTAAGTACAGGCAGAGCAAGCCTTCAAATTGCTGTTTTACCATGCGAAGAAAGATGCACTTTCCATTTTAAGAACTTAGCAGCTTTAATTTTTTTTTTTTCAAATGGAACAAGCCAATGTAGTCAGTGAAATACTGCAACAAAACATGAAAGTATCTCAGTTTAACATCACGCTGCCCAGCAAAGGCTATCCAGAAACCTCTTCTCCCAAGTGACAGGGTACAGGACAAGAGGAAGTGGCCTCAGGCTCTGCCAGGGGAGGTTCAGGCTTGACATCAGAAAAAAAATATATTGCATGGAAAGGGTCATTGGGCACTGGCAGAGGCTGCCCAGGGAGGGGGTTGAGTCACCTTCCCTGGAGGTGTTTAAGGGACGGGTGGACAAGGTGCTGAGGGACATGGTTTAGTGTTTGATAGGAATGGTTGGACTCGATGATGCGGTGGGTCTCTTCCAACCTGGTGATTCTATGAATCTATGATTCTATGCAAACCAGGAATCTAGTTTAGGATTGCTAGAATCTCCAAAATGTATCTCTCTGGGACTTAAGTGTGTATCATGCTGTTCCTGTAGTACAGGACAAATCCCAAAGAGGGTTTGCCATTTTCCCTGAGAACTTCACCCAGCCTCTGTATTTTACACCCCACATCTTCACATACCTGCCACTCATATTCACTAGATGAAAATGTACTGGAGAGCAATAACAGGAAGCAGGCAAAATTCAGAAGGAAAGACAGTGAAGGAAACAAACATCAACTACAGAGTGGTCTCAGGTGTCAAGTCTGACCCTCAGTAATCAGGTGTACCAATCAGGTGAACTCATCTGGAATCCAGCAGTGGTGATGGATATCTCCAGAGATCTGAAGAAAGATCTCTTCCCTTGCAGACAAGGCCAGGTGATGAAAGCTGGTGGTGATTAGAGAAGCCTTCATTAACAGGAGCATAGGATTATCTGGCCAGAGAGCATTTTCATGGTCTGTTTACATATTTTTTTAGAACAAGGAGTCCTGCATCTAAAACTTTGTGTCCTGGCTGTTACTGCAATATGAACATCATAAATGGACAGTTTTCCTACCCCAAACCCAGAAGATAAGTTCTGATGCAGCAAGATGATTGAGATAACAGTTGTTTTCGGAGTGAAGGGACATAATCTGTAGGAAGTTCCTTGTTTTTAGGCAAGGAACTTGATCTGCTTAGTAAAAAATATAAACGCCCCAATTACCACAGTTAAATTCTTATTCTCATCCTACAGGTTTATGGTGTCTGCTGCCTACCTCTAACACTCCCCCATGCCAAGAAGGCAGTGCATTAGTCAAATATGAGAGCATTAAGCTACATCTCTATAGGTATGTGATATAAACCCTTGAAATATATAGGCACTGCAGAGGAGCAGAACATGGTTTTGTAGTACCCTTGTTAATAGTTCTGCAAAGAACCTGCAGCCACGATGCACAGCCAGATATTTTATTAGGCTACATTTTCCTCGTGTACATGAGTCATATAAAGTACATAAACTCATGAAGGCCGACTAAGACTAGCATAAATCAGAGATAACACCACTGAAGCCAACAGTTGCACTGGGGTGAAAGTGGCATAAATCAGAGGCTGATCAGATACACATTTTCTTTAAGGTAGACAGACCATAAAGTGGCTTACATAGACTCCTTATCACATTACAGTTCTGTAAGGTAAATAACAGTCACCATGCACTGGATATAGTGAATTGTAGCCTGCAACATACAGCAAATGGCCATTTTTTCTCAGGGAATCTTTCAACACGGAGTTCTGGGACCAAAAATAATGGGCAATATTCACCAGCATTCACATGTGACGTTCCCATTAGTATTAACAGGTGGTATGTGCCCAAAGTCAGGATGTATTCATCAGCAATCTGAACAGGGCATTACCGAGGCTCCTGGTGTGCATTCCAGTTTCATCCCCCGCAATGATCCTCCCAGGGAGCAGCCACAGCTCTTTACTCATCTTAGCACAGCACTTGCACAGGAAAATATTTGCTCAGTGGCAGGCAGAGCCATCAGAGGAAGTGGGGCTGTCTTGTATTGCTTACTTCTGAGCATCAACCCCCAATGCAGCCTTGCTTGGCTTCACACTGGTGGCCCAGCTAGAGCAGGGCTCAGTGGAGCATGCTCTGAACACCTATTAAAGGTGGTAGCATCAGGACTCAGAGACTGGATGGTAGCTGAAGCCTGAAGCGGGTAAGAGAAGGGAAGTCACAGGGCCAACCAGTAATAGAGCTCATAAAACCTTGTCTGCAGCTATAGTCACATCTTCTGTTTTATGCTACCACCTTCCCACATACACTCTAAAAAGCTGTAATCTCTCTCTCACTTTCCCACAGAGTCAACTCTATTGACTTCAAGAGACATTTACACCAAGTTTGCATTGAAGAAGGTGAAAAAAGAAATCTGATCTCCAAAAATGCAACAGAAATATAATTTAGTAAACTTAGTGATCAATTTTATGAGATAAATGCCCAACCTGCCTGTTTCCCTCCTAATAAAGCCTGCTTTCTGCCTATTTACGTGGATATGTTTTACCATGCCCTGCCTAATTTCTGCGTTACATTTCAAGATGACTTGAATACTTAGCTAAAGCCAGTTTAACAGGCAACCAACCTTTAGCTAACACAGGCAGACTGTGCATAAGTACATAGCTTTACTAACAAGAACAAATTGCTTCCTGCCCTGAATTGCAGCTAAGAGCCATAAGCTGGTTCAAAACTAAATATACACCGCAGCGTATGTGCTTGCTAAGAAGGTCATTAGAACATAGAGCTTGGGGAGAGCAGTGGGGCAGGAGAAAATAAATACAAAAACAGGATGCAGTGGAATCCACACAAGATTGAAGAAGTGAAAGACACTGAAGGCCAAGGAGCACAGCTGCTTGAAGTAATTGTTTAGAGGAGAAACAGTACAGCTGCATGCCTTATCCTAAAGCCCTACCTCTTAAAGTATGAAGCTTGGCAATGCTATTCCTGCTCTACCCAAGCAAAAGGATCTGGCACTATGGAGCACCTTATGAAGTGCGCAAAGATGAGATGGACCATCCAGCCTAAAGCGTTAGGTACCAAGATTTTGAAGTTGTTAGTTGTGCAACTTAAAAGATTCTGTTTTGTGAAGACTTTCTTCAGTGTAGTAATACAGATTGCTTGCAGTTCCACATACAAGGTCTTAATCCCAGAGTTACAGGCCTGTAGATTAAGTGTCCAAGAATACTGTCCATACCTTTGACAAGCTGTAAATAGCATAACAAAACAATGTAAATAGGACTCTAACTTAAAGATAACTGACAGTGATACAATAGAGGGGTCGGGGGAAGCCAATCCAGAAATACAGTGCGAACCCCCGTAAGCAAGGAATTTGAGTGCAACTAAAAATAGAAGGTGCGACTATCTGACAGCTAAATTGCCAGTGGTAGCTTAGCATGGATTCGGTTACATTGCTCAGCGACCCTCAGTGAATTAAATAGATTGAAATGCTAATGATAGAGTGAATTCCCAGTACAGTGGTAGAATAAAGTAGTCAGATTAGGTTTCAGACAAGGTGAGTTCAATGGCAGCAGGGAGATCAGAGTTTGTTTAGATCAAGGTACAAAGGTAATTTGTCTAGATCATGGTAGAGAGATGCTTCTTTAAAGCTTAGGGGCTCCCCCATGTTAAGTAACGCACAAAAATAGTGTAGACCTGTCAAGCTATTTCAGTGACTGTTATTTTATGTGATTTCTATTAACATTAGAACATTTTTCACTGGTCTCAATGTACTCTTAATGGCATTGTCATTTATCTCCTAATTAGTTAAATGCTGCTCTGATGACAGATGTGTGATGGTTCACCTAGGCTGTCACTCAGATTTTACTTATTTCTTCTCATCAGGTATTCTAACCAGCATGCAGCTTTGATGAAACCATAACTGTGGCATTTATTCTCTTTGCTGTTTGCAGGCTCACTTACGCTATGGCATCATGTCTTCAAAAGCAAGCAGAGGTTCATCCTCAGTGCTCCTCCAAAAGCTCAGGAAGCAACATTGCTGCATAAATGAGACACAGGGCGGATCAAATATCTTACCTGCCATTGCACAGATTGAGCCCAGGCCACCTGCTTAACAAAATTTAAACCCTAGGCCAGTGATAATGCAAAGCGATACCCCAAAAGCACACACAAAAAGTAAGAACTGAGTGTTAAAGTCCATCCAGGGTTCACCCATTTAAAACAACCCTGGGGTCTCTCCAGAGCGGGTGTATTACTACATAAATTCCAAGATCAATTTAGCCTTAAACAACTGAACCATCCCTTCTCATCCAAGGTCACACAGCAAGTCACTGCCATTAGATTAAACAAACCTTGAAATAAGATGCACTATCTTAGCAGTGAGGGCAATTAAAGACCTTACTCGACCAGATAGTGGGCTCACCATCACTTGGAGCTTCGAAAATGAGACTAGGCATCTTTCTAAAGAATGTGTTTCTATTCACTGCCCTTGTAATATGGGATAGTTATTCTCATAAGAAAGTGACATAGCAACTTGTCATTTGACTATAAGTCAGTGGTGTCGTAATACTTCAGTGTCAGTTGTCTGTTTTCATTACAATAAATAAGTAAGAATTATGTATTCCAGAGAAGAAAAAGCAACCTAAGCCTATATAAGGTCAGAGGAGGCGTAGCATGTCATGCCCATGGGAGTTTCTTCTGCTGTAGTGCTTATGAAGCTGTGGGCAGGAAATCTGAGTTCTCTGACACCCATGTTTTTGATCTAAAAATGAGACCTCACCATGTGGTCATAGGGTTAATTACTATATAAGAAAAAGCACAAGAAACTTAAGATTTTCCACAGTGATAATCTGATTTATGTTGCTCTGTTCCAAATACAAAAAGGACCAGTTTTCAGCTGGCAGCTGACTCTGCAGAAATCAGCCCCTCAGCCAGACAGGCTGCATTTCGAGCAGTCAGCTTCTCAGACACTGCATATGGGATGGGATTCACTTCTGCCTTCCTCTTCACTGGGATCAGTTCTTGGTTTAGTCTCACTATTGCTACAGGGAAAACACCATGTGGCCAGTATTTGGGAACTGTGTGAGACTGCTTTGATGACTACCCGGGAACCATCATCCTCAGCACTGAAGGGTAATAAGAGCCTGGGACCAATTCTCTGCGCTACCAGGGAAAATCTGAGTAGCTACAGTCACTCAAGCACAGAGAGGCTGACAGAAGAGTCTCACCCCTTGTGTTTACAGGCCAAGATGAGATTCAAGAAGTTGAAACAATTCCTGAGAAGCGGAGCTCTAATGTGCTCCCTCCATTCATAGTAACAGTCCACTTTATGCCAAGTGACTCATTACCATGAGCGGAGGGAACATGATTCAACCAGAAAAGTACATGTAATTTGCATAGACTACTTTCTCATTTGGTTTCCGTGCTGTGTAGTAACAGGGACTGCCTTCAAGACTAAATAAATAAATAAATAAATAAATAACAGTCCCATGAGTAATTCTTTGCTTCATTATTAAGAGACAAGACATTGGAGAGACATTTGGATATGTCAGTCCTGAAAAAAAACATATTGTGAAGAACGAAGCCTTGTGTTCCACTTATCTTTAATGTTGTGGAAGTGAAATGCAATTAGTGTTTGGGGGACATTCCAAACACCACCTGAAGTAGGAATAAATGTTTCTTTGCAGCCTATGGAAGTCAGTACTGGAAGGAAGAAAGTGGAGGAAGCTCCAGACATGATTTGGGTGGGTTTCAAGATTTGCTTTTCTTCCTCAGCTGGACATACCACCTCATCAGCCTCTGTGGAAAGATGCCCCAATAGAGAGCTGGTGATCTCCTTCAGGCTCACTCCTTGCTCTGGACACTGCAGCATTCACAGAACAAAGCTTAAAGAGAGATTTCAGTATTCGTGTATCAGACCATTAACCTAAAATGAGGATGTGATTTCAGTTATAACTCTGCACTGAGATGTAGTAACTGCAAAGGGTAGTTTATCATTTCTTCTGCTGAAGCACTTGCTGGCACATAGGAATAAGCAACTGGTTCCAGTGAAGTCTCAAGGGCAAACCCAAACTGCTTACTTTGTGCGTAAATGGTTTGATGTGACAGAGCATGGGGGAAGCAGAAGATCTGTCAGGAAAAATAAACAGGAAAGAAAATATTACTTCAGAATAGCTCATCCCAAGTAAATTGAGCTTTCTGAAGAAGCAGCATGCAAACTATGGGGTTTCAAGAGTTTCACCCTGGCTCCAGGCAATGTATGATGCTTCACTTGACAAACAAGCCAAGCTCCAGAAAGACAACTTCACTAGAGTAACAGAGCAAGGAGGGATCAGTGAAAACTGAAGTGACACACAGCTCACCAGATACAGGGTTTATTTTCTGAGAGAGCAGTCAGGTTTTGGGAAAGGTGGATAAGTGTATAGACTTGAAACCCACAAAATCTTTCCACGCGCTTCGAATCAACTGCCAAGTCAACAACACTGTATTTTAAGGAGTATGCAGAAGTGAAGTTACACCTCCTTACAACAACACAAAAAAAGACATGCAAATCAGCATTCCACTACAAACCTGTGGCTTTACTCAGTTTTCCATCCAGAGGTTTACATCTCACGAAGTCTCTCTCCTCCCTCTGCTTTGCATTTCTTATATTTCCAACCCAGTGGTCATTACCCACCTAAACTTTTGCTGCTGCTGGAAAAGGATGTTCAGCTCTGTTCTCCTAAAGGATGGGACATGTCACTGCAGGGCTGGGTGAAATTACACCATGTGCAAAACGCTTCCTTAATCTTCCAAGGCATTTTTCTTGAACTGCATACAAGAAACCAGCTGGAAACTAAAGACAGGTAATATGAGGGCACTGCAAGAAGATATATAGGATTCAGCAATAACTGAGGAAAAATCAAATCCCTGTGAAATATCTGAAAATCAGCTTCACATATTGATCTTCACGTATTTCCTTGATAGGAAATTCAAGGCTCAGGAGGGGATAGCAGATAGCAAAGTCTTCTCCCAGCACAGGAGCATTCCTGGTTCCCACATCCCAGATAGGATTTTTGGGACTATTATTATCCTTCCCATTCTTACCATGTAGTTCAAACTCCTTTGCTTTTTCACATCTTTTGAGCTATGCTCCCAGCCACACAAGCTGCATTTGTTTGTAGGCAAGTCCCTTTGAGTCTACTGTCAGCAAGAAACATCATCCAGGACCTGGACACAGAACTAAGACACAGAAAGAACCACAATTGCTTGAGAACTTCCTTTTAAATGGAAAAGTGATGCCCATTCTGGGAGACCTTGCAACAAGGGAGACCACACAGGTGATGAGACCATTGCTTTCAGCTGACAAAAAGAAGGGTCTGGGCTCTCCTCAAGAGCTGGCAGAGGTTCAACAGCAGTTTGGGGATCTGCTTCATTCGTGCTGCAGGAAAATTTCAGCAGACCTATTTCCAGAGTATGTTTAATATCATGCACTAAAACATCAAATAACCCACATCAGATAAAAGCGGACATGGGTTATTTTAATGTGAAATAAGATAACCTGCAACTAATTCCTGATATAGGTAATCTCTGCGGCAACAACCTCTCCAGGATTCTGGAGACAGCAGGTCCATCCTAGCAATCTCCTCTCATGTCTTGACTTCCTCTGCCACCTCTCACCCCAGTCAGATGGCCAATGCTCAGATTCCACATGAATGTTCTTGCCCTGTGAATCCTTTAGCAGAAGGAGGACGAGGCAGCTCTGTCCCCTTTCTGTTGCAGAAGTGCTCTACAAGGCATTATCAAACAGACAGAGCATTTCTCAACACTACCAAATCCTCGGCTTTCCCTAAGAAAAAGGGTTGTTAACTAAAGTTTGTTTTATTTTTTGTCCATTTCAGAAGAGGTGTGGAAGGAGAGGAAACCAGCAACAAGCTCTTGTAAGCACTGATACGACCCTAAGGGCTTCTCCACATTAGAGCTGATACAGCAGTGTAACTCCTACAGGCTGCTATTGTGGTTTGTGTTTGCACTCTTTATTCTTTAATTACAACTGTTGCGACAACTGTTTACAAGACCACTTGCAGCTCTGTCTTGGAAATCAATTCAGATGTCAACAGTTACATCGTGAATGGGCTTGCAGCAAATGGTTAAAGGCCATAAACTTGACATCAGAAAGTGTAAATCTTCAAAAAAGGAAGAGCTGTCTTTTCAAGGCATGCGACAGGGAGGCTCCTTGACTAGGGAAGACACCAGGGGACACCAGGCTCTGGTCCCCAAAGGGATGCATACACAGTGCTGTGTGTGCACCCAGTGGGTCAGAAGTGTTGTTTTCTTCTGCATTCATGACAGGAACACATAACATTAATAATAATCCACTTTGTAAATAGGATTAAAGCCTCCAAAACGTAAATCTTCATCTTCCCAGCATTTCCCAGGGTCTTTTGCAAGTGGGTTACAAGTGGCAGTGGCTGGAGAGCTCATCTCCAGTTGAAACCCCCTTGGGCAGAGCTCCATGAGGAAATGGCAGTCAAAAAGTACTAGGTGAGAGTTTACAAATGGGGAACCGAGCACAGGATGACTAATAACAATGATACTTAGCATTTATTTATTGCTTTAAAAGGTCCACACCCTTTACAGACGTTGACCCTCACAGCACCCTGGGGAGAGGTGACTGGCTATTATTATCCTGTTTTTCACAGATGGGGACAGAGACTGAAATGTAGCGTTTCCCAGGCCAAAAAGCTGACAACTGGAGAACATAATTCTGTGCTTTAACTCCAGCTCAAGTGCCCCACACCCCTCACAAAACTAAAACTTGCAGTAATTCTGCTTCTGACCAGCTTTGTCTTATTGCTCCTTCTAGTTGCAGACATACAGACATCCTCAACCCCTTTGTGGAAATAGTTGGTTTGAGGGCCAAGCATGAGGTGGCTTCACCCAGCAGGGACAGATCACTCCTTGCCCTCAGACAACCCCCTCCCCCAGCCCTGCCTGCCACAAGCACTCTAAGTGTGCATCCTTGTTGGACTCTCTCCTCATACACATCTATCACACCATCGATTTTATTGCTCTAGTGCTTTCCATAACAATCCCCTCTTTTCCTCCTGCTTTTCCAGCGGAAGGGGGATCACACAGGGCTGAGAATGGGGCTGAATGATGATTTCTCAGAGGATAAATAAAAAGAAGGGAAATAGCTACCAGGCAATGTTGACATAAGTCCGAGTGGAAATTAAACAGTTTCTCATCAGCAGAGTGAACCTCTAGAACAGACCTGGGAGAGCTGTAATGGGGTGTAAAAATCAAGGACAAAAAATCCTCTGCCAGCCTATATAGCTATAAGATGGAAATCATAAATGTGTAAGAGTGGCAGTCTGGGACACATGGAATCAGACCTGCTGATGGAGACGGTCTCTCCAGCTTAGTGTTCCTTCCAACTTCCTTGAAAGTACTGAGCTGTTTAGCTCACAGTTGCCAAGGTTCATTTCTTTAAATCCTTCAAACAACAAAGTTGGGGCACCAAAGTGGTAATCAAGAAAATGGCATTGCAATACTCGGCTCCAGCTCTGTTTCAGGCATTTTGGGAATTACTGTCTCTATTTCCTGAAGGATTACTCTCTTCCCACCTGTGGCAGGGGCTGCAATTAGAAAGATCCTACTTACCAAGGCCATGGGATGCTTTGCCGTAGTGCTGGCAGTCCCTCAGTCCAGCAGTACTTGGCCTCTGTCACACTCAACTGCCCTGATTCATTTGGCTGTGCTGCTGAAATAAATAGCATTTCCTGTGGTCGGCATGCTCTGTGGACGTGGATCATAGCCTCATTTTGTCAAGACTGTGAAGAACGTTGTAACGACAGCAATGGGAGTTGGTGAGATTGAGTAAAATGTTAAGAACTTAAGTTCAAGAAGGGAGACTCTCCTCTCCCCTCCTTGCTCTCCCAGGGTACCTTCTTCGTTCCCCCAAAAACTCGTGATGCAGTGGGCACACTTCCAACCAGAAGGGATGAAAGGGATGGGTCAGAGGCCAGGTCTTCCCTCCTGACCTGTAGGGTGTTAGAGGCAGCTAAAACCCATCCATCAAATATAAGTGCTTGGTTATCACAGAGGGAGCGCTTGGGGCTTTGTCTCCATGGGAAGATTTCATTGGTATCGTTCAGGGTATGAACACAAATTGCTGAGATCCCTTGGGACCCTTTTTCATTAGAAAAATGTGAGTCCTTAACGCTCATTAATTAATTCAAAGTAGGCTTTGCGGGAAATGGTACTTTTCACATGAATCAGTAGGTTATATTAAAGACCAGCTCTGCATATTTTATTTGCTGTATGATTCAGCAAAACTCAAGTATGCACTTAAATTTAAACATATGCTTAGAGCTTAGCAGAGTCAATGGAAGGCTGCTAGCACGCTTCAGTGAATTGGAGATTATTTAAACTGTGTGTGATTTAAGGATTGCGTTGGCTATCACAAATTGCCAATACTTCACCTCATGCTGTAGCACCTGAACACGTCCTCCCTCCTTTTCTTTTGGCTGGAGAACTGCTAGCACTAAAAGAATAAACAAGAAAGACTCAACAAGATTCAAGTTTGGCTTGCTTAAAACTCAGCAGAGATTCATGGTCATGAGTCAGAGATGTGTAACACTTTCTACATGTCTAAGTTAGCCCCTCTGCAATAAGGACTGATACCCCAGTTTTCTGCTTTCCTGAAAGCTGTTGCACTAACAGATTGAACTGCTTTGTGCCAAGAGGCTACAAGGCACTGTCCAGATAAGTTGGAGAGAACTTGTGAGACTGCTGTGTGTTTTTGGAAAGCATTAGCAGTCCTGGAATGACAAGTTAGTGCTATAAAGTTGAGAAGAGCATCTACAGATCATCTGTGATTTTTCTGCCTGGAATGTAGCAGGCATAAAGCAAGAACCACAAGAAGGCAATTTCCCACAGGTCTTTTCTTCTGCCATAAGAAGACAATTACAGGAGGGTCCCAGAAGCAGGAAATACATCATCCTTCAAGCTGGGGTTGCCTTACAGCTAAGGCAATAGATGCAATATTCGGGTTGTTCCCTATTCTCTCCTGCCCCAAGGAGCCTCTTCCTCCATGCATGCAGTGTGGACCACCAATGCCTAACGATTGTGCTTTCACCCTAAAATATTGCAGCACTGTGCTGTGCTTATGTGATCCTGTAACCATATCTTCCTACAGATGCCCTTTTCATGCAGCTTAAATATTTTACAAATACATGTCTAAGGACAAATCTACTGCATTAACTCGTGTATAGAGCATACTTATTTTCAGTGAGGTGGCTAGGATTCCTATAAGTATAATTTACCATGCAGTATGACAGAGACAGGCTAGAATGCACAGCTTTTACTAGCTAAAATACAATAAAATATGCTATACCATGTTCACAGATGAATCACTTCTAAACCATGCCTTTAAGTATTGTCTGTCACTGCAGTTCCTTGTTATAACACTTTGTGAGAGCTAGAGAAAAATAGAGAGAAATTGCCCTCTAAATCTCAACAAAGCCTACTATCCAGGAGAAATTAGGGACATTTGTTCTTGGAGTCAGAAGGGTTATGTAAGAAAACGCTATACACAACAGGTTTTATTGGGGTGGAGGTGAGGGGAATGTATTTTCAGTTATTTATTTATATTATGTTTTATTAGAAGATTGTTCAAGGACCAGCTCACGAACAAAGTGGTACCCAAGCTCTCTACCAAGCAGCTGTGGTCCAACAGGAGCAGAGAATCATTTCATATGCAACCCCAAGCTGCCAAGCCACTAGGGCAGAGGCCCCAATAGAGAAAAACTTCTTCATGTCTGCTTTGAATTATCTCCCAGGCAGAGAGTCAATAGCATGTGGACAAAGCAGGGGAATAGGTCAGCCAAATCATCTACAGGCAGCATGATGCTCCCGTATTTAGCAGGAGCAGAATACTCTGTGCAGTCCTTGCATCAAAGGAGGGCAGTACTAGAAAGAACTACCTAGAGCCTGAGTCTGCAGCAGTCACAGCAATCTGTGCTCAGGCAGGTGTGTGGGAAACAGTCATACAAGATCCAGGCCTTTAAAGACTTTCTAATATCTAAAGTAAAACTTCAGCGTGAAAGGCTCAAAGTTACAGAAACAGAGCAATAATGATCTCCAATGAGATGTATAGAGTCGGGCCAAAGGCTTTCCATACCTTATGCGGTTGGAAGGATGCTCCTAAACGCATCTCCACTCACCGGATCCTCAGGTTTTCCAGCATTCCCTGGCTTGCCTGCAAGGGCCTGGGGCCAAGTGTCAGGTTATCCCCTGGGCTGCTGAAATCCTTCACAGACCCAAGTGTTCTTCTGTAGATTGCAGCAGGTTGTTTCTTAGCCAGACTCCCCGTGGGCTTTTCTCTCTCTTCTTTAAAGATACCACTGAAATAATGTAGTAAAAGGAAAGCTGGAATTACAGGGCTGTCACAGCTGGTGGCCACAGCTGCAAGTTTGGGCTAGAACACATCGTTCTTCCATCTGCAGATGTTTTCTACTAATAAGATGCTTACTACTGAGAGATATTCTTCTTTGGGGATCTACAGCATGATCCAAAACCAAAGTCAAAGAAAAAGTCCACTTTTTCATTTACCATTTTGGCAGGATAAACAAGAAACCAGGAATGCTTCAGTCCCATCTGACATGAATATATAATGCCTTTGTTATTCACTGCCTGTCAAAAGTTTTATCAAGACACAAGCTCAGGTTTAGAAAGATATTCAAAAGCCATTAAAACGCTGCATGATGGAAGAAAACTTGACCTTCAGGGAAGAGCACCTTGGCACAAGCACAGGAGTTATGCATTCCTGGTGCAAGAGTGTGCATAACAAATGGCCTGATCTCTGCAGGGACCGTCATTAGAGCTGCAAGCACCAGCTTGCGTGTTATAGCTCCACAGCCCCTTGTCCACTGAAGATGAATATAAATCCAGAAAGTTTCTCCCCCTTCAACATACTGCAGAGAAGCTTCCTCTCCTGATTATCTGAAAGCAAGCATTTTGACTGTTTCATCCTGAACCACAGTATTCAGCTGAGTTTAAAAGCCACTGGACCATGTCCTACTACCTCTTGTTCACATATGTCTGAAAACAGTATCATAAGAGGAGAAAAACCTGAGTATCAGCTCAGTGCCATTTTTCTGCCTCCTTCAAGGAAAAGCGTGATTCAGGACCACCAGAGATGTTTCTCACACCCCACACTGGTCCTAGGCTCACACACAGCTCTGTGTAGCTTGGTGCAGCTTCCCGCTTTGCTCCACCCACAGGTTTTCTGTCTTGGGCTGCACAGCTGAGTGTGTCTCAGTACTGAAAACGTTATTAAGCTAGTTGGAGTAATGCCTTCCTGCACATTTTGTAAACAGTTTGAGACCACGGGGTTTCACTATGCCTCATGACTTCTTCAGAAGGAGGGTGAGTCAGAACTGGTCAGTGAGGAAAGCTGTTGCATCTGGGACCCCTGCTTCGCTTCTTTCAGAAGCTGGAAGATGTACATTATGCTTTGCATGCATTTCTAGTTCATTTTCTTTAGTTGCCCCAGCGATCTGAGAAGGGGAGGCATGGGGAGGTATAAATTTTTTCTTTTCTCTTTTTGACAAAACCAGGAAAGAAACCAAACTCAGAACTACCAAGTCTCAGCTTTATGAGAGAAGGCTCACAAAGCTCTCCTGAGCACTCACATCCAGCATACCTGTCTCCAGGAGGCTGCAAGAGCCACTTATGCCACTTTCCATTCAGCAGCACCAAGTATCACCTCACCACGTGCCCTGCAGTCACACAAACATGCACATATGATGTTCACATCGGCGCCTGACAAAGCTCCAGTTTTGCCTGCCCCTCACTACCTTCTTGCCTGCGTAATCTGCTCAGGACGGCTGTGTGCACCCCACCCTATAAACCTGGTCCACTCAGCCTCTCTTTTGCCCCCAGAGATTTATGTATCCCCACCGTTTTAAGTAAACCTTCTTCCAAGGGCGCGACTGTAAAGGTAAATTCAGGCATAAACCCACGTAGATTATACAGTTTGAGTTCCCTGGGGGTTAGCATGGTTCCTGCAGTCTCTCCGCTACTCAAGCTCTCCCACACACTCTATAATCATTTCCAGCTTCCTTCATGCTCCTTGATTCAGGGATATATAACTCAGACTGTCACCCTCTGCGTTCAAGAGGCCTCTTTGGTAACTCCTCAGCTTACCTGGGGACCAGCCTTCACGCAGGGCTCCACATCCCAGGGTCAGAGGGATGAGGTGCTGGTGCCACACATGCTTTGTGCACTGATGCCCTCCAAGGTGCCAGAGCAAGAACTCTGCATGCAAGACCTCCAAAACCAAAAAAAAAAACAGGAGAGAGAGGTGAACCTGCTGACAAGTGCCTGAGATGAGACCTCTGAGGAGGGCAAGCCCTAACAAGCTTCTCATGGGCCAGGTCTTGCAGCAGGAGCAGTGAGCACACTACAGAAAAACTCCCTTCCCCCTGGCAGCTTAAGAGCCATCACTGAGAGAGAAAAAAAAAAATCCCATCCTGGGCTTTTATGTACCTTGTACTGGAAAATATGCATCCATTTATTTGGGGACAATGAGCTCTTTGCTCATGAGGCTTGTGTGGCTTTTAAGACCACCTATTTTACATTTGCCCTGTGAGATGGAGCAGAACTTGTCCTTGCTGCAAATGGCTTCTATAAAGATCCGAAATGGACATTGCTTCTTGCCTATTGATTTCATGAATGAAGAATGTGCACATGGCATGAGAACTGAGCGTTTGCACTACAAACACTTGTATAATTATGGCAAGAAGTACACATTAATGAGGGATTGACGATGTTTTCCTTAAGTACAACGTGTATTTAAAAGAAGGCGGCTCCTAGAGCTTTTGAAGTCAGAAGCTGTTATACAGCCAGCGGCTGGAAATTTAAAATTCCTTCACATCGGGGCTCTTGGATCTGTGATCAATAAGGATTAAGTCAGACAGAACTTTTCAAAGCCTCCAGCTTTATTAACAAATAGGAAACTGAAAAACTGAGGCACAGCTGGAGACACCTGTAAGGAAGATCTTGGTGCCAGGAGAGAGGTGAGCAGAGAGAACATCGCTTCTCCAGTGTTACAGCAGCTAGAGAAGCACTGTACCAGGCTAACTCAACTACAACCACAGAAATGAAACCTAGACGCTAATTTTCCTTCCTTTGGTGCTTGCTTGACTATGTTCTGATCACATGCCAATCTGCAGAGGAGGTTTCCTGCCAAATTTCTAGACACCCTACTCCTCACTGAGCTATTGTGGTACACATTTCCCACCAGGAGCTCTCCACTGCAACAGCACAGCAGTTGGAATGTGGGGGTTTGCTTCCTTGTTGACCACAGTGTTTTTCTCCTTTGCAAAGAAGAGGCTAGATCTCTGCTGCCCTGGGGTGATGTTTCTGCAGGACACCAGAGCACCTCAGGCAAGGGAAGCAGATGGAAGGAAGTCCCTGGCAGTTGGCAGCAGCTCAGATAGTCATCAAGTCAAAACCAGTTCTGGAAGCAGACACACCTACAGACAGACAGCACAGGGGGAGCGGAGACAGCTGCTTTGCATTTTTTTCCATTTGCAAAGTTCAATGTCCCTGGTTTTATTCTAATAAAACCTGGTTGACTGGGTTTTGTTTGTTTGTTTTAATCTTAAAGCCTTTCAAAATCTTATTTGGGCACCTCAACTGAAGATGGAGCAAGTCCTCTTCAAAGCTCTGATTCAGGATGCCATCACAGGGGACTTACACAGGCTCTTCCAGAGCCTTTTGTAGAACATGTTTCTGCTGTTACTTAAAGTCCTGAGGCCTTTGAGTTAGAAATGAAGCAGAGTTCCGTCTGCTACTCATTCATATCACAAAGCAAGTGGACTGATTTTTAAAAAAAGCACTGCATGTTACATGAAGATCAGCTGTTCAAATTTCTGAACATTGGGACCCATCTGAGTGTTTGCAGATCTGCTTTTTATGTTTTCTGGTCTTTAGATCACTATGCAAAACGGTTCATGAAGCCGCACAAGACATGGGTTTGCTTATGCACATCAGCTCAGCATTTGGGCACACCATCTGCACTCAGCATGCTGTATTTTTTTGTAGCAGCACCACTTAACTTGAATGCTATCAGTGATACCCTACAGGCTGGCCTCAAGGTTAAATCTGCTGTTCATATGGTGAACCTCATCCGCTGAGGCATACGTGCGTGCTAGCAATAGCTGGGCAGGCTAGGTAATTAGCAGAAATTTTTAAGTGAGGTTAAATAGCTGAGTGCATCACAGAGAAGATCAAAGACTGCAACCTCCAGGACAGGAGTTAAAAATAGGATGTTTGTACATCACTAGAGCCCCCAGGACTGGTTTTAATGTCTCAGTCACCACACCTTCCCCAAATTTGATCAATCCAACTGGGATTCATAGAATCACCAGGTTGGAAAAGACCCACCCGGATCATCGAGTCCAACCATTCCCATCAAACACTAAACCATGTCCCTCAGCACCTCATCCACCCATCTTTTAAACACCTCCAGGGAAGGTGACTCAATCACCTCCCTGGGCAGCCTCTGCCAGTGCCCAATGACCCTTTCCATGCAATATATTTTTTCTTAATGTCCAGCCTAAACCTCCCCTGGTGGAGCTTGAGGCCATTCCCTCTCGTCCTGTCCCCCTGTCACTTGGGAGAAGAGCCCAGCTCCCTCCTCTCCACAACCTCCTTTCAGGGAGTTGGAGAGAGCAATGAGGTCTCCCCTCAGCCTCCTCTTCTCCAGGCTAAACACCCCCAGCTCTCTCAGCCGCTCCTCATAAGGCCTGTTCTCCAGCCCCTTCACCAGCTCCGTTGCTCTTCTCTGGACTCGCTCCAGAGCCTTAACATCCTTCTTGTGGTGAGGGGCCCAGAACAGACCCCAGGATTCGAGGAGCAGTCTCACCAGTGCCGAGTATAACACTCGTCACTTTGCTTAAAACTCCCAGGCACAAAGAAGAGCAACCAGAGGTTTGTGCTCACCTGTGCCCAGTGGCAACAATTTCCAAAACATCAGCCCACAGCTGCAGCCTGCTCAGGTCAATGCCTCTGCTCCCACTCTGTGCAACCTCGCATCGCACCCGGCTCTGCTCTAGAGCAGGGACAGGATTGGAAACCATCTCCATGTCCTCTGAGGACTGCTCTCAGGAAATGCCTTGTTAAGGGCTTACAGCGCAGTCTCCATTTGCTCCTGTTACCGGAGAAGCACAAAAAGCAAAGGAGAACAATTGATCCAAATATCTTTTTCTTTTTTTTTTTTCCTTCAATCAAGGACAAAGAAAAGAAATTAAGATTCTTTCCCTTTCCTGGCAGTTTTCCATTTGAGCATGGATTGAATAAAGTGTTAGGCCCTGGGCCCATAGAAGCAAAGCCCAGGCAGCAGTTCTATAAAAGAGGAGCAAAGATTAAGAGCTTTGCTCTGATCGGATCCAGAAATCAATTTCTTCTTGTAGGGTTCCTTTTATTTACCAATGTTTGCAGTTTTACAAGAGTTATAAATATGCTGCCTTTGGAGGAAAAAATAGATTCCTGTGAAATTAAGAAATCCAGTCCTTTTTTTTTTTTATATCTAGCAAGTGCAAGCTACAAAAAGACATTTTCTTCTCAGGAGACACTGTATCTGAACACTGTGGTTTCATTTACAATATTTCCTGCATGAATGAGCTAAGCCCTGTTGTTGCCACATCTTTGGATTTACGATGTGGTCAACAGTTTGTTGTTTTCTTCTCTGCCTTCCAATTGCCTTTGTCTCGCTCGGGTGACAAGAGAGGCTGAGGTGAGTCATCTGGCCATTGGAAGCTGCTATGCATCTCAACCAAGTGGCAGCTTGAACCTCCGGGAACCCCAGTAGCACGTCTCAGCCAAAAATGCATTTTAATGACAAATCGCTGAGATGAACGCGGCTCAGAGCCCGAGTCTGTTGTCCTCAGCACATCATCACACTGACTAGCGGAGCAAAATGTTTTATGTCGCTGTGAAAGGAACCGACACGGCTGGAGATTTAATCATTTTGGATTCATCCTGGCATGACGCCACTAGTGCGTATAAATGGAGCGTTTAATGTTTAATGTGCTGTTCTGACTGAGCTGTGACCTTCTCGTGCAATTGCATGTTGGGGATTTCCGATGCCGTGTCACTACAAGCAGCATTGCCACTTGAATCGTTTGAAGTGGGTGAAAACCACACAGCCTGACACAGCAGCCTTCCCATCCAAGAGCCTGGTGTTCAACAAAGTCCTGGCACCAGCCTGGGACCGTCAGGCTGGCCAGAGCGCTCTGCTGGTGGCTTCTTGACTCAGCGGCACATGGCTGTGGTGCACAGCATGACACTGACCATTTCAGTACCTGTTAGATCACTGCAGGAGTTCAGAAGCTTGTTACTTGGTCTGGAGAAATACAATAAACTGGAAAAGAAGGTTTCACCACCTGCAGGAACCTCCTCCTTCCCTACTTCACTCCACATCAGCTTCCCACAACTGGAGACCACAGTAAGAGGAGACTGGAAGTCCCGCATCCCTGTCAAAGCATCAGAAGACCTGGATCTCTGCATTACATTATGCAAAAGTAGAATAAGAACTCAACTATTATGGAAATGGAATCAAAAGTGGAAATGCTTATTTTGTGCATATGTTTTCCTTCCATTCCTCTCCCCAGCCCAGCAAAACAGCAGACTCCTACAACATGCAAGCTTCCTGAGGATGCCTTTATCAGCCAAAACAGGGATTGTTTGCAATGTTCCTCTCTTTCCCTCTGCTACATCATTTTTATTGGCTTGCTCCATTTCCTCTGCGTGTGCTTCTCACTTTTTCACCAGAGGAAATGAGCAACACACAGGCTAGACATGAGAGCAATATTAAAGAGAAAGAATTGAAGAGCACTTGATGCAAATTAACCTAGCTACTGCTAGCTTAGCCTAGCTGCAGCAAATTAGCCTAGCTACTGCTCCCTGTCTGACATCATAATTGTTTTTTAAGAAGTATCTAAATGCTGGAGGAAATTTCATGTGTTGGTGTTTGTACTTTGCCCCAGCAAAGGTCAGACAGAACACAAAGCGAACTCCCACATGCTGTGCCCCAAGGAGGCTGCACTCTCATTTCCTCCTGTCCTGAGAATCAGACATAATTTGTTGCCCAGGCATTTCAAATGCCAAATGTGGCAACATTTGCTCCAGCCAAACTCAGCACTACTGCTGAGAAATCATCTCTGAATCTGAGATACATTCTTTTCTTTGAAGGTTTCCTTTCCATTGCTAAGTCTTACACCCCTTTCTGTATCTGTTGAGGTTTTTTGTTGGGTTTCCTGGGACCAAAATGGACCTCAGGAAACTGTGTAGTTCATCTCCTTCCCTAGGGAAGGACTGAGTAATGCAGTCATTCTGCTAAATATTCACTGTTCTTAAAGACCTTTCCAAGGTGGAGGTCTTGTAGCCTCCCCAGCTGAGTCATTTGAGTGCTTCATAATTGTAGAAAATACCTGACACCTTGAGGAAATCTCCATAGTATTACTTCAGTCCTACTCTACCATCTGCTTCACTTTTAGTAATGACATTTCCTAGCATCAGTGAAAATCTGTAACTCGGTATTTGCAGGACAACAGCACACATTGGCATCATTGCAGTGAGAAAGCTCCCAGAGATAAATGGATTTCAAGATATCTACTGAGCTTTAGTTGTAAGGTTAACACTGGGAATAAGAAGAAAACACAGAGGGCTTGTGAGATATCAAGAGCTGGGTTAGAGAGAGGTGTGGAATTACAGAAGAGCAGACAAGATCTGTCCTGACAAGCATCACTATCCAGTGGGAGTCGTGGGAGGTGTGTCCTTCCGCTGGGCAGCTAATGCAGTCAAATGTCATCCGTTCTGGGCAGTGTGACGATTGGACTTTCTGCAAAGTAAGTGTCAGCCTACTAGGAACTGGGCAGGAACTGGCAATTCAGAGCAGAGCACTAAAACCATCAGAGGAACTATGAGGACATAGGCTGATCTTGAATCTACATGATGGAAGGGAAAACACCTCTGAGTCATCCCAACTCTGTTTACTGTTAGCAATGAGTGCTGAGAAGGGAGCAGCCTCCTGGAGCGCCTCCTGCCACAGAGCCACATACAAAAGGGCAATACTTTTGCAGAGTAAATAGAAAGGCTGGCAGCTGCAGCGGAGTTTCCTAGTGGGAAACTGTTCACAGCAAAGTAAGGCTTGCTGTGGTTTCAGTTTGCATGGTCCATCAGTTTTCATCTCCAGCAAATGCTCACGCGTGCCCAGTTCTCAGGAATATATGTATTATGATACATAATTCAGCTTCTCCAGTAGGAAGTTCATCTGGGTTCCTCACTCAAGCACTTAGCCAAACTGCTCAGAAAGATTATTGCATCTCATTCAATGGCCTCCAGCCCCAGCTGTTTCCCGTGCTGTGAAAGGCAGTTGCAGCCTAGCAACCTTTCTTGTTGCACAGAGTAGAGAACTGTTACTACTTTTCTCCTGAGCCACTCACACAGCCCACGTCCCTCAGCCCTCATCAGCGCTGGGTGCAAGGAGCTGAGTCTCGAAAAAGTCACAGCTGGACATGTGGATCCAGGGCTCGAGCTAACCTACTAAAGTCAAAGCCAATACCACTGAGGGGCAAAAGACGCTAAGCATATTTAGTATTTAGTATTTGATAGGAATGGTTAGTATTTGATAGGAATGGTTGGACTCGATGATCCAATGGGTCTTTTCCAACCTGGTGATTCTATGATTCTATATCCACAAGGATGCACCTTGCCAGCATTTGAAAGTTTTCCCAGGTTCCAACATGATTTAAAAAAAAAAAAACAAAACTATGCTTTTTTTTAAATCCTCTCACATAGGGAGGATTTTTTAATAAAATACTACTTGAGAAAAGAACAAAGTTGGGATTTTGCTGAGGCCAGAGGGCCTAGATAACACCACTGAGAAATGAAATAGTGCTCAGCTAACCTGACTAATGGGCTTATCTGGATGGTCTGTGGGTTTTCCTTTGTCTCCTAGCCAAAACTTGAGAAAACACCTGCAGCAAAAAAATCTTATCTGCACTCTTCAGTTTTCTTTTCTTCCCTTCCTCATCTCCTGTACCACATGTTATGAATCATTTCTTACCCTCCTCCCACTACCCCATTCATCAGCACAGCATTGGTTTTGTTAAAATAATGCTGATTTCTAAAACTAGGCTCCAAGCCTAGGTAGAAAGACTTGGAAGTCTAATATATCTCTCTTGTTCAGCAAACAGCAATAAGAAGGGAGTAAATCGGTGAAGGAGGTTCGGCTTAATACCCCTGAGCTCCCAGCAGAGACTGTATCCACGCGAGGTAGTTTAGGCAGTTCATCTGAGCAGTAGTGACACTAAGGTGCTATGAGCCCCTCTCAGTCAGGTGCCAGCACCCACTCGAGCAGATAACACAGAGATAGAAAACAGCAATAACCAAATCTCAACTGGAGACTCTGGCTGCTTACCAGCAGCTTAAGGAAATTTTGATCAAATTAGAGCAGGTAAGTGTTGGTCTAAGGAACATAAGGACACCTGAAACGCTTGCAGGTGTGAAAGGACAAAGCAGTGCATGTACCTGGCTGAGAGGAGAGCAGGTCCCTGGCAGTGTTTCACTGGAGAGGGAGAAGGAGAGATGCACAAGAGAATGAAACAGAGCTCCAGCTGCAGGTTTGGAACAGAAGAGGCTCCAGTCTGATGACACTGAGAAGAGGAGAGAGGCAGGTAACTGGGCCTTGTCCTTGATATAACGGCAGCAGAAGTTACAGGATAAAAATGGCATCCTAGTCTCAGGTTAATTTATAATGTGAAGAGCAAGAAGTGGACAAAGGATGTCAGAAAGATGCGCCAACAGAAGAGCAGCTCACTACAAATACCAAGAAACGTATCTGGCATGGGATGCATCCTAATGTTCTTCAGAGTCATCTCTGTTCCCCCCAGCCTGGTGACTCTGGACTCTCTTTATAGTCACAGGAGAGAGAGGCCCATTTACAGAATGATTCATCTGACCTATTTTAGACATTTACTCTAGCATACAATGACTCATGTCCTTGGGGTGCCCATTTCTTTCCTATAAACAAGAGTCTAGACAAGTAACTCAGATGTAGACATCCACAATTAGATGTCTACATTTGGACAGATGAATTCTGCCTCTAATGTTCACCCAGAAATCAACCTACAAGCTATGCCAAAGACAGCCGTGGTTGATAGCCACGAAAGGGAAGAGAAACAGGGTCATTCATTCTTCTTGATGGTGCGTAGCTCCCTGCAAAGAATACTTAAAGCACTAGATAAAAGATTAACCATCCTGTGAATGGCTGCAATAGTACTACTGGAACAGCAGCAGGGGACAGTAAAATGAGATTCATTATTGCAACTATTTTTCTAACCTGCACCTGTGTCTAACTGGTGTCTGATCCCTTTTCAATCAAAGGCATTTGGCAAAAGCAAGTACAAATCAAATGAGTTTGTAATGCAATCTGCTCTCGGTGTGGGTTGGTAATGGCACGGATGGGCGTCTGGTCACGGGCTTCCAGTCTCCTAGACTTGAGAGGCCGCAAGAAAAGCTAGTTCAGAGCCTTTTGCTTATCCCACAAAGGTCTCTTGTACAGCTGGTGCTCTGTGATGTGTGACGCTCGAAAGCCCCTTGAGGCTGGGGTAGTTGGCAGGCTCATAGGAGGCTTTAGGAACCAATAATCTAGGCAAAAAGTCAGGTCAGACCACCAGAAAGGCTTCTTGTTTTGACAGTTCTAAAGTGTTTCTCATTCCAGCCTGTCAGATTTCCTATGGCTCATACATTCACACTGTCTGTGTCTCCCTCAATGACTTTGAACTCATTGAGCAATTTCAGCCAAATTCGACAGAGAGATAACAGCCTCGGAGACAATTCAGTTCCTCAAAGGTTTGTAAAAATAGACATCTAGCATAAAGGAGAGAGATGTTATGAGTAACCTCAACTGAAAAAAAAGGCTGCAGTGTGTGCTCAGCCACGATTAGGCACCTGAGAATCCATGAGGAAAATAGCCATTGCAGATATCACCAAGCCCAGCCCTAAGGACAGTTTTCCTCAACTCCCCCAGCATGACACAGCCTCAGAGCAAGCCAGGCTCAGCAGAATCCAGCAGCTGTACAGCCCCTGGGTAATTCCCTAAATACATTTGGTAACAGTGAACTGACTTTTCAACACAAAGTCACCTCAAATTCTAAAAACCAATTCTGTTTTAATGTTGCAACTGCAGTTTCAAATGTGTAAATTCAGGATATTTATCTCACTAAGCTGAACGTTAGAAGGGAAAGGTGAGCATTTTCTAATGTAAGGTGTTTGATGGGAAGGTTCCCCAGCAACTCCCGGCATCAGATCCCTCAGGGCAGCAACTACCTGGGCTGCGGTTCTCCGGGAAGAACGTCCCCTCACTGCTGGTGCTGGTAAACCCATATCCCTGCCCTAGCTGGGGGATCCAGGAGCTACTGGCTGTCCTTCCCACGTCCTACATATCAGGGAAAGTTGGGGGGCTGTAAGTTGGCTCCCAGCACCACAGAGCTTCAGCTGTGGTTTGGGTCCCTCGAAATTTGTGTGCTCTGCCAATAATTTGCAGCAAGTGGAGGAGACATCTCATAGCTCAGCAGAAGTCCAAGGGGAGCCCTCTTGATTTCCACCAATAAGGGGTGAGCAAACAGGAGGCTACTGACACTACAGCCACAAACTCAGGCAGGGACCAAAGAGCTTTGCAGAGAGGAGGACCTGGAAGGGGGATGTAGTTCTCAGTCAGGTTGGCATCACAGGAGTCAGTCTAACCAGGCTCATGGAGGGATGCTGCGGTTGTGGAAGAAAAAGAAAAGCTCCATGCCAGCAGAGAACCTCTCACACTCTGGGCCAAATTCTCCATGGCTCACTCCACACCAAGAGCCCAGCGTGTGCTGCAGTAGCAGTGCTGCTCTGGGAGCCCAGGGATGGAGTGAGCCAATGTGGAGTTTTAGCTGGATGCTCCTTGTGCAGGGTAGCAGAGTGCCATTCCCTTTGTGTGCCAAAGGGACTTGCCTGCAAGAAAAAGGGCAGCTGAAGAGTGACTAGAAAATGAAACCCTTTCCCAGCATGAAACAGAGCCATGGGCACTCCCAAGCCAAGGCTGAGAAGCAGCCGAAAAACCAACTTTTCTGTCTTCACCTCCTGGCCCAAGCAGTGGGATTGGCATCAAGTCTGTCAGGCCAGTGTCAGGTTTTCATTATGGGGAAACACGATTTGATCAGCCTGTACAAAACCTTGCAACATCTGGGCACAGGAAAGGCAAGAGCTGTGAGAACGAGGACTGAGAGGGAGGAAATCTGTGGCACCAGCTGATTTATGATGTCACCTCTCAACCCTCTCCTTTCCCTTCCCACACCACCCTAAGCACCTGCAGAAGCCTCAAACAGCTCTGCTGTCCCAGAGGAAGCAGTCACTATAAAATAGCAAGCACAGGGCTCCAGCTTCCTCAGTTGCTGCTCCTCATCAGAGCACTGTGGTCCAGCCCTGCACAGCCAATGCCTGGAAAATTCCTCAGGGGTAGCTGGAGGGGCAGATCAAAGTAATGCATTTTTATTCCCTGTCTGACCTTACCACTGCCACAAGTGGCAGAAACCAGGTCAAGCCATAAATTTGTGTTTGAAGGCTGCCACAGCTTTTGGCAAAAAAAAACCAACCCACCCCACCAGCATCAGAAGTAGGGGCCTGACTCCAAGGGAAGAAGCACATAAAAAGTTCCAGACATCCTGAAGTGCTCAAACAACATGAAGGCAGGCTGTCGGCCACCCAGAAAAAAAAACACAGATAAGCCAGAAACCCACATCTCTCGCTTGCCAGAGCTCTGTGAGCTGGAAGGGAGCTCAGCCGCTCTGCAGCCAGAGCTGCCTGGTTGCCAGAAACTCCTCACCAGCAGCCATGGAACAGCAGGTGGAGGGAGATGCTCTTTCTAGGAACCACCTATGTCATTTAGGCAGGCACCATCCACATAGACATTAACTTATTTTCAATACAGGTGCTTTCCCCTCAGCATAGCTTCACCTGCAGTTCAAGTGGCATGAATGCAACTTGCTACCTGATTTATTTTAAATGAGCTCTATGCTGGTATTACAGAAACAAACCTCTCTCCCCTTCACAGCCATAATGTCAACGGGCAGGACCAAAACCCCAAAGAACACCAGGCTCTCACACTAGCTCTACAGCAGTTGCTGTTCCATCCAAACTGGCAGAGGGACTGAAAAATCACACCGCACTCAGCCAAGCTCTTTCAGGTGGCCTCCACAGGTCCAATGCTCTCCCTTCTACCTGCTATTCTTGGACAGCATCACGATCTCTGATGACATATCAGGGCTGCAAAGCATCCTCTGGAAACTACGAGAAGTGGGCTGTGCTCTACCAGGTGAGCAGCTCTGGAAGAATCTGCTGCTGGGGTACAGAGCTCACACACATGCACATGTGCCTGTGGGAGACTCTGCATTTACAACAGTGGGTTTTAATGGTTTCTTACACACTGTTCTGCTGATTGATAGCTTACCACAGAGCTGTTAACGCAGCAATATCCCAACCCTATTTACAGACATCTCTGTACATTTACTTTGTCACAAGTAAACTCTACACATGGTAATAAAGCTTAAGGTAATGACTTCTTCAGCACAAAGCCAGCAGTTTCCTGTCAGCTTGGTTTACAAATGGCTAACTCTGGGGTTAATTTTCAACTGTGGCTCCAAAAGTGGTGATGCAAAGTGAGGATGGGGGAAGGAGAAACTCTAGGCTGTGCCACTCTGAGCTGTGGCATCATCCCTGCTCTGAAGGATGGACATGATGGGGCAAATCCACCCCACATTCCTGTGCCCTTGCCCACAGACAAACTGTTTTGTCTCTCTTCACCAGCAGGAAAGCAAGTGAGTGTCAGCCTCGATTTTCAGACTAACTCCACATTTTAATGCATCCTTGATGGCTATGCATAGGGGGTACAGCGTTACAAGCAGCAGAGCTGACCAGCAGCCTGAACAAGCCTGCGAGTATCTGTTAGGCTTCAACATTTCTCTCTGGAGCACACAGACAGAGCACAGTGATGCTATAAGCCAGTGAGCTGGGCTGCAGATTGCATACACTCGTTCCAGCCATCTTACTCTCTACATCAAGGAAAACAAAGAAGTTATTATTGTTCTCTCCTGCATGCATCAACCTTCGTTTGCTGAAACTAGGAGCTTAACATCTCCAGCCGCCGTCTATAATTAGTGCAGAGAGAGGATGTCTGAGAACAGAATTCTATTTTAGGTGTTGTGAGTCACCTTCCAGAGACAAGTATCTTTTTTTTGCATTGACCATATAGAAAGATACCCAAAATAGATGATATAAATATGCATTGAAAGCTTGGAGTATACTGCCCTTTAAGTGGGTTATGATATTCTTCCTCAAAAATGGTGTGAAAACACTTTGTCACACTGAAATCTAAACCTCTGCACCTAGGAGGACTGTCAGCAGCCAGTGCAGGCACAGAGGGGATGAGACGATGCTGGTGAAGTTTTTGCAGACCACCTCAGTCCAGCATCCTCATCCCACAGGAAAAGAGCAAACCACTCTGCCCTTGTCCTTGTGTGGGCCAGTTTTGCTTTCACAGACACTGAACTGTAAGAAAACAAGAGAGAAAAGCGAATGCAATTCCATCTGTGAAAAAAAGGCCAAAGGATCAAGAGATCCTCTTGGCTTGGTCTCCAAAAGGTAAGTTTGCATGCAAGGTTTTCCTTTTTGACCATGGCTAAAAGAAGGAATTAAATATAGGAAAAGGAACCCTCTTGATGCAGTCCTGCATATTTGTGGAAGACACTGTTAGGGGAAGGTCTGCACTGGAGCTTCAACTTTCCATACTACAGCCCATACTTTGGGGGCTTTTCCCTTCATCTTCCTAGTTTTTCTTATTTTTTCCACTGGATGTTTCTCCACTCCTTCACAACTATATCAGATATAAAATTTGCATTGTTTATCAAAATCTATTCTGTTGGCAAGAGCCTAGTCTATTACCTTTTTTTGCTTATTCTTATTGAGACCTCATTTCCCACTCTTCCCCTTCTGCCTAGAAACTCTTTGGTTTCCTGTTTCCATCATGAGCTGTTGTGGTTTTTTCCCCTTTTTCCCCCCCTCCTTCCCTCTTCATCTTACACCAAGATCCCCCTCTACTCCCCACAGTTTCCATGAAGGCTTCCTCAGCCCCTCCTGTATAAACTTCAAAGCTTTAGAGACTGAGCCACGCTTCAGCTCTATGTCCTCTTAAACAGCCCACTGAATATGCTTCTTGTTATTTTAAAGAATTTGTTAGAATTGAACTCCAGTAAGAAATCTGCCACCATTGCACGAGATAGACCATTAATCAAAGACACAGGCCTCTCCCCAGCTGCCTGGGCAGGGCCCAGTCTGGGATTGATAAATCACACCTGGAGGTAACCAATAAATCTGAGCAGTCATTTGCTTTTTATGAACAGGAATGGTGGGGGATCCAGCCACCAAAGGAATTTGGGTGGAAGGGGAGCAGCACTTGGAGTTCCTGACGTGTTTCCCTTCCTATTCCCTTGTTCCCTGTTGCACCTGATGTCCATTGAGCAGAGAAGGTCCTCGTGAGGGGCAAGGCTGGACTCAGATGCAGTGTCCTGGGACTTGCCAGCTCCTTTCACCCAAGTGTCACTGCCTTCCTCTCCACCAGGTCCCTGAGCAACTCTCGCAGTTCCCATACTCTGAGTGTTATCTGAGATATTTGGGAAACATTCTTCACCCTCCTTGGTTGAAAATGTTTTTACAATACCCACATAATAAAAATCTGCAAAAAATAGGATAAATCATTAATTATGTTTATGGTCCTAGACAACACTGCAACCAATTGTGTCTATTGCACGGGGTCAAGACAAACTCATCTGCTGTAGTACTGCCCAAAGTATCATTTCTTGGTTTTCTCCAGATCACAAACGCCCTGCTGTAAGCAGCCTTTCATACCTGTGCATTTCACAGAGCTGAACACATGGTTGCTAGTAAACACACACCAACCACCTACACTTCAGATATTCAGAAAGGAGGATCAGAGACAAGACATGATCACAGGAGAGATCAGGCAAGACACGGGATAAAGCATTTCCTCCCACTCTCTTCCTTTTCTTCACAGAATCACAGAATCACAGAATAACCAGGTTGGAAGAGACCCACCGGATCACCGAGTCCAACCGTTCCTACCAAACACTAAACCATATCCCTCAGCACCTCGTCCACCCGTGCCTTAAACACCTCCAGGGAAGGTGACTCAACCACCTCCCTGGGCAGCCTGTTCCAGTGCCCAATGACCCTTTCTGTAAAGAATTTTTTCCTAACGTCTAGCCTAAACCTCCCCTGTCGGAGCTTGAGGCCATTCCCTCTTGTCCTGTCCCCTGTCACTTGGGAGAAGAGGCCAGCACCCTCCTCTCTACAACGTCCTTTCAGGTAGTTGTAGAGAGCAATGAGGTCACCCCTCAGCCTCCTCTTCTCCAGGCTAAACAACCCCAGCTCTCTCAGCCGCTCCTCATAAGGCCTGTTCTCCAGCCATGAAAGAACATCATCTCCATGATGTTCTTTTCACATGAACATCATCAGAATGGCCTGGAAGAGTTTTTCTGACATAAGTAGCAGTTTCTCCAGAGAGCCAGGAGCATGCTCGGGCACCACAGCTAAGCTCCTGGTCCAGGAGGAGCTGTCTGCCAGCATTTGCTCAGTCAGTCATGGGAAAACCATGCTGTTCCCTGAAATGGGATCTATTAGGCATTAAAGCACAATTTATGTCTAGAACTTCAAATTACAAAGCTGCATTAAAGGCTGTATTTCCCTACCGACCTTGCTGCAACTGAGGATCAGAAACTCACTTGGAAATTCAGAAGTGTTTGCAGTGAAGCATTCCATGCTGAGAAAGAGACAATCATTGCTCTGTGATGGCTTTGCTGGTCTCTCCCCAGGCTGATTCACTGGATACCAAAGAGGACCTCTGCTATCTAAATGTCTCTTTTTCAAAGCCAATCCCTGGGCAAGGAGGAAGAAAGAAGAGTCTCTGAGCCTGTCAGTTCCAGGTCTGGGGGATAGATTTGTCCCCTCCCCTGGGGCATCAGACATGGATCTATCTGGTTTAGGTGGTATGACCCTACTGTGCCTACCATCACAAAGCATCTGGGCCAAAGCACCCACAGGGGCCGTGCGCTTGCTGTGATGCTTATACTGAGACACACCAGTGAGGCAGACCATTTTGGTCCCACTCTGGCCCAGTTTAGGGCAGTGGCAGTAGAAGAATCCCAGGAGCATTGCCAAAGCAGGGTCTCCTGCTCTGGCCAATACAGGAATGTGCCCCTCACCCTGTGGGAAACACCACAAAGCCAGGGCATCCCCATCCTCTCCATTGTACCGGAAACCACAGCCGTGTTATGCCGACAATACCCAGCCTTTTGCACCAAGAGACACACTCTACTAATTCTGAGCCGCATAGAAATGTGGCCGATTAGGATACCACAGGCAGTGAGAGGTTTCATAACATTCCTGGTCCTCCTCTGGTGTCCACAGCACGTTCACCGTCATGGAACATCTACCCAACATCCACCCCCTTGGCCATAATCAGCAGCTGTGACATTTTTTTCCCCCTTTCATAAACAGGGCTGCTCTGATATTTGTTCACAACATGGGCTGTGTGTAGCATCAGATGGGGATTACTTACTGCCAATTACTATGTTAAAGTTCAAGTGGAACGATGTACTAATTGCCTTGTTATAGCTATTAAAGCTATGTTATGCAAGCAAGGCACTCTTAAGTGTATCTGCATGCCGCATGGTGATACACGAGGTATAATGTGATCTGCTAAGAAATAATTACTGATACAGTCACAGCCTCTTTAATAATGTATAAAATATATCTTGTATATACATATATACACATTTAAAATTGTATTTATATAACAGAAACACTCAAGCTCAAGGTTTGCCAGTGGGATCTGCAAGCTATTGAAAGCAACACTCAGTGCCTAGCCACAAAAGCCATTGCACTGTACTGACCAAATCCAAACCCCTAAAAAGCACAAAATACATCAAGAAGTACCACACCTACAGAGAAGAAGGGAGGAGACATGTCATCTTCTCCCAATAACATTACAACTGAGGGTTGCCCTACTGGCTGGTAACTGGCCAGCACGAGCATTTCAGTGATCCTTGCCTTTCCAGGGTCTGATGCCTTTCTGGAGGGTTTTGGACGTGCCTGTGTAAAGGAAGCTCAGTGAGATTTCATGCAACTAAGCTTCTCTCTCGCATCTTTGTGGGGAGCTAATTCACGGCACCTTAGAGGGCTTACAGGAGGACAAATGTGAGAGCTGCTGGGGAGCAAGGTGATGTGAATGCCACCATGGCTTTGTGCAGCCGAGGGAAGAAAATAGCCTTGCAGACGTCCCACCAACACAACCACAGCAGATCCCTGGATCAGATGCTTAGCTGGGTTCATCTCAGCTATTTGGACATTAAATGAAGATGTCAAACTATTGATAAGACATAATTAACTATTTAGTCATGGCAATCTTTATGAAAGGCAGGATGAGACAAGTCAAGCTTCCAAAACCACAGTTCAAACCCATCAGAGGTAAGTTTGTGTCTAGAAAACGCCTCCCCAAACTGGAGGCCTTTTGAACCCAGAAACACAGAGACTCTGAGCAAGATGAAGATGAAGTGCAGAGCATGAAGCTCCCAGCTTGAAAGAGTGGGTATCTCCATCTCCCATGCCATTTGCCAGGTACCTCGGTCCCTCGCACAGCTCCCAGCTGGCAGAAGGCAGCTCTGCCTCTTGCAGTCCCCTCACAGTGTGCAGATGTGCTAAAATCACCTCAAACCCCCGACTGCTGCTGCCCCACAGGTCTCCAGTGGATGCCGTATGGCCAGGGAGGTCTCAGCCCCCAAGTATCAGCAGATACCTCACTCACTATTGTGGAACCAGAGCAAGGTCAAAGATCTCAGTTTTTATTCCTTGAAAGGCTCCTTTACTAACTGGTTCTCTTCACCAGCAGAGCAAATGTTGTGGCCAGCACCTTCCTCTGTGCTTGGCTGAAAGATTTTGGAGATTAAGGTAAATAATATGGAGAAAAAAAATCCCCTTTTCATGCCATAAAAGCACACAGCCTGAAGCTTTTTTCACCATGCAGAGGATGAGGACTGGGGAGGCCCTATTTCTGACACCCAGTAAAGTTCATGGAAATGCTGCCAACTCTTTCAATGACCCAAGCTGAGGAAAGAGTGGTGTTTAAAGAGTCCTTTAACCCTAAACTCGATTCTCTGGGGCCCAATCTGGTCACATTTCTACTTCTGTATTCTTCTAGGGGATTGCTAGGGAAGAGGAGGCAGATAAGAGCTGGGTTTCAAAAAATAATCCTCGTTTCCTTTCTGACTACTCAAAACTGTAGCTTAATTTTATCAGTAACTCAACATGGTACAGCAGCGGTACCAGCTAGCACCGTGCAGGCTGGATGGCCTCACCACTGAAGTGCAATCCTTTCAGTTTTTATAACCTCGCATCAAAGGGAGGGCAGAGCAATGGACTCACACTGGCATAATCTTTAATAGGACATCTGCGAAAGAGCAAGAAGCAAGTAGCATTTTACAAAGACAGTAAGGAGAGATTCAGTAATAGTCAGGGCTAAATATGAGCTCCTCTAAACTATTCAGGTTAAGCTCCAGTCTGGATGCGTTTTGTAAAGAGTGCACATCATGCTAGACATAAATCACTACTATAAATAGGCAACTTTTAACAAGGAAATAACACTGCAAGCTAACCAAACAAACGGCTTCCGCACAACTTTACCTCCAGCTTTGTCTCGTTAACCATGGCCCAAGCCTTGCCTGGGTGTCCCTGCCTCACATGGAGACCTTGAGCAGCAGCATGACCTAGTACACAGAAACCCACACCTGTGTGACCATTTGTAGGGCTGGAGCTCATTCCCCCCAGGCTCCCAATAAATCCGAGGCGATCTGAAGCAGGTGTTCCTGTGCACGCACAGAAAGTCAACAAATCCACCCAGAGCCAGCAGGACTCACGCTGGTACCTCTACAGTCCACGAGATTAAAGCAATATGCCAGCAGGCCTTTTCTAACGCATCAGTGTGTGCTTTAAAGCCCCACAGGGGCACACTAACTCAATTACCACACGATGTGGACTCCTCACCAACCCATCCCCTAATAATGAACAGACCTGCAGGTTCCAAATCTTTAAGGGGAAGGAAAACATCACCAAATAGATTAGCTCCACAGTTGTGCTCTTAATTATGGGTCATTTAGTTCAGTTAATCAATAGGCAGACTTCTTTAACCGGCTAATTATGCCAAACTGTTTCCACAATGAGCAGGTTTGCTGCTAGTTGTTAACCATGAAGGGATAATATTTCACTGTAAGGATAAGGACTGGCCCAGTCCTCAGACAAATGCTTTGCAGCCCCTGAGTCTGCGTTGCCATTGGCTGCAATTTAACTCATTCCACACCAAACAGATTTACAGCTGGCACTAAAAAGTACCAGTATCATCGGATTCTCAGTGCTAAACCACCAGGGCAAACATCTGACAACCTCCTCAAATGAACCATTCAGATAATTTACCCTCCAAATCCCTCACTGTCCAGGCTAAACAGGAGCTACAAATCATGTATACAATCCAAGCAGCTGAACTTCTTGGTGGTAGCCCAGGTAAAACCCACCAGCTTGCGTCACCTTTCAGGCTGCACATAGTTCCCCCCCTTGCTTTGCCAGGATTCTGGAGACTAGAGGGCCAAGCTACATCCTCCATTTGCTCCTTTCAAAGAGCACATCAGCATGTGGAGGAGGAGGTCTAGGCTCCTGGTTTCTCAAAACACATAAAAGGTCAAGACAACCTCTTGTTACTTGTAGTGGTTTAGGAAAAAAAAATGGATTTAGTTGCACACTTGAAGAACAGATTGCTGGATTCAAGGCCCCTGTTGAGGTCATCAAATAGTTATTGCAAGAGAGCAAGATAAGAGCTGAGTGATAGCAGATGTTTGTAGCTGAATTTCCTGGATATTTGTTTTAACGGAACAAAGTAATCCATGCTTGAGGTTTGCTAGCAAATTGCTTTAGCTGAAGAATAACAGCTTGCTGAGCGAGCATCCTCAGAGACAGTTCATTTAGCAGGTTGGTGGTCTCCACTCCCTGATGGGGTTTTCAGACATCCCTCACTGGAAGGGCTTCACTCCCAGCCCCAAAAGACAAACAGCACTGGCACATCAGCTCAGGGACTTTCCTCTGACTTCTTCAGTGACTGTAATACAAGCCACAGTTCCTACCCTACTTGTATCCCCTATTTTTATTTCCCTATCTTGTTTCCCCTTTTTAACTCCCATCTACCAGCAAACAAGACCTTGGCTTTTACTGCTTGAGAAAATCCATTAATTGTAATAAAGAAATGCAAATTTAAGCCTTGGTGGTAAGCGTTTGCTAAAAATCTATCTCCACGGAAAAGCCATGCTGTCATAACTACAGCAGGATGACGAATATAGTTTGATGCCACTGTAAAAACACAACTAAAGACAACAAATAAGCTATACCAGCAATATTAGCCATCTTTACCTAGAGGAGAGTTCAACACGTCAATATGACCACTCTGAGCGACTTCAGATTACTAGATGGGTAATTCAGCCCATTGAAATGCATTACAGCGGGTGGCACAGCAGTCGATGACCTGCAAGTTGTCTCTGCTACCTCTCCTCACATATCCAGTGACATTTTTGGGAACACATCACTGCATTCTCAACCACAACAGGCCTAAATAGCTATAAGCAAGAACTTCATTGTAGGTAGAATTTTTATCTTTGCTTCCCATCACCTTTTTTTTGGCACACGGAGCTTATCTCTTTTAGAATGAAACAGGGCTTAACTTTCACATTTTCCTGCAATCAGCTCTTTCTGAAATATATTGTTGGAGTGAAAGCTTTATGCAAGATGTTCAGTTTTAGGTGCTATTTTCTAACCTCCTCTTAAGTTTACTAAAACATTAAAAAGATTGCGATGTTGACGAGGAAAAACAGAACGTAGACTTACAGAAAAAAAAGGGCTTTACTGAGTCACAAAACCTTGAAGTAGTGATAAGGTTTGTGTCCAGAGGTGGCTTGTTAACGAGCTGCAACAATTTCTTGTTGGAAAACAAGGTGTCATAAGAAAGGGCTGCAGCCAGATTTCAGTGGAGTTTGGGCAGAGCTGCAGGATCAGCTTCCAGGCTCATTCTAGGTTTACTTTTGAAAAGTGCTATTGAGATTTAAAATCGCTCCTTAGTAGTAGTATAATGCATAGTACATTCCCACATGCAACTGATTTACTAAACTTCAGTGCATCTGCCAGGAGCTGGAATTTCATCCTAAAAATGCGGAAGCAAAAGCTTAAAGGTTTGTGTAAAAAAAACCCAGAAAGTCTGGGTTTACCCAGGTTGCTAGAAAACAATGGGATAAGGAGTATTCCTTTGGGACACATGGTGCTAGATTGCAGATTTGATTCACAGAGACATTCAATCAGATGACATATCAAAAGCAATGGTAAATTACATGTCTTCAATAAAAAAAAAAAAGCCATTAAGTCATAGATACTTGGCCACGGAGGAAGGCAATTAGACTTCAACATTATTTGTTAAACAACAGGCACAAGATGATACATAGTGAATTTTTTGCAATAATAGCCATTCCTGGTCATTCATTTTGAAGAGAATATATCTGTCACTTGCGTGAAAGCAATTGACAGCACCATTTATTACCTAGCATGCTTCAGAAAAACAGCACAATTTACATGTTGCCCTTTGGCACCAAGACTCTCGGCTTGCTCAGAAAACAAAGCAAAAATATCCACAGACCTGGTAGCAAAGACTGAAGCAGCACCTGACCTTATGTGGTTTAAACTTACATAACAGTGCACTCTTGTTCAGCTCCTGGTTATAGGGAAAATAGGTTCTTGTGGAGAATCCACAGCTCACAGACTCTGAAACACAAAGGGTCACACAGAGGTCTCTGTATCTGATAGATCAGAGACTAACATTTTAGCTCAGATCCTCTGAGATGTCTCCTGGGAATTAAATATATTTGCTTTCCTTTCAGAGGCTTTAACGGGCTGGATCCATCAGAAAGGAGGAAATTTTGCTGTAGCTCATGAAGATAAATCTTTGCACTAAATCTTTACTTTTCATATGAAGGCAACCAGATCCTTGGTGCATCTAAGCCATTTAGCCCACTGAAAAACAGGCAAACAAACCTAAGGAAAACATTGTGTTACTGTAATAGAAAACACATAGCCAAAAAATACTCTAAATGTGCTAAAATGCTGCCCTTTATAGTAATGTTTTTGCAATATTTGTTGTTGGCTGGTGTTTCCTTAAGAAGTTTAATAGGTTTCCTATGGCACTTGTTACAAATACATGAGATTCAAGTTTGGTATTAATTATAATGGAGAAGTCTCCAGACAATTTTGGAAAGGCATCTTAAAGCAATATTTGGCTTCTTGAATCCAACAGAAATATTTAGACTGAGAGCTGCTATGAATCTCTACCAAGTACCTGTGTATATCTCAGCAGCAGGAGGTGGTCCTAAATGGATCAACTGGAAAATATCTCCCATCCATCCTCACTGGATTAAGCTCGGATTTCAGTTTTATGAATGGAGGCTCATCGCAGCCAGGCACTGGTGAGACTCTCCCTGTGCAGAGAGGACGCAAGAGCCAAAACGGACAACTTTTCCCACCACAAAACTGCTCAATTTAACAAATTCCATTCCAACCTCCTAAAGGTTCATGCTGCTCCTCCCTTTGGCAACAGTTCCCTGAGCCTGCAGAATGGGCAGGCCAATACCTAGTAACTCTCTCTCTCTCTCCCCTTAGACCCTTGTTAGACTTTAAATTTAGCACAGGCTGTTATGTTTATTTTCATTTCCCCCAACTGTTTGAAAGGTCAAGAGACTGGCCATTTACTAAGAAGCTCTATTATTCCCAAGCAGTGTTATACACATTGTGAAAGTCTAGGGAGATTAATACAGCTGGTGGTAGCACTCACTTATATTCTTAACATATCTTGTGCCTCCGTGCTTCCTCCCACAGCACCCTGGTCTCTGTAGAGCTACGAAGAAACTGTCACTCTGAAGCATCCTATTCTCAGCGTTGGGACGTATTTATAAGAAAGAACATGAGATCTTGTGTTTTGGCTGTCTTAATGGAAGATGTTAGCCTTTTGCTGTTACAGATTATTTGCAAAGATCCAGGTTATATCTTAGGCTCTCCCCCACCCCCCCAAATTCCTGGAGATGTTAACATATAATCAGTGTCATTTTTTCCTCTTTTTCTTTAATTTTTTTTTTCAAAGTTGTCATCAATCTGTAGTTATGTTGTCAAATAAACTGCTGATATAGGTGTTACATTTACTGTAATTTCTAGCAATGCTGAGAGTAAAGGGGTTTTTTTTGGTTTTTTATTTTTTCTTTTAAGCACTGCAGCATAAAATTCCACCTGACTCACAGATCAGTTCAGAGTTCAAAAATACCCTAATCTAAAGTCTTAACCTGAATTAATTGAACGACCATGAAAAACACTAGAGGGACCTGGACAGCCTAGAGCCATGAAACCCCGTGTCTGCAGCAGCAGATGAGAAACCACTGATGAACCACAAGCCCTTGTTACAAACAGCAAACATCTGGAGGTTTCAACTTCTTTCTATCCAGCAAAGAAATGAAGACTCTAGGTAGGAGTTATTTAATGTTTCATTCCAATATTCAGGTTACAGATTCTCTTCAGAAAATACTGTAGATCATTCTCATTTTTACATCGCTCTCTGCACAGCCAGATGTGCAAATGTCTGAGATGTAATGGGATTTTGGTTTTCTTTGTTTCCTCCAGGCCAATAGTGTTTATTCTCTTTTTCAGAGCTGACACAGGGATCCTGATTTTTATTACAAAGCTATGCCCAGACTAGTCATAAGGCAGAGTCTAGATTTCCTCTCACTTGGAGTTCCCTTAACCAGACCTAAAATTCTTTATCCTGTTCCCTTCCTTGTCTCCTGCACCACATCTGCTGTCTTCTTAAAACAAACAGTATTTGGCAGTGGATGAAGCAGCACAGTACCAGGCTTGTAAGGCAAACAGAGGTCACCTACCGTATCTCTATGGAGTCTAAAAGCAGAGTACTTAGTGTTATTAGCTTTTCTGCACAACTGATCAATCCCAAACTGGACATACGGGTGCCGCAGACAGACTGCATTTATTTTTTCTGCATGGGTTATTTGCTACTTACTTGCAACTGCAATAGAAGACAGCAAGCTATACTATACTTCAGTGATATGCTGCTATAATACTTTGTGACTAGGCCAAAACCATCAGGCAGACAATGAATAAAAACCAAATATATAAAAATAGAGAAAAGTGCTCATGTAAATGAGAGGGGAATACTTTAAGGTGAGATGGACACCTGCTTAGAGAGACCTAAGAGAGAGACACCCTAAGCAGTGTCCTTGTTCCCAAAGCTACTTCTGGTATTTCTCTGTGGGGATATCTGAAGATATAAAACAGGCTTCTGCCTATTTTAGGTAGGTGGTGTAGGGTTGCTCTACCCACAAATACTTCCCCCAAAAGGCTTTACAACAGAACAAAATGCTGCTTCCCTTTCTTGACCACACTCAGAAATAACAAAACGTCCAGTTCTCACACAGCTTTCCTTCACAGCCATCAGTGAAGGATGAAGCTGCTCTTCCTGAAGATGAGGACAAGACCTATCACATCCCTTATTCAGTCTTCTATATTCTTGAGTGTCTAGAAGGAACTGAAAGAAGTCATGTCCTGGGATCACGGAAATCCAGGCAGGTCACTGCCTTGAGTCCAGTCATGGCCTCTTGCAGGATGAGCGCATCACCCATTTCTTTAAAATACTCCCTCAGCTTCTTTTATTCTTGTTTCACTTCCCTTCTCTGCCCTGATCTTTGACACTACAGACCTCACACCAGAACTTTAAAGCCCAGGAGCCAGTGGCTGCGTAGGCTCTGGTTACTTCTCCTTGGGTGGCTGCCTGGCCTGAAGCCTTTTGGAGAAGCACCTGGTCCACCACAGCAAGTGAAGCAGGGAACATCCTACATGGTCTGAAATTCACTGCTTTGCTGCTCCCCAGATAATTCCATTTATAAGCAATACCCTTTCCACAAGGCAAGCCTGATGATGTACACTAACACATCCATTTTGCTTCAGAAAGGTCTTTCCCTCACCTCCACCTGTGCTAGGAAACCACCCCATGGGCTGAAGGTCAGTGTCTCATCTGAGCACAGTGGATGCCAAAAGAACAGCACGAGAACCAGACCCCGTATAAAACAGGGCACAAAATTTCCCTTCCCCAGAAGCCTCCACCTTAGGTCACTTTAAAGCCGCTGTGGAATCACAGCCCAAGCTGAAAACACCCCTGTTAATAACAGGAATTTTTTTTTTCATTTGCAGATTAACTTGAAAGAAATCACTACTCAAAATAAGGAAAAATACTTCCATTTCAGATGGCTTTACGAGTTGCTCCAAGCCACTTGCAGCCCTGCAATTCGAAACATCAGCTCTTATGAAGCTGTCTACATTTCTTGGCACAGCTTAGTTTTCCGCTGCAAATCCCATGCGATTAATCTGTTCCTCAGAAAGTGAAAAGCAAAGGAGGAAGTCCAGTTGCAACAGAAACCTATGGGAATCTTTTAATGAGTTTTAATAGGAACTGAACTAAACCCTTGGTTAACTCGAGACGTTGGAACAATCCCCAGCTCGAGACAGACACGGTAAATGCTTGGGATGCCAGACATCAGGAATGGACTGCAGTGACTGACCTTTCTTATCCCTAGATAGCGATACTCCAGGCTCTGGCTGACCGACACAGACCCTCGTAGGGCACATATAAATGAGAGTTGTCCCCAACAGACCTGCGTCCCAGGGGTTTGTGATGGTTAATTATCACGGCTGCCCCTCAAGGGTGATCAATAAATGAATACAAACAGGGCACACATACACCAGCCATATGTGCAATGCATCTTTTATGGGAGCCACAACTAACAGTATACCAGCGTCTGGCAATTTGCTTAACGTACCCCACGTGTGGGCCACCCACGCGCTGCAGTCCATTAGACTCGCGCATACCAACGAGAGTCAACTTTGCACCAGGGGAGATTAGGTAATCTCCTCAGGAGCGCGCGTTCCTCCCAGCTTCATCCCCGACTGCCGAGACAGCATAAACTGTAGAAGGCAATGTCAAGGGAGAAAGTCTACCCGGGTGTCAGATAAATCGCAGGAATGAGACACCTCACAGGTCACCTTGCTCAGCTCCCTCAACAGCCGCAGCTATCACTACCACAAGGCTTTCACCTCATCTGTGTTACTGCTTCCAGCAGCTATCCTGCAAGAACTTATTAGTAAAATAAGCCCACAAGCACCAAATCAGACACCTGAATCATGAGATCATAAATAGAACTGATCGAATTATAACTAATATGCTTGATGCTTTCACTGCTTGCTTGCCTTTTGTCTCGCACACTGGGCAGAAAAGAGGGCTTGGAGCTGAAACAAGAAGCCCATGACATTTTGTCACAGCCTCAGAGATGTTAATGAGATTTGCTGGACAGCAAACGTGCTTCTTTTAGCGCAGCATAAAACAAGCTGGCTGCATTGTGTCCCGTGTGCCGTAGCACTGCAGCGAGGAAGCCAGCACAGGCAACCTGTGAGCACAGAGCCTGTGTGGGAAGCACACGATGGAGGGAGAGGAGCATGGTGGTGCAACACCTGCACCCACCATGCCAGGCTGTTCAGCTGGGGATATACGAGAATCGTGACAAAAGCAGGCTTTTTGTCTATAAAAAGTGAGTGAGAACCACAATAAGTCACAGAAATGAATGCAACTGCAAAAAATCAGCAAGATCAAGGAAGATATGCTTCCTTTTTTCATCCATAAAACAAGGATAGCAATATTTCCTTACCTGACCGGTAAAGCATTTCCATAGGTCTTCAGTTATTGGGTCAGGAGTGTTTTCCAGGGCTCAAGAGCAAGTCAACGCTCAGGGAAACAAAGGCTCTTGCTCCTGGGATTAATAGGCAGGGCAGCTGCAGGGGCAGCCCTACCCCTGAGAATCAGGCACCTCTGTGGTGATGGGTTAAAGTTAAAACAGACCACCAAGGCCATGGGTGGTGCCTGTCCCAGCAGGGCTCATGGCCAGACAGGACTGTGACAGAGCTGGAGACATCCTACAGCATTACTAGGAGAGAGAATGGCCCCAACCAGAACTGAAATGGGTTCATGGATACCCAGGTGGTGCCCCTCAAAGGCCATCAAGGCTTATTAGTGCCCATCAGTCAGGTGCAGCTGAAGGTGCTACACAATTAACCAAAAGCAACTACAGTGGAGACAACACAACTATTCAAGAGCTGCCCCAGCAGTCCCCATGCAAGAATCACAGAATCACCAGGTTGGAAAAGACCCACCAGATCATCAAATCCAACCATTCCTGTCAATCACTAAACCATGTCCCTCAGCGCCTCGTCCACCTGTCCTTTAAACACCTCCAGGGAAGGCAACTCAACCACCTCCCTGGGCAGCCTCTGCTAGTGCCCAATGACCCTTTCCATGAAATATTTTTTCCTAATGTTCAGCCTAAACCACTGTGCTGTGGGGCCACTTCTCCCATTTCCTATGCCCTATTGCACCCAGCCCAGGCTTTGACTCAAGGGGCAACCAAAAAATGCAAGTGGATTTGTAATCCCATGAGCAGTATAACCCAAAGGAGGAGATGAACAGCTCTACTACATTAGGTTGTAAGAAACATGCTCAAAACTGCTGAAGAGGTTATTTTTATGAATAGCAAATTAATTATAGGTTTTTGGAAGGGAAATTGGTATGGGAGAAGATAGATTTTCCAAAATGTCAGAACATTTTGTTTCAACATTTTTCAAAGTGAAAATGTTGACATTTTGCAAGGAAAAAAAACTAATTTAGATTCTAGTTTAATGTTAAATATGGATTCATCAATAGGAAAATTCAAGGAAATAATCCATTTTATGTCAAGCATTTTATAACTTAACTCAAAGTTAATTTTGAGGTGGGACTTGTTTAATTAATAAGACTCCTGTGCAAAGCACAGATTTCAGCTGCCCTGAAGTGACACAAGCCAGCTTACACGTTCAAGAATTGAGACAGAAACTCTACGCTCAAATTAAAGAAGAGGAGAGGAGATAAACCAGCTTGAAAGATCAACACTTACTGAGACACAAGGAACATCTTGGGAGAGGATGTGAGATGTACAGCACTGAACAGTACAGATCACAGGGGAGATTATTTTAAGCAAAGAAATTGATGTATAAGTGCATAGACCCCACTGGTAGGGGATACAGAATTTGACATAACAGGGTAAAAAGTCAGATGCAGAAGACAAGGGGCTTTGCAAATGCATCTCCATGCATCATCAGGTTAAGCCCAACTTTGGAAAATATAAAAGCTTAAATAAACATGAGTCACTTTATTATTCCTCTGTGTTTCAGATCTTCCTCGCCTTCTGCCTGGCTCATTTACTACAATTATATGTTTGTAAACAGATTATAACCTGAAAGCTACACTTTCCTGGTAAGTGGTCTCCTTAAACTCCTCTGCTTTGACTGTGGCTAATATTCCCCAGGTCACACTATAATCACTGAGTAATGGGGCCAAAGTGAATTGCTAGGTCACTTGGTTCAAGAAAACTATCATCTCCAGCATCCAAACCACACATGCTGCTTTGCTGATTACTGTGACAAGCACTGCTTGCACAGTTAAGAAAAAAACTAGTGATGTCATAAGTCTTAAAAAACTTAACAAAACTTGCCCTGAACACAGGACACGCACTACTTTATTAAACCAGGAAGAGTAATAATGAACTCTACGCTCACCTAGTTTTGCTTTCTTGTTGGTTGTGGCATATACATTACAAAACCAACAAAGTGGAGCCTACTGTGCAACGGTGTAATTTTCTGGAAAACTAGATAAGCTTCTCCAAGCCATTCTAAGAACTGGGGTTCAATTGCCTTGTTTTTAATTCATTCCAAAATAAGCTTCATCAGAACCTATACAGGCAGGGGGAACAGTGTGAGCAACTAGAGGAACCGTTAACAAGACCGGCTTTTTAATGCTTTGTTTGGTTTTAGTGGCAAGGTCTGAGCTGAAATACTGCTGACAGGGACAAAGTTTATTACAGCTTCTCAAATTGGAAGCAGGTTTTGCGATGGTGTAGATGAGTGTGACTCCACTGAAACAAGTGGGGTTACAGTTTATAGTAATTTGTAGTCCCAGTCTGTATTTTCTGTCCTCCTTGACACTGACTGTCAAGCTGCATTGATTGCCTGTACTGGCAGAAAAAAAAAAGGAGCAGAGAAGAATAACTATTCTTCCCACATTTACGTTAACAGATTGCGCTTTCTCCTGAACAGGATTAAGCAGACCATTTTTCTTCTTATTTATATACCCCTCTTCTCTCTCCCAAAACCCACAAAATACCTTTTCAGAAATGAATAAGATATATAGAGTTTCCATGAAAAGAATTACATTCCCTAAACTAAGCTTGCAGCATGAGCTTCACGACTAAGTGCCATGATGTCTCTGCTTCCCTTTGGTGAAGCAATCTGAAAATAAAGACCTGTGCATCCACCCCAGGCCAACACACTGTCCATTCCTCGACTGCCTAAACCCTAGCAGCAGAAAGGAGAAAGGAGGCTGTTGCATACAAGTCACTACAGGAAGCCACATCTTTGTTTTTTACATAATCATCTCTATTCTAGCTTTATGAAAAGTTCATAAAAGGAAAGGAACAGAAAGTCACTGTGACAGTGCAACCAAAACTCAGGGATGCAGTGCGGTACTTAGCAGTGTTTACCTGCTCCAATAATTCTGATCCCAGGGCAGAGTGCTGAAGATTAGCTCCAGGCCTCATTAGGCAGGATAGAATTATGTGAGTTAACAAAGTAATGCTCTTGGCTTTCTTTTGCATTTTAAAAGTGGCTTGAGACCTATAAAATCCCTTTGAATTTTATTAAAAGTCTTCCACAATCATTTTTCATCCTGCAGCCCAGTTGAGCCGAACTAATAAATTAGCATGTTATCTGCGTGGATATCCATTAGAGCTTCAAATGAAGATTATTAGAGCCAAAACCCTAATAATGCTTGCTACAACTGGGGAGCGAGCAAGCTGGTCCACCACACAGTGGGCACCAAGGATAATGAATGAAGGACACATCTAACCCATAAGCCCACAGGAGATGAGCAGCACGAAGAAGAGCATTTCCAGCTGCCAAAAGAGCAGGCTTTGGACAACCTGAGCAGGCAGCCAGAGGCAGGGAAAGCCAGGCAGGAGCCCATTAGAAGTGAGTATGTATAAAAGGCTCATCAGGCTTATACTTACTGCGCAGTCCAGGTGAGATTTTGATCATAATGAACCAGTACTGGTCGCCAACACGCAAGTCTGGGGCACAGGTGAACTCTGCTTTTCTACTGAGCTGTCTCCCTCAGCTCAAACCCTGCTAAATGCAAGAAGGCCACAACATGAATATAAATCGCACAACTTCCTAGTTGATACAGCTCCAGGCAGTGTAGTGACGGACACAGTTTGAAGTTGGACTGATTTATTCATACTTGGCATCAGCTTCCTCCAAGTCTTCTGCTTTTCTTCCTCTCCTACTTTGGGGTTTCTGACCAAAATGTGAGTGCAAGTAGAGTCTTTCTTTGCTGTTTTGCAGAACTCACAAACAAACAGGTAGATTTAAACAATGCAGCTGTAAAAAACAGGTGTAAGATGGAAAGCAGATGCTGGGAAATTGTCTTTTTTAATAAACTCTAGCAGCAGCGTTCTTGGCCTGAGTGCTGTTCTCCCAGGGAAAGCTGGTAGGATGCTGGCTACAGCTCTCACTGTCCTGATCAGCGAGTGGAGGAGGGCAGCGGGGAGCTGGATCTGATGTTCATTGGGGTAACTGAAGCATGTTGCAAGGGCAGAGCCGCTGCAGCCCCCGAGCTCTCCATGCCAGTCCCAAGTGGACACCCAGGACTACTAGGAGGCTCTGGCCACTGGGGAGCCACATGCTGCTACCCACAGGTTCTCCAACAAACCAAAGGGCCTGAAAGGGCCAACAATGAAAAGAGATTTTGAACAGCTCTACACAAACTCACAATGAGCCTCCAACAGGCCTGGCCACCAAACACCTTCAAAGAGAAAGCCACCACGCAAACATGCTTCCATCTTCTTGTCCATGCTCCTCTTCCCTGCCCTATCACTGCAGCACTCATCGTTCTCCCTGCTTGCCTGCCTTCCCAGCCTCATTCTCTTTTCTTCTTTTCCCTACTGATTTATTTCTGTCCCCTCTTGAAGGAGTTTTTGGGTCGCTGGCACCTACATAAGCAGAAGCCTGAGGGCTAAGGCACAAAAAGTGTCCAAGTATGTGCAGGCAGGGGAGTGCAAAGGTAGATTAACTTTCTTTGTCTTCAAGGTATTTCCCAAGGATTACTTTCAACTTCTGAACTGCTCTGATTCCCATGGCTCTGTCTCCAAAAGGGCAGGCAGCCTGGCAGCCCAGGTGCATCCCACAGGGTGCTGTGAAGCCAGCCACTGCTCTGCTGTAAGCTGCCTGTGTCTTAGCTTCCCTCCGAGCAAACTAATCACAGGGCAGGGATTTAAGAGAAATACCATCACACGCTGCCTGGTTCACTGAACCGCAGCAGTACAGTCATGCTTCCCTGGTTTCTTTTTGTTTCCCTTATGCAAGGTCCATCTCCCTATTTCAGGGCTCCAGCCAACACTCGCCTCTGCAGCCCTCACCTGCATTAACACCACCTTGACGTTAATGCAGCCATGAGTCGTTCTTCCCCAAAAGAAAAAACCTCCTGCCTGAGCTGGGCCTCCTGATGTACTACCTAAAGTGAATTTCAAGATACATCTCCAAGCTGCTGCTCTTCCCCGGGGTCATACTGACACCATTTTAGTATGTCTTTATTTCCAGCCTTTCTCCTGTTCATCTAATTCCCTTTCACCTCCCACTCCTATCCTTCATTACTCTTCTTCTATTCTTTTCTAAGAGGAAAAATGATTCTTTTTACTTTTAATCTCTGTTCCTTTCCTCCTGTCATTCCCTTCATGTCTCATCCACGATGATACTTTTGTTCATGCAATAACTAGTTTGCTCTTTCTCCTCTTCCCACTGGGCTACTTTGATCTACTGTTCCTGTGTCTGTTTTACACACTCCTTTTCCTCCCTCCAAAGACACATCAGTCTATTTTCCATCCCCTCCTCCTTATTCATCTCTCTTTTCCTGCTCTGATGTATTCTGGCTGCATCAAACTTGTTCCGTGTGTTGATGATTTTAAAACCTGCTCTGTCACCCCAATAAGCATTGCAGTAAGTACTGGAAGATCCAGTCTGTTGATCCAGTCACCCCAAACCTAAGCAGGATGCCACACTAACACCCTGCCTTAGCCATACTTTATTAAGAAGAACACCTGATTCCCAAAAGAACACATAACACAGGGAGCACTTAGGATGATAATCCCTCGGTCACTTCAAGTTCAGCAGATCACATTGCAACACAAACCTGGAAGAGCGCCTGGGGACTCACCCCAGTCACTGCCCAGATCTTCAGCAGGAAGGGTGCCAACCAACAGGAATGGCCTTTTCGTTGTCTGTAATCCCATGAAAATGCATATGAGGAGTGTCTGAGAGAGCTGGAGTTCTCTAGCCTGGAGAAGAGGAGGCTGAGGGGAGACCTCATTGCTCTCTACAACTGCCTGAAAGGAGGTTGTGGAGAGGAGGGAGCTGGGCTCTTCTCCCAAGTGACAGGGGACAGGACGAGAGGGAATGGCCTCAAGCTCAGCCAGGGGAGGTTTAGGCTGGACATTAGGAAAAAATTTTTCACGGAAATGGTCATTGGACACTGGAACAGGCTGCCCAGGGAGGTGGTTGAGTCACCTTCCCTGGAGGTGTTTAAGGCACCGGTGGACGAGGCGCTGAGGGACATGGTTTAGTGTTTGATAGGAATGGTTGGACTCGATGATCGGGTGGGTCTTTTCCAACCTGGTGATTCTATGATTCTATAAAACTCACTTGCAGCTTCATGGGACTGTGGAGAGACGAACTTAGAGAGCTGCGTACTCTCAGTTACAATAAATCACAGCAAGATTCGATGTCAAGCAGCAGGGAGCCGGCTGGCCCCCACAATGGGAAACCTGAGGGTGAAAATCACTCTTCCTCTCTACCTGACAGCCTAAAACTCACATGCCTCCACCTTGTGCTGAAAAAGAAATCAGCGCCTTCTGCAATGTCTCCTGGTGAAAACTCACTTTTACCTGACCTGGCCACTTTGGGGAGGAAGCAGATGAATAGCAGGAACAGATGGCATAGGAACTGCTGCAGCATCCTATCCCAGCACTGAATAACACTTCCTCAGGGGCAGGCACTGCAAAACGGCCTTTTGCAGACAGAGCATTTGGACACAGAGCACAAATGCTGTTTGGTGCCCAGCAGGTGCCTCTGGGCACTCAGGCTGGCTGCCAGGCTGTTTGCGCGACTCCCTCACCTCTGGGCTTTGATGAGCATCACTTAATCTGAAAGTTAACAACAGAGCATTTTGGCCACTTCAATTCACAGAGCATCATCCAATGATGTGGAGCTGGGGGACCGGCACAAACATTGGCATTCAGGCCTGGAAAAGAAAAGAAAGGCTTACTTCACTTTTCCTTCTTCAAAGTGGAAAATATGAGAACAAAGTGATGTCCTGCTTGTGACATGACTGGTTTAGCAGCAAAGTGAATCCAAGCTAAAAGGCATCATTGATAGCAAAGGAAACATATTGTTAATTTACCAGAGCATTTACAAGGTCTGTCCCAGAAACCTTACACAGCCATGTGAACCAGTCATTCCCCAGATAACGAGACCCATGATAAAGCCAAGTTTTCCTCCCTAATCTCCAGCCCTGAATTCTCCAGGCTCGCTAATGACAGCAACCTGTAAGAGAGCTCTCTGCACGATCAAGCACCCATGAAATCATAAAGTGGCCAGAGCAATCTTTATGTCATTGCAAATGTTAGGTGCAGGCTCCCCTTCACAAGCCCCAGATCCAAACCTGGTTTGTGTCTGAGCAGAGGAGTGGAAAAAAATGAAACAGTCAAGGTGAAGCAAGTCTCAGTGATTGCTTCACACATACACATGCAGAGCGTTGTTTGATAGTAATGGCCTGAAACATTATGCTTCCACAATACTATAACAGCATCACTTAGAGTCATTACATGAGCATAATGTGGTTCAATTTGGCTGCACGTGGTTTGCCTTGGTGTTTTTTTAGTACAGAAAGGAAGGACTATAAGGCTTCTGTAAGCCCATCCTAAATAATTTCACTGAAATATAAATTACGATGCTTAAAGTCAGCTCAATCTCTGGGAAAGTAAATTACCCATTTAATGAATAAATATAGTTATTTCTATATAGGGGGAAACAGTTCAAGTGCCTGACAAGCATCTATTGCCACTTTGACACCCAACTGCTCCTGCTGCAAGTGACAACAGGTCTTCTGTGTCCTAGATGCCAACTCCATGGCTGTGTCTCAAGTGGAACAGGGGATCTATTAAAGAATGACACAAGGCACCTACGTATGGGCACCTGATTCACTCCCACATGATCCTGCAATAGCAAGTGATGTAACATGATAAACCTCAGCATGAAAATCTCTCCTCTGTACAATTCGCAGCCTGCCTCTTACTGGGAGCTCATCAAGACCTCAGAAAATCACCTCTTGGAACCAAGCCAGTTGATTTAACTAGAAAGGAATAATAAATATTAAAGAGAATATATATTCATGGCATGGGTATAGCATATATTTGGGCCTCCTCTTTGAGATTCTACTTACCAAAAGTGACCAAATTCTGCCTTGGGACATACAGTGAAAACCTGCGGACTCAGATCAGACTATCAAGGGCAGCATTTGTTCATAAATTGAAGTGACACAGGTTAATGAAGAAGAAAGGTAATTTCATTATCTGAATCTGAACAGATCTCATCATACAGGAAAAAAAACCTTAATGCAGCGCTGATGGCAAATATAAGTAGATACCTTAATAGCCGTCATCACTGACCCAACCAAGCGAATACCTAACAAATTGCTGTGCTAGAAAACAGCTTCTGACCTACCAGTAATGTTTCATTTTGAACTCAGCACTGGCATAGCACCCAAGTCTTTTGAACTTGGAAAGACATGTTCACTGCATTCGCATTGAACTCCTAGCCTTGAGGCTGAATGTTACCTTATTTGGTGAAATATTTATTAGATTTGTCAGGTGAATAAAATTCCTTATTAAATTTGCCTGGTTGAAAGTATGCTTGTGTATTTTACTTTTTCATTAGAGTGCCACTGAATTTGCCTGACGTAGTTAAGAATACTGTAAGTGACACATCAGTAATGATTGGACCAAGCCACAACAGAAACCTCCCAGGAGAACACACTTTGCTTACAAAACTGAAGGCTAAATGATGCTGCTTTCAATTTCTCCCTACCAGAGGGGAGCAGAAGAGAAATTATGCTAGAAAAGTGTTTAAAAAAAAATAACAAATAAAAAAATAAATTAAAAAAAAAGAAAAACCTCAAGAACACCTCATTTTCCTCATATACACCCATACAAACACTGTCAGGAAGGACAGCACAAATATTTCAGAATTAACTGTGAAGTCTGTGAAGTTCAGCAACAAGCACTGGACCAGGACACTCGGTGGAGTTGCCTGTTCACCCTCTCCTCCCTCCTCCCACTCTCTCCACACAAAACGCACCCGACATCCTACGCCTGGGGAATTAATTTCAGCCGCCTGGGTCTGATTTCTAATTACGATGCAGGATGCACAGTGATAAATTTCCTATGGGATACTCATTATATAGAGCATATGAATGTGCTGTAATCAGGCGTATTTGTTGCTATGGAAAAACACAGCAAGCATGCAGAGCCTTCTGTGTGGCATCTTTAGTGTCCCTGCACTCGGAGTACTCAGATTCCTTGGCGGCGCATGGCATAGCAACATGTTATCTGGCACGAAACCCAAGGACGTTACAAGTTTCAACTGAAAAAAACTTGCAGGGCTTGTTAGCCCATTGCATCTTCAAGGGATATGAGGCTTAATTATTTTGCATTATTCCCTCTTAAAGCACAGAGATCAAAGAAATATATCACAGGCAGCATGAGTCTGACAGTGTGATCTTTTCCTTCTCCTTCCTAAAGCTTGTTGTCTTTCTCTTGTATATAGTGGTCTCATCCATTTTAGGAAGGGAAATAGGATTATTGAGCCATATGTTCAAACTTTTCCCTGCCATGGTTAAACAGGGCTTTCCCTGTGCCCAGTTAAGGGATATTAGCCTGAACATCACGTAGGACATGGCCCAGGTAGGACAAGCTGTGCTAAAACAAACAAGCAAGGGAAAAAAGGAAAGAAAATCACCATGCCTATTAATTAAGACCCTTGCTAATCCTTTCTATGAGCAGCTGATGGAGGTGGAGAGGGGGCCAAAGTGCAGTCCTCTCTATGCTACCCAATTAATGGATCTAAGTGGTGCATGGAAACTCTCAGACTATTTGTTTTATGCCTCCATTATTTTAAAACACTTAACCTATGGTTCAGACCCACAGTGCTGGAGCACATTCCCCAGGGCCTCACTCGGTCTCCATATGCACAGCCTGCTCCACCGGCTCCTCCAAAGTGATGGGGAGGTAACGCAATCACTCCCATCATCTTTTAACAACACTTAGCTCTGTATTTCTGGAGGCTTTGACTCAGGGACAGCTTTTTCTAACACTGTCCTTGAGGTGAGAAGTGAGATGGTGTAGCTGTGAAGAACTGCCAGTTGTGTCTGGGTGGCTGGAGTATCGACCACGTGAAAAGGAGGTGCTGAGCATCACTGCTGCCAGAGTCTCAGTGGCGAAGCAGGCATCATTAGTGGTCTGCTGCTTATTCGTGAGAGAAAATTACTTGCAACTCAGGGAAATTCCTACACCTCCCCTTTGCAGCAGGCAAATTAGAATATATTTTCTGGAAATAAAGACAACCATAATAACCAATTCTGGTTAAACACTTAAATGTTCAATGCAGATGTAATGAAGAGTGTAGTGTTTTTTTCTCCAAAACATGAGTTTCCTCATATTGCACTACAGCAGCACTCACATTTCTGTTCACCTCAGGCTGGAGGAGAGATCTGACTTGTATTTGTGGACTTAGTACTGCTGACACCATGCAAAAAATAAAGGAAGAATGAATTCATCAATTTTTTTTTTGAAGTTAGCACTAGTCCATTGGATTGAGTGGCACTGAGCAGGGATTCCATCAACTATTTCTTTGGTTTCTTTCAAGATTAATGGCTTCTACTTCAGTAGGAGGATTTTGGAAAAAGACAAGTCTGAGTGCGCATGAGAGGAGAGGTGTTAAAGCCATCAGGCTCAGAGACAACTCTCCACTTTCCTCTGCTCCCTGCTCCTTGCCTGAACTCCCCAGCATAACACCATGCTATGAAATCCAAGGATAGGACTGTCCGAGCCATGACAGCCACTCCTGCAAACAGCTGGAGCAAGACCCCACCAGCTTGTTACAGATTTCCAGTCAGTCTTCATCAGAATTAATCCATCCTTATTTGATGGAGTGCAAGCAAACTGAAGATAAGTAGGATCTTCTGCTTGATTGCAACTTCCCATTAATTCGGAAGAAATTTTCCCTCACCCAAAGAAGTTGTGCTTTATTTACCTGCTACCTCCTCCAGTCTGCAATGCATTTTGAGGAGGCACCGTTATCCACGCAAAACGTGTCTTACGCCATCCTGACATCCAAGATCGTGTAAAACATAAGCCTACTAACTTATATAAAAAAATAGCAATATCTCAAGCTCATAACTGTCTCCAGAACCAGTTGATTGATGAAAACTAATGTCTCTACAAAGAGGCTGTGATATAAAACCAAGATGACAACAGATGGGCAATTGCCACTCTTCCAAGCCCCAGCAAGTGGACAGGCTAATGGTGAAATGTTATATATAAAACTTAAAGGAAAACTGTTCAAAACATTCTTAGTTTTGGTAGGGTTGCTTTTCACAACACTTATATACAAGAAACTTGACAAGAAATCTGAATACGCAATTTCTCAAACAAAACACACAAAAACCAAAATTCCCCTCCTACTTCAAGGGAAAAGTGTCTCATTCGCTGATGCCAAATAGTGATTTAAAACACTGACAGATACAGACCACTAAAACTTCCCGTAATGAACTGTGGTTTTCAGTGTTGGTAAGAAACCTCAAAACACAACAGGAAATGAGGCAAAGGTTTTATCTCCCCTACTCTTTCTCACATGAAGGGGAAATCATTATCATTTGTTGCTGAATCCATAACTTGAAAAAATGTTCTGATCATCCCATCCCTCCCACCCCAGCACAAGGCTCCCCCCGTGCTCCCGTGCACAGGAGCGTCTGGAGGAGCAGCACAGGTCTAGGTCACGCCAGCTCCAAATGAAAGCAGAAGCTCAATTGCTGATTTAAGGTCTTTCAAGTGCTGCTTTTTTGGAAACAAAAGATGCAAAACCAATTTTCCTCTGTGTCAGTTCTATCTTGCCAGCAGTACTGCCATGGTTACCACTGGGGACTTTGGTTTTAATGGGGGGGGAATTTTTGACTCTGTTGAACTGATTTAGCTTTGATCTCTCTGCTGAAATGTTTGATAATCCTATGGGGCTTTTCTTTCCTCAAGCAGAGGATACTCTCATCTAGGAAGTTTTGAAGAAGTGATTTTTGTCTTACCCTTTTCTGCATGTGCAGCCTCCTCACCCTTCCCATTGCCTCCTTCCCATTCCAGCAGCTTGATAATGAAATTGCAACACTAAACAACACATGATGAAGCACAGAGAGGTGAAAGCTCTTCAAAGCCATGCAGTCATGAGAGAAACAGCTGAGGCATACAGAGTTTGCTGTATTACTGCACTCATTTCACCTGCTGGATAACTGAGTGTCAATTCACAGAACTGGAAAGAGCTGTTGTGAGTTCACTTATTTCTTATCTGAGTGTGCTCATGATGCCAGCTATTAGGACAGTACCAGTAAGTAACGACTGAAAAAAACACCCAAAAAGGTGACCTTCATTCCTGCTTTTAACTTCTGGACCATTCATCAAAATCTCCCTGATTTCAGTGCTTAAAATTAATCACAGTTTCATAACTCTTACAGACTTCTTCAGCTCCACATTGAGGGTGAATACAAATATTTTAGGTTGCACTCCCAGTCTTGAGGGCTGACCCCACTCCTAGGATATCTAAGCCTGCAATACTTGAAGTATAACAGCTACTTTCCAAAACAATTTGTGCCTAGAAACTACAGACAGATCTGTTTTAAAACTCCATAGAAATATTGCAGACAATATTTCCCCAACTGCATTCAAATTAGCTATGAATCTGAGCTGTTAACTAAGGCAATATTAGCATACACGTAGCAGAGCTGCTACTGGCAGTACAAGTCTGCCTGTGTCCCACTGCACATGTTCTCAGAGGACAACAAACGCACAGGACCAGCTCTCTCAAGCAAGTGGGAGTGCTGCTATCCTGTGAACAGGATTAAGCATAAGCAATTGTAGACAGGGAAGGAAAAAAAACAATGACCTTGTTTCTTTGAGGGCAGAGTCCAAACAAAAAGCAGTAAAGATCCCAGGACTGCATCAGTTTGGTAATTCAGCCAGGAGATGCCATAAATAAGGTCCGCGGGCCAAGATACATTAAGGAGTCATGAAGACAGTTTTCCCAGGGATAGAGATGGTAATCTCTGCTCAGCTGCAAAGGGCTGCAGCTGCTGAATAATTGCTTCAATACCAGTGGTTTCACAGACAGCTTATCAGCCCGCCCGGTCCTGCCCTTGGAGTGGGAGGTTAAAGTCCAGGGACAGAGACAAATTTAGAGGGACAAAGAAATGATAAGTAGAAGGAAGAGGAAGGCCCCTGTTTGCTTCCCATTGCCCTTCTAGTTTAGAGAGATAAGGACCCTTTTCTTTTTTGTTGGAGCAATAAAGGGAAGTGGATTAGCTGTGTCAACCAGGATTTTCCTTGTGGACTTGAGGGAATGGGAAGCAGTGAGTTTGAATTCTCCTACTCCCTCCTGATGTCCAGCTGCTGCTGTGACACTAATGATACCAACTGTCCCAGAGGTGAGCAAAGCCTCTTTCAAATGGGCATTCACCCCAATGTAGCTACCCCCTATTTAAGGTGAAAAAATGATTGGTTTTTACCACTTTTGCAAGATCAGATGTGAATTTTTTACCAAGCAACAGAATGTATTTATTAGCTGGGATGCAGCAGTGAGCTGATGCCACTCCACAGCTGCCAGATAACAATAAAGCAATACCCAGCAGTTCAGCACATAGGAGTTCAACTATGTCTGTTGCAGCCTGAAGAAGACATCTTAAGACATTAAAAATAAAAATAAATTTTAAACATCTTTTAAACCTGCATCCATCAGCAGTGAGACAGAGGACAGGTAGGTGGGAAGAGGGAACACAAAAGCTCCAATAAAGAATTTAAACTCCTATTATTTTCAGGAGGAATGGTTTGGTTTGGAAGGAATCTCAAAGCCCATCCAGTTCCACCCGCCTGCCATGGGCAAGGGCTCCTCACACTGGATCAGGTTGCTCAAAAACCTCATCCAGCCTGGCCTTGAACACCTCCAGGGATGAGGCACCCGTGACTTCACTGGGTAACCGGGGCCAGAGCCCTCACAGTAAAAAAATTCTTCCTTATATCTAATCTAAATCTCCCCTCTTTCAGCTTAAAACCACTACCCCTCATCCTATCAGTACACTCCCTGATAAAGTCTGTCCCCATCTTTCGTGTTGGTCCCCTTTAGGTACTGGAAGGCTGCTGTAAGGTCTCCTGGATCCTTCTCTTCTCTAGGCTTAACAGGCCCAAGTCTCTCAGCCTGTCCTCATATGGGACGTGCTCCAGCCTTCTGATCATCTTTGTGGCCTCCTCTAGACTTGCTCTAACAGATTCGTGTCCTCCCTGTGGATATACAGCACAATGTACAATATAGAGCAGTATATTGTGCTAAACAGCACTATTGTGCTTAGAAAGTACATTGTCCTCTCTTGGCAGCCAGACTGCATTCTGCTTCTGGGCTAAAAAGTTTTAGAGTGATGGGAGGCTCTTGCCCAGGGAGCAGACAGCCCTTGTGACCTCACCCCAGGACATCCCACTCGGCTCTACCCCTGGAAAGAGCCCCATGGAGAGGCACAGTAGATATCTTTAAAAAATATATATATTTTTAGTGGTTATCCATGGTTACAGTTGGTTTTGTCAGACAGTACAGCACAGCGATGATGTCACTTCTTAAAACCACAGTTTAGCATAATTCTTAGGTGCCTTGATAAGTCTCATTGAACTCACAGGAAATTAAGCAGATGATTATCTAATCAAAAGCACAAACTGCAATAATTTTCCCTTATCACCCCATCAGCCTGAGATCTCAAAACAATTTACAGAATGAGTAAGTCAAGACATGTAATAATCTCCAAGGGCTGGTACCGTGCCCATTTTACAGGTAGGGAAACTGAGGCACATAATTTCCAGGCAAAGATAAGTGTGTTTTCCCACTACACTCTCAACACACTCATTGAAACCAAGAGGGTGACTGTTGAAACATTAGGATTTGTCTCATGAATGAAGGGGATAGAGGTGGCCTTAAAAGTCTGCATCAAGTTACAGAAGAAAGCATGGATCAGACAGGAAAAGATGCAAAGAGCACCAGCTTCTTGGTGCAACTACAGGTCTGCCTGTTACAGGCACATACAGGAATTCTCACTCTGTTTATGAATAAGTACATGCATACGTCCTGCTTTGAAATTCACCCTGACGTTCACTGTTGACTTACCGGCCCCTCTGCAGCAAAGGAGGGGTGATGGATTCGCATTAATGTGCATCCCGGGAAGCAAGTGCATCCTCAGGGGAGCAGCGTGATTCATTTTTAATGATACTTCCCTGAGTCTGTAGGCCCCATAAGCCAAGAATTACAAGCCTTGAAAGTCATCATCACTGACAGAGCTGTTGTTGGTGAAGGAGGCTTTCCAGCCCGAGTGGGAGTCGGTACAGCAGAGGGATCATTTTAAAATAAGTGACAAGAATATATTAGGGGAAGGAAAGTTACACTGTTCAACAAGTGAAGAAAATAATAATAATAATAAAAAAAAAAACACAACAAAACCACTTCCTGCCAGAAACTCTGATTCAGAAACAAGACAAGAAGGCAAATTACTTCCCCCTGTCTACACTGCATGGAGCAAACCTACACACATAGGTCAGAGGCCTAGCAAGAGCCTGAGGCTAAACTAATTATTGTGATTTGCTCGTCTTTTGTAATTAATCTAGGAAAGGCTTAAGGCTGTTAGCAGCTTTAAAGAAGTAAATCTGAAGGACCAATTAATTAAAAACAGCAGTGCTTAATGAGGACCTTTTGGTTCTCTCGTGTTGATTGTTATATTTGTTGAAAGTTAAGTTTCCGCTGTCTGTCAGATCTTGTCTGGTCTTGTAGAATAGATCTTCTTACTTGGTGCTTAAGACTTGACACTGGAACAAAAGCTTTCGATTACAAAGCAATTTGTGGGGATTATAATGGAATGAGCTACACCCACGCTCCCTGATTTAACAATCAATTTGAAGCAATGTTCAGTTCAACCAAGAAGCCTTAAAGACCCTGAAACTACAGTTTCTACCTTCTAGTTCCTCTTCTCCAGACCAGACCCCACAGGTGTTAATCACAGAGGGAGGTTGAAGCATGAACCTCAAAACTTCTTTTGAAAGGACAAATAGAGATGCACTTTTCCTTACTCAGTCTTGCCTTAAATTCACAATTAAGCACCAATCTCTCTCCACATTTTCTGTGTAATTCTAAATGCAGTGCAGATCACGAGAATCATGGCTTGCTTTAGCCCACAAGTGACAGCCGAGCATCACAGCGATGTAGTCATGGCTTTATCTTCATACACTCAACATCACATAGCCAAAAGTCAAACCACATCCTGAAAGCAGAGTCACACCCCTGAGTCTGCTATTACTATGAGCCCTTCAAAGTTTAGTGATTGATGGGAATGGTTGGACTCGATGATCCAGTGGGTCCTTTCCAACCTAGTGATTCTATGATTCTATAAAAGCAGTTGGGTGCCAGAGAAACAAAAGATGTTATGGAGGTCACAGTCAGCACCTGAGAGAAATGGCCAATTCCGTTCCTGCTATGCTCTTGGGCCTGGCATGTTTAGGAAATCTTATGCAGTACTCTTAAACGTGTGGAAAAATATTGATGTTTTAGTTTATTTAATCCGGGGAACAATCAATTCACCCCAAGAACATCCATTTTTTGTTTCTGTCAAGCTGGATCTACAAACCAAGTCATAATAGCAGAGCTCTGCCCGGGGGGAAACATGGACCAAGGTGTTACCTAAAGACCCTGAGGACCTTACAAAGAACAATAATATTAGTCCCCAAGCAAATGAGGCATCTGTCATTGGCAAAAATCAGGACCCTCTACCTATTTGCTGTCCTTACATAAAATATGCAAAAATGTCAGAAAAGAGGCTGTCAAGGCTTATACAAATATGAGAGGAATCAAGATCAGGTTACCAGCTTAGCTCCAGGAACAGCCCTTTGTGAACAAAATTGGAGTATTTTGCCTGGCAAACAGAGGAAATGTATCCATGCTATTCTCTTTCAGACACCTTCCCTGTCATCTGTCCCTACAGCCAGCAGTTTTCACATGCAGCAAATTAATTTTACATTCTCAGCAGGCATTCCTTTTAGAGACCGGCCAACTTCCTGATATTTTGTGTTCATTTTTCATATCAGCAGATCTATTTTAAATAAAAAGCTATGTGTTTTACAAAACATGAGTGCCAGTAACACAGAGGAAGAACGTGACATTTTTCTCCGCAGGATATTTTGACTGACACATGAAAAAGTCTATAATCTTCCATAGGCTCAAGCTGCTCATGTTGACATCCAAATGTTTGGTGAAAAAGAGCTTGATTGCCTTCCATGAAAGGTGTAGGTTTCTGATTTAGTCTCTCCAACCCAGAAAAGAAACTGACCTCAAGCTTTTCCCCAAGCTATTTTATTTTATTTACCTCTCACAAATGCAGCAGGTGAATTGTCTTCCCACTGCTTCACTGAGTCTCCACACAATATCTTGTTTATTTTCTTCACATTCTCACACTACCAGCTGCTCATCTGCTCCAGCTGAGCCCGTCCCAAAAGTCATTCCAACTCATTGGTCAGCATGGTGGAAATGCTCCCTAACTTTTAAAATTACTTGATCCTTATCTCAGTAGCCCCCTTAAAAGCTCCACAGCTGTGATGCCTCTCAGTGCATGGAGATCCACCATCTTCCTGGAGAATCAGTCAACCCCTGCAGAAAGGAAGCATCTGACGCATCCATGGAAGTGAGAAAACCTTCCCAATCCCACACAACCACTGTGCTGCCTCATCTCAACATTATACGACTTCAAAATCCTCCCAGACAGCGTACAGTCTCCTTGGAGCCTGCTGGAAAATTAGTCAAGCTCCAAACAAAAGTCAGAGCAAAACTTTATTAATTTCTAGAACCCTTATGGTTCTGTACTTAAGTAAAAACACTCCAACACTACGATGAAAAAAACATCCCCTAAGTGTTTTTCCCCCAAACACAACAGTGGAAACTCCATAATCTTTGACTCATCATTTCAGACAGATTATTTCATCGGTGATGGGGAGAAGCAGAGGCTGAATTCATCCCTCAGCACCTGTATGGCAAGGAAAATCCTGCTAGAACTGGGTGCCACTGTGCAGAGATCCCCAAAATCAGCTCCACCTCCCAGCAATGTGCAAGAAGACATAATACCGGTGTGAACAACTAGCTAATCTTTCCAGGATTATGAACGAATAAAGATTTAAAACTTACCCTTGTGTGCGTGTTAGCATTTATGAGTAAGTTTATGGCTGAGCCATAGCAGCACGTCAGACAGGAATACATGACAGTGAAAGGCTTTATTTTTCAGTGAACAGAGAAACCATCTCTCTGTGCTTCAGACTAGGTTCACGTGGATCTAAGTTCTGGGATTGGGAAAGCTGGTAGTTCTCTGCTGCATTCATGGCACTTGAAATGTTGGATGCATATCTGTGTTAGCAGGTGTTGATAGGCTCATACTTCACTTCTGAGCCAGACAGAGATTTGGGGAACATGGTGGAAGAAGGAGGTTTTTTTCTGGTTCTTCCAGATCCGCAGAAGTTTACTGAAGGAACTGAAATGGGGGGAAATGCACTTCTTCTGATCCATTGGCGTGCAGGTACGCACCACTAGCTTGGGGTTTGGACATAAGTAGCCAAATTTGGAAAACCCGGAAAACTGCAGAGCGGGAAGAGATTGTTACAGAGTCACTGCAGGGCTAGTGCTCAAAAGGACCACGGCCCTAGGGTTAAACTTTGAGCCCCTCATGGTCACAGAGCTGTGGTTAACCTTGGGTTTTTATTTAGTTTATTATAAGGAAAAAATAAAGGGCAGGAAGGAGGAGGCAAGGGCCGTTTGCTGCTGAGCTGCCTAGAAACAGGGCAAGCCTGAAGGACGAGGCTGGCAAAACCATACTGCTTATGTTTAGTGTTAGTACAAGCACAAGTGGGCATCACTGGACTCAACCAGCTTCAGAGCTGCAAGAGCTGCTACTGGGAAGGGCTGAATCTTTTTCTATGCTCTGGGACCTGCTTCTTGCTGAATTCCTGGTTTGGGAAAGAAAATATTTATACAAGAGCTTTCCCCTGTTTAACTCCGTGCCCCCCAGAGAGTCTCTGCTTTGACCCATCTGGGCACCCATGGAGCCATCTCCATGTCTAAACCAGGTTTAGGCAGGGTCCCCAGAGCTGTCTTTGACAACCCTCCCAGACAACAAGAGTAAATGCAATCTGCCACAGAGCAGAAGTGGAGCCAACAATTTTCATCTGTTGATATTAAATAACGAAGCAGACTGAATGCCTTTGCCACAATGCAAACAGGAGCCTTGCCTGCATTTTTGCTTCACTTACTGCGGGAAACTGGTTTTTTTTCAGCTGAAAGGCATGAAAGGGAATATGAGCTATTTAACCGAGTGCTAAAAATGAAAGCCACTTTAAGATATTTTCCCTCTTGGCATAAGGTTTCCCAGATCCTGATTTCCAGCAGATCTCAGCTCGATGCTGTCAACAGTGTTGCATATGCGCTCATCAGCCTCAAAGCATTTTAGATACCTGTGCCTGCTGAAGCCTGTTATGAGGGTAAAAGGGACTGCCTACAGTGTGCAGCATTGACCTTGGCATTAACTCCCATGTAAGTCCCCATGGCTGTGACTACCACCTCTTTGGACAGGGCTGGAGACCTCTGAGGAGCATTTCAAGAGGAATGGGCTGAAGAACCATCATAGCAGCCTTTCCCTCATTAAAATAAAGAGATCAGGAAGATCTCTGAAGCCAATCATTGACTAACACACCTTCTCTCTTTCAATACTTCAAGCTGAAGATCCCAAACAAGGAATTTCAACCACCACAGCACTTTGTACTGCTACCAACATTGTTTCCCCTTCCATTTCCCTGTATCACAGGGAGAAAGCAAGATTTCCAGGCATACACAAATCCACAAAAATATTAGAATCATAGAATCACAAGGTTGGAAAAGACCCATCAGATCATCGAGTCCAACCATTCCTATCAATCACTAAACCACGTCCCTCAGCACCTCGTCCATCCGTCCCTTAAACACCTTCAGGGAAGGGGACTCAACCACCTCCCTGGGCAGCCAGTTAGGACCCCTTGTTCCCATTTATTTCACCTGTGTGACCTAGAGCATTAAGCACTACAGTCGTATGACTTTTTGGTGATAACCATAACTGCCTCAGTTGCTTCCTAAGAGATAGTCTTGTTTTGGGAGCAGGATCTGAGGAACCTCCTTGCCAGCCAGAATGCTCTGTGCTTGATGCTCTGGATTTTGCCTTTATACACCTTTATAGCACCACAGGGCAACACGTTGCCCAGGAATAAAATGAGATTTTCTTTGTGACAGAAGCCTGATGCTCAGGTGACTACCTAAGAGCAGGCAGAGGGAGAAGAACAGAGAGTCCTATAGAGAAATCCACCCTCCTCTCAAACCACAGTCTGGCCACAAACCAGTTTGTTTCCAACAGTTGTGCCAGTGTTTTGTGTGTCCATGCAGTGAACTGAGTCATCAAACTGATCCATTTTAAACCGTGTATAGACAATTTTGCAACTTCTCAAGCATGAATGCAAGTCCAATCACTCTGACTAGCTGGCGTCACAGACCCAGTACACAGTTACTGGGGAGGGGAAAAAAAAATACTGGTCCAGCAGCATTAATTCATTGTTTGTTTAGTTTGATTTGATAAAGACCATGGCAGCATCTGGCTGCTTTTAAACAGAGGGGGCAGAAGTGCATGAATATCTGATTAGTTGAGTATTATCCCTCTAGATCTGAACATCAGCAGCTCTCTAGGATTAGGAATTTTACATTTTCACTTCCAAGCAAGACCCTGCTGTGAATGAGGGAATTCATTGGTGGCTGGAAACATTGATCTCCCTGCAAGTCACAAAGCAGAGAAAAAAAGAAAGTGTTTAGTGCTTTTTCTTTCCTGTAAATTAAAGTATATAAAATAAAATAATAATATATTCAGGAACGGAACATTTAAATGCTTTCTTATGCCGGACAAGAACACTCGCTTGGTAGCAATCAGAAGATGCTTGATAACATGTTTGCAGCTGTGTCACTAGCGACCTATCAGTCTCTTTACGTATGAAGATAGATGTCAAGGCTGAGCCATTGCGTATTCTTGAGATACAAAGGAGAATACTTTGAAAAGTAGTCCCAGAGCACTCCAGTCATCACCATGAGATGAGGCACAATAAGACATCTGAAAAGCTGTGGCAGTTGTTTTATGTCTGATATGTGTTTTTGTGAATAGCGGCTTCAGTAATTTATGTTCTCGTTTGAAAAGCTTTTTGTAGCCTTAATACACACAGTGGTTAACCCTTCTACTCCTCAGCTCAGGAATGTGTACAAGTCACTGAAAACAAATAGTGCTATCCTTGGCTCCATTTCCAACATCCTTTTCACATCTACACACCAACATTCCTTATTTTTCATGCATGTAGACTAGCTGTATCCCTAAAGCACAAAGGATACCCCCAAAAAAGGATCAACATCAGACTTCCTCTACCCTTCCACAGCCTATCCCTCCCTCAACATCCTTCATTTTATTTTTTCAGGGCTCCCTCCTCTCCTTCCTCAGGAATCCATCTTTTAACTTTGCTGCCTGTACAAATGCTGCCATCCAACCCTTCTGCAAACATTTTGCAAGGAATCAATTCTCTAAAGATCAATTCAACTCAATTTCCAGACTTTCTGGGGAAATACAGGTTTGGCAGAATGACCTCTACGAATCAATCCCAGGTAAAAAGGAACCAAGTCATTCCCAGCAGCAGCTAACATTTTTTAGCTGGTAGAATCTCAACAGAAATATTTACAATAGTTTTGCATGCGCATGCACAAGCATAAAATGCAGGAGACAATTCAGAGAACAATATCATGCCAAACAAGAGCAGAGTGAATAATTGCTTATAACAATACTACCAGCAGGACAAGAATATTTAGTTTTATATGCCAGAAAAAAAGGAAAACATCATTGCTGTGTAGAGTACGCTCTTCTGCCTAGATGCCTCTCTCCACTCTTAGCCTGCACTGGCCTGTGCCCAAGCCTGCAGGTATGAGACAGTCAACAAAACCCTCAAGGGTAGCTAATGCAGGGACAAAATATGCACTGAGGTCCTTTAAGGTGTTCACATGTCAGTGAAATAGTAACACGTTTGTGTGATGTCTGCAGCTGCCTCTGTTGCATCGTGCTGCCACTGCATGTCACTGTTAAGACAGAATGGCAATGAACGACAGGGATTTTAGGGAAGGCTATAAAAGTCTAGTAGTAATTGACCCCCCAAGTTCTCAAAAGTTACCCCTGGTTGTGTCTTAGTCAGCACATCCTTCCTAACGCAAGAGCAGAGTTGGAGACCTGAGGTCGCATTAGCACTTGCGCCAAGCTGAAAGCAGCATCAGAATTAGTGACATGTGCTTGGAAGAGAGAAAAGGTGGGAAAACACCTATGAGAAAAAGGATACCAGAGGGAAGGGAAAAGACCGATAGTTAAAGATCGCTTGCAGAGGTGAAGTTAAATCATTATGTCTACCAGTGTTTATCAGCAATAAGGCCCTTCTGAACTTCAGAGCAATAACAATAACTATTTCTCTACTAACCACAACAAATTGCAGTCTGCTCAAAATTAATAGGAGCTAAATAGGGACCTTTTCTTTCTACACCTTGCTGGTGCGCTGACAACCTGTCAGAAGAACAACTTTCAGCACCACCGTAACACTACAACCTAAACAAGATATTAATGAGATTAATCTGTACCTTCTCCTGTCCCTACAGCCACAAGAGACTCTTCACTCAAGTGCAAGTCTTAGACCATCTTGTGTTTGGCCTTCTGTGTTGTCCTCATTTTTAGTTTATGAGATCTGAGAGACTCATTTGAAATTAAACAAAGAAGTAAAGATTAGGTGTTCTGTAATTTAGTACTTCCTTTGCCTGCTTTATCTTTAGCAGCTTTTGGCAGAGAAAAGGAACAGCAGTAGCCAAGATGGGCTTTTTCTGTGAATCCACACAACCTAACCAGACACAAAATCATGTCACTTGACTCTAGTTAGCAAGCCAAACTTCTATCCAGGGTCTCCTTCCAAATGCTACACTTGAATTCATTTTGCCATCAAGACATGTGGTTAACGAGACTCATGGAAAACATATTAAAAAATAAAGCATAGAGCAGATCCAGATGTTCTGAAATGCTAAACTTAGTGCCTTGCACTCTTCCCTCCCTATCCAAGCTTTAAAAATTTCCTAAAAAACTCAAAAGCATTCCTGAGCTGGTCTGTAATGAGCCATTACTTCATACTAAAAAGTATACTCTAACACAGACTTAAATAATCAATCTTTTAGCCATAAACAAAATTACTAAAACACTTTGAAGGTTTGGGTCAACTTCATGAAAGGATAAAAATTCTTTGCTTTCTTTCTTATTTTAAATAAGACTCTCGTGTCCAATAAAAGTTGGTTTTCACATTGAAAATATATACACAGGGGCAAGATAATATCCCTGAGTATCAATGGCGCATTAGGAAAGGAAGGTTTGCAGGAAAGGAGGTAAAGGCACTTTGCACCTGATTTTCAAGGTGTTGTGCACAAGACAGAAGAAACCAAGTTCAACAACACTGCCTTGCTCAAACCATGCAGTAAGCACAAGCAGGCTTGTCTCTCACCTACTTAACTAGCACTTGTCACCTGTCTTACAGGCATGGAGGATGGAGTTAGAGGGCTATAGGGTACTACTAGCACTGCTCTTCTCTTATTTGAAATCACTGCAGACCTTTACCTCCCAGATAAATCTACATTTCTTAAGACCTGTCTGCTTTTTAAGAACTTCACAGTTTCAAAAAGTTAGTGCCTCCATTACCATGATTTCTGTGGAAATAGTCACATGCTTCAGTTCAGAAATAGAAGATACAAAGTGCTTAATTACCAGCAGGACCAAGCCCTCCTGTCATACAGTGAAAATGGGAAGGAAGAAAGGAAATCTTTGCTAGTTCTACTCAGTTCTGGAATCAGCTGCTATTTGCATGTTACTCCTTCCTCCCACTCCTACGTTTTATTTCCAGTGCAAAGATGCTTAACCCCCTTGGGCTGGCCAGGAACCTCCTGAGTTCCCTCCTCATATCACGAGTTAGACTCAGTTAAATAACTGCTGGGCCAGAATCAGTTACATCATTCTTCCCCTCTTGTTTTTCACGTATTGTCTAGTGGTTCCACAGCCCATCCCTATAATAGAGCTTCCTATAGCTTTCAGGCAGTCTGAGAAACAACGGAGATCAGTATTATTTTTTTATAATCCTAGATGCAGTAATTGAAGCCTTACATCCCTGAAAAGTAGTCGGAGGTTATTCATTGGATGAATATGTCAAGTGCATTAATATAGCCAGCCTTACATACAGCCATGAGAAGCTTTTTACTGGGAAAGCCATTAAGAGTAGGTCACCAGGATGAGACAGGTGAGGTTATGCCCATCCTCTGTGTCCCTCAGGCCCAGTTTTCTGGCTTATGTATGCACAAATACCAAGAAAGAAACAGTGAGTCAATATGCTTGGGCACTTTTAAAAATCCCCTTAAGGAACTCATCACCAGCTACAAGTGCTTCACTACCTTTGAAGTCTTGTCCCACAAGCTCTTCTTTACCTACGGAGTGCAGAAGCCCCATAAACCCCCTACACTTCCTAGATGAGAAGGTATTTCTAATCAATGAAATGGCCTTGCTTCAAATTCATCCACCAAGTTACATTAAGATCTAGAATGACAGTAGATCTCATGCTTTAAAAATAAATGGAAAATGTATGGTTTTCTATTAAAGCTTACATCAAAATTGTCATTAAAATCCTCCCGATATCACAAGTTTAGTCATGTCTGTGAACCTTCTGCACTTCCTTCTCTTCCCCAACCCAACCAGAGGTACCACTTTATCCAGACCAGTTTGTGTTGAATGTAAATCTTACACATCAGTGAAGATTTCCCCAACAGGCTTTACTTAATAAAAAAGAAGTGTCCAAGCCTACCTGCCAAAGCGTTTTTTCAGGATCTGGGCCGTTGAGACTTATCTTAACTACACGTTGCAGATCAGCTTGAAAACCAGCTCCAAAACATTTGGAGATTATTACTGTCTGCTAGCTCTGTAATTATAAAAAGCTGAAATTACTTTGAAGCTTCAGTTAGAGAAGACCTATGCTGCAATTACTCAACAGAGCCATTTGCAACCTGATTGTCGATGAGGGTCATATGTTCATATCTGCGCATAAACCTGAACCACTGAAGGGCTGGACACTACAAAATACAAACGTCCAGGCATCTCTTGTTAATATGCTGCCCTATAAGACAATCATCTATAAACAAAGAAAATTGATATATTACATGCTGGTTTAATTGTTAGCTACAGTTTCCTTGTAAAGAGACATATATAAAAGGGCACTGTGAAGAGCTGGTATGTTTTATAGAGGAGGCCAACAAATTATGGCTCAGCTATATGGAAATGATTAGCACCTGCATATCAATACAAAGCAGCAAAGTTCAGAAACCATGATCTCAGCTTTTGGCAGAATGAATGTCTTAAGTTTTCCTGGGCAATAAATCCAGTGATTACTGAGATTATCTTAATGTATATTAACTTCCATCATTTTTTTTTGTAGCAGCATAAACAATCCTGCTCAGTCGTTGCCCAGTCAGGCACAAGTCTTAAAGGTGTCGCTTTCTCAAACAGTAAAGATGAGCCACACAGGAAGACCTGACCCTATGACCCATACTCACATGACTTTAGGTCTGATATATGTGCTGAGTACTCAAAATCCATCGAATTTTAGAAGTGTTTATGATGAGAACAATTTCTTTGATAAAAATATATTTTTCATTAAAAATGACAGCTTCATTCTCCAAATGTCTTTAAATACATATATACACATGTAAAAGTAAATTCACTCTGCCAGTGGAGAAAAAACTTTACAGCAATTTAGTGGCAAGCAAATACATTTGCCAAACATTTTAACAAAATGAAAATACAGTTCAAAATAATTCATATGTAAAAACTACAGTTTGGTATTTTTGCAGTTGTTTTGGTTTGGGGTTTTTTCTTACTTTGTTGGACCCATTTTGATTACTGCTGTTTGTATGGTGGAATGTAAAAACCTAACTATGAGAGTAAAGATTGCAGAATTAAGGTCCCTTAAGTTATTCTGTCCCTTTCAGCAGAACACTCCGCCATCAAGAGGGTATTTTTTCCCAAGAGGAAAGTACCGTACAAGGGCCACCACAAGCCCTGCTCATGAGGGCTGGTGCACAGCCACCTGGGTTGCATCCAGCCCACATGGCATGCAGGAAGGCTGTTCACTAGGAGATCTGCTAGGTCATAATATTCATTCCTCCATTCATATATGCTGTAATTTATTAAAAATAAAACACAGTTGCTGCCATGGTAAAGTGCTGCCTAGAGGCAGACAGGGCCATGGGCTGCACAGCCAGGCAGAACCATCAGTCTTCTCTCACAAACACACACATGCAGTGAGGAAGAGGAAGGCAGCTTCCCCATCCAGTCACTTCTTGAGGGCTTGGTCCCAGTTCTTCTTAAAGATGCGCAGCCCTTTTCCACCAGTGGACCTGCATGGACATTGCAGGAAGACCGTGAATACTTGTGTGTTGTTAGTATTGACCATCTTGGAGACCAGAAAACAAAATTCTTCTGCATATCAGTACCAGGGGGATGATGAGCTTAGTAAGAAGCAGAAGAAAACAGCAGAATAACAGACATCTCCATCTCCTGCTGCCTTCAGGGAGCTAAAGGAAGACCTGGCATCAGCCTCAGTGCTCCTCAGTGGGGCTGTTGATGCTCTTTGCACAGATGAGCCCTTTGCAGTGGCAGGTGTTCGTCTCCAGCCTGCAGCCTCACCCAGCTCCCACCACACTCACAGAGTTCAGCACCCAACCAGCCCCTCAACCTTAACACAATCCTGCAGCATTAAGCAACACGTCATGGCCCAAAACCGTCACAAACATCCCTTAACTGGCACCTACAAACTCCTTCAGCACAGATGAGAGCTCAGGCAGACAGGGCATTACTGCAGCCTCTGACTAGACACCACTTAAGAAAAAAGAAAAGACAGTACTTTGTCCCTGGGTAATACCACCACTTTCACTTAATTAAAATCTTTTAACAGGCTCTCCCTCCTTCACCCGTCCCTATTAACAGACACCTTATCCAGAATAGAAAGATTAACAGCATTTTCATTACTTTGATGTTACCCAGAACAAATTAAAAACTAAATGACTCTAGTTATTCACTTCTAGAGTACAATGCCCTGTGTTATGTTACCAGTTGGTATTTTTTTTCTCGTAGCCTGACACTCAAGCTAGAAAGCAATAGGATATTTGTGTATTTAACAGCAGGCAGATCTTCCGTATTATTGTAACACTGTCTTAAAGTTTTGAATAAACATCATGAAGTCACAGGTATTTGAGGAGTGGGAATAATCTCTCTATTCTACATTGTTATGCAAAATTATTGAGATCACTGGTTTATAGCTCCGTTTACCCCCGAGGCTTGTTTCAATGCCATACTCTGTTGTTTGGTAACTTGACTTTGAACCAGAACTGATACAGCATCACAGAAAATACCAACTCAGCCTGTCAGCAGCAGGAGAACCACTCAGAGGTGTCCCTACACTGGAGTGCCAGATCAAGAGGCTTGAAAAATTAACACTATTTTAGATGATCTTGTGTGTTAAAAGTACAGGAAAGGATGGGAACAAGAGAGGATATGAAAATCAACAGAAATTCAAACTTTGTTTAAATGCCTTTAAAAGAAAAACACAAAAACCCTCATGAATTTGGATAGGAACTTTCTGTTTTCTAGTAGGGTTTACCCCACATCTTTATACTGTCTGTGCATTTCACCATCAGTCATAAAAAAACTGCCCACTGAGAAAGTTCATTTAACCTCATTTTACACTTAAATGAAGGACTCTATGGCCTTGATCCATTTTAAGTCCACTCTCATCAAAAGGTCAGTACCTCCAACCAGACCTTACCCTTGCCCTGACTTGCCCTGGCTCAGAGGAACTTATTTACTGTCAGGTTAAATCAGATTCCCACATCCATCTAATCGTAGATCCTGTTCTTGACCTTGCACAGCAGGATATGCCTCAGAGGAAGAGTCAAGGACTCTGTTGGGGCAGAAGGAGAGGCAGCTGCCCTTGCCAAGACCCCTTTGGCAGCAAGACTACAGATCCAAAAATCATTCAAGTTGTTCCGTATCAGAATAGCCCAAACAGCAGAGCTAGAATGTGATATGGTAAGGCTGGAGGCCCCTGGTCCATCATCCCTGCTCAGAGCTGCTCCAATTCATAGAATCATAGAATCATAGAATAACCAGGTTGGAAGAGACCCACCGGATCATCGAGTCCAACCATTCCTATCAAACACTAAACCATGCCCCTTAGCACCTCATCCACCCGTGCCTTAAACACCTCCAGGGAATGTGACTCAACCACCACCCTGGGCAGCCTCTGCCAGTGCCCAATCACCCTTTCTGTGAAAATTTTTTTCCTAATGTCCAGCCTAAACCTCCCCTGGCGGAGCTTGAGGCCAGATCAGGTTGCTCAGGACCATGTCCAGGTAAAGCCCAAGCATCCCTGAGAATGGAGACTCCAACGTCCCCTCTGGGCCTCAGTTCCAGTCTTTGACCATCCTCCTTGTGGGAGGAGGGAGAAATCAGCAAAAACAGGAGCAGCTCTAGTGCTGCAAGGTCAGTAATGAGATTTAGCTGTTCATTTTTTTATCAAATGTGCAATCTAAAGAAGCGATGGTGTAATTGCATTACTGCCTCACCCCCTTGACCTCTGCTAAGCAGGGCTGATGAGAACATGTGCACAAGAGGGGAAGAGAAACTATTTGGAGAACATCTTTGCTTGCTGCCCATTTGGTTGCTGAGGGGTAGGTTGTTCCTCTCCCATCATGTCGAAGCAAGCTGTTGTTTCACTCCTCCGATAAAGCTGTTGGTATGGCAAATCCAGTATCGAGATACAGAAAGTTCAACAGTGCAACAGTTCACCGAGCGAGCTGTGAAGCACACCCATCAGCAGAGACGGCTCCCACAGAAATGACTGCTCAACCTGTTTCTATTAAAAATGTTCACAAGAGCTGCTCCCATTCCATGTGGGATTGAGACACTGCTTTCCTCCCTAGGCAGAAGTGTTTTCCTCAGTGTAGCTCAGGGCAGAGGACAAAATTTGTAAGGTGTGAAGCCCAGCAAGTCCTGTTAGCAGGTTTCTCACTCTAAGTTGAACCACACAGCTCCTCTCAGAATATTTCATCTGTTCCTAGCAGTGGGGGAAATTGGCTCCTTCCTTTTGTCCTTCCAATTTGAATAGAAAAATGAATTAAGGGGGAAGCACCTCTCCAGCAGCAACACAGGCACATCAGCTTGAACCAAGCCCCCAGGTTTAAGCCCAGTTTTTTAGACAAATAATATTTAGGGGCTTAACAGGCACTTGTGTGCCCATGTCTGCCTCTTTCTCCTCATGGCTGAGCACCCAGACAAGACACTCAAGCACATCATCCAGTGGTATCTTGTGGTGTGTTAAGAAGAGGGGCCAGCAGGGCAAGGGAGGTTCTCCTCCTCTCCCTCTACTCCACCGTTGCAAGGCCCCATCTGGACTATGTGTCCAGTTCTGGGCTCCCCAGCCCAAGAAAGACAAGGAACTACTGGAGGAAGTCCAACAGAGGCCACAGAGATGATCATGCGGCTGGAGCACCTCTCTTATGAGGAAAGGCTGAGTGAGCTCAGTCTGTTTAACCTGGAGGACAAAAGAATGAGAGGGGGTCTTATGAATGCTTATAATTATAATGTTTAGCCTGGAGAAGAGGAGGCTGAGGGGAGACCTCATTGCTCTCTACAACTACTGGAAAGGAGGTTGTGGAGAGGAGGGAGCTGGGCTCTTCTTCCAAGTGACAGGGGACAGGACAAGAGAGAATGGCCTCAAGCTCCACCAGGGGAAGTTCAGGCTTGACATCAGGAAAAACTTTTTCATGGAAAGGGTCATTGGGCACTGGAACAGGCTGCCCAGGGAGGTGGTTGAGTCCCCTTCCCTGAAGGTGCTTAAGGGATGGGTGGACGAGGTGCTGAGGGACATGGTTTAGTGTTTGATAGGAATGGTTGGACTCAATGATCCAGTGGGTCTTTTCCAACTGAGTGATTCTGTGAATTATCTAAAGGTTGGATGGGGCCAAACTCTCATCAGTGGTGCCCAGTGACAGGACCAAGGGGCAACAGGCACAAGCTGGAACACAGGAAATTCCACCTGAACATGAGGAAAAACTTCACTGTGTGGGTGACAGAGCTGTGGGAACAGGCTGCCCTGGGGAGGTTGTGAAGCCTTCTTCTCTGGAGATACTCAAATGCCGCCTGGATGTGCTCTTATGCAACTTGCTCAAGGTGAACCTGCAGGAGGGTTGATCTGGATGATCTCTAGAGGTCCCTTCTAACCACCAGGCATTCTGTGAGTCTGTGGTCAGATATCAGCCCCCAGCTCCAACAGGCCCATCAAGACTGCAAGTCATCACCCAGCCCTCCTCACATTTACCACCTCCTATGGTTTTCTTCATCTCTTTGCAGAGCAGCTGCCCCTCACCGGGGCCATGAAGCTGCACCTCTGCCTTCACATTTTCTCATCTCTATATAAAGGCACAATCTCTACCTCCTAAAGGCAACCATGAGACTACAGTAATGCTAGAAAATACGAAAGCCTATAAAAGTTACAATAATTAAAATTCCATTTTAATTCCTATGTGTAGGGGAGGGAGAAAAGGTCTCTGGCACATGTTTTCCCACTGCCACAACAGTTCATGCATTGTGTTATAAAATTTTTCAGTGCCATTTATTTTTATTTGGCCTGTGAAATACTTTGGGGAAGGCCTCCTCATAAATGGCCCATAAAGTTTGACAGGAACTAAACCTCCCACTGTTTTTGTGACTGATATAAAAAAGAACCAACTTAGTTGGCACTCTTAATGCATGTTTTATGGGAAAAGGAAGACTATCCCTCTGTACAAGCAGCCGATTCCCGAGCAAATCAAGTTCAGTCCTGTAAGCATCCTTTGTGGCCTTTTACGAGGTAAGGCTTTCCTTATAAACTTCTGGCCTCACCACAAATCCACTTCCCTCTGGGCTCATCCATTAATAAGCACTTTCATTAAAATTCCACCTTTCTTAGAGAAACAGCCAAGCTAATTTAACAGGAAATTGACTTTCTCCATCACCCTCACATCTGACTGCAGCGACAGAAGCCAGCATTGGCCAGAGACATCTGGTCCATTAGCATTTCTGCATCATGCATCTTTTTGCAAAAGCCACACTCTTCCTTGTACTGTTTGGGAGAAAACAGGAAGGTCTCAGGACAGTCACTTTGAAGATGTAGTTGCTTTCAGAGAAACACCCAGAAGTGATAAACCCATTGCATTTTTTGCTATCACCAGCCTCCAAGTGAGCACAGGAATAATGATGAAGCTCAGAAGGATTGGGACCAAATAGTAATGACACTGGTCTGAGGGTTACTGGTCCAGATAAATGCATGGAAGATGGAAAGCAAGAGGACATGAAGAGAGATTAAATGAGTGACAGGGTCACACAGAGTGGAGCAGAGGTCTGGCTCTCAGTCCACTGCACACAATCAGGGCATCATCCTCCTGGAGGTGTTAATCTATCACTAGCAAAATATGAATCCTATAGCAATAAAGAAAACCCCCAACCTCATGACACATACTATGTTCCAGAAAATAAATTTCATCAGGACACCAATATTTTATGAGCAAAGAAGTGGGCTGAGTTCATCAAATACATTATCTGCATCCTGTATATTGGCAAACTTGTAATAATCAAGAACTTCTTTGGCTTTATTGTAAAAATCAATTTTCTTCTCTTTTGGCTTCCAAGACAAGCTTTCAGGTGGAGGGTTGTACATAACACCACTGTATTTAGAAATGAGAAACCAGAAATGACAGTGACTCCATCTGTCCATAAAAAAAAAAAGCATAAAAAAATCCATATGAATTTATTTTGCATTCTAGTGACGTATCTCTCTGCATTTCACAAGAAAACGTCCAGGGAAAATGACAGGTTTATTTTTAGCCTTTCTTTAATCTTTGCGGAGTATGGCAGCAGATTGCAACCCATCATAACTGTCCCAAACTAAGCTGAGATATGCTGCTGAAAAAGAATGGGTTTGGATTGACTGTCATGCTGCAAAGATATGGAGATGTTCTTAACAACCAGCCCCACTCCAGCAATAAGAAATTTGATCATATGCATTTCATTCTCAGTGTCACATATAAGTGGGAGATACATTTGTCACTGGATAATACATTCAGAATTAACAAGAAGAACTTGTCAGGTTTTGGCTGCAACCACTGAAGCTAAAGCCTAGAGCGAAATAAACTGTCAGATCAGAGCTTTGTTAAAAGGATTAAACCCATTCTTAAGGGTGGAGCTGTAGAAAAGCTTTTAAGCTTTATACTTACACCTGAAAGCTTTCAAACTGGGATTCTAACAAAGACTGACACAAAACAAATATTTTTTCAAAACAACAACTAATCTGACCTCTGGAGCAGGACCATCCCCAGAATGAGCTGTGTTGTGAACTGTGCACTGAGCAAACACTGCTGAGAAACCCTGGATCCGTCAGGCGGTCACTAATTACTGGCCACATTTTTTGGCATCTGCTCAAGTTGCTGTAGAATCAGTAACTGTTTTGTAAGTTAGTCTCATTACAGACCTACTATAGTAATTGATTTGCACAGTGGCCCTGTGGTAACCCATAAAACTTTGCACGGGGGTCCCAGTTCTGCAAGTATTTCTTCCTCACTTTAGGGGAAGAAAGCACCCTCTGGAAGTCATTGAGTTCAGTTGCACTCCCAGCCTGCAAGTAAGCATTAGGAGGGTCAGACCATTGCATTGCAGCCTTTATACCACAGAAAAAAATGTTTTCCTACATTCAGTTAATTACAAAATTGCACCGCATGATGCCCTTGTGAATGAAGTAGGTGTTACTGTACCACTCATTTTGCAGTTAGGGAAGCAGAGTTATGACTCAGAGGTGCAGTGAGCTGCTCAAGGTCACACAGTAGCACAGTCATAAATAGCACCCAGGTGCCCCACTCTTGCCCAAGTCTGAGCTTTCTCACACTTATTCAACAGTGTTTTGGAAGCTTGACATCAGGTTCAAAGGGGTTTTGTACTCATTCAGTGTCTGGCCTGTCCCGAGTCTTCTTCACCCACCCCTTAAACTATCTGGCTCTGAACCGTGTTGCCCCACAATTCATGACCCTTCTGCCACCTCTTTGTCCTCAGCTGGTCAAGCAAGGCACAGGCATCTCCTTACTGGCACTTGGGTAAGGAAACACTTAGCAACAGGCACCAGATAAGATGCAACAAGCAGCAAAGCAATACAAATATTGCAATGCATAATTATGTGCATAAAAATAACAAACTCTGCAGCAGGCAGACTGACAGACAGCAGAGCAGCTCGTGTCCATTTGTGGCTGCTGCTTGCTGGGAAGAAGCTGTGAGGGTCCTCCACAGAGGTCCAAAAAATGTGCATCAAGAGGGGCATCTGGAAGCCAGTGAGCTGAGGAGGTACCTGCAAGTCAAAACATCCTCCTCCAGCTCTAACGGAAAAGAAACTCCTACTAAAGAGGTCACAAACCCAGTTGTTAGATGACAGACTTCACTATCAGTTGTAGGCTAGAGGCAAAGGTTTCATAGCACATTGGCCATGTACAAGCCTTTTACATTGCTCTCTACAACTACTGGAAAGGAGGTTGTAGAGAGGAGGGTGCTGGCCTCTTCTCCCAAGTGACAGGGGACAGGACAAGAGGGAATGGCCTCAAGCTCCACCAGGGGAGGTTCAGGCTGAACATTAGGAAAAAAATTTTTATGGAAAGGGTCATTGGGCACTGGAACAGGCTGTCCAGGGAGGGGGTTGAGTCACCTTCCCTGGAGGGGTTTAAGGGACGGGTGGATGAGGTGCTGAGGGACATGGTTTAGTGTTTGATAGGAATGGTTGGACTTGATCCGGTGGGTCTCTTCCAACCTGGTGATTCTATGATTTATATTATCCACCAATAAAGTACAAAGTTAGGTCATTCAAACCCCTTGCAAAGCCCAAGCATTCAGTTAAAGATTTTTAGCTAGTGGAGGTTCACCTTTTCCTTACCTATTTGGACTCAAGGCAAGATTCTGGGGCTCTGCAGCTGTGGGAGCTTGTGGGAGTTGAGCTTTACAGGACTGAATCTCAAGAAAGCGTAAAGCACCAGCTGCAGACCCTCTGGCTTTACAGGGGCTACAATCCAAGGACAAAGCAGAGCAGGAATAAGTCTGCATTAGACAAGTCAGATGCTTTTCTAAAAGTGACATAAAAAGAATTCTGGCAAGACTAAAGTTTAGCTATTCTGAGAGACATCAGATGGTACAGCATCAGTGGTCTGGGATCATGAGAACTGAAGTCTAATCTAGTTATAGTCTTGCTATGGTCGCCTAGGAATATGAGCAAGTCTCTTAAATTCTCCATGTCTCTGCTGTACAATAGGATATGCCTCTATTGACTTCATCTGTTCAGGTCATCAAGTTATCAAACCACAGCCTGTTCCTCAGCAGTGCAACACCCACCACAGCTGCAAAGCCTGTAGGAGATAGCTTCTGACAATCTCAGATTTAATGATGGCCTCAAACAGCACAATAGATGTTACTAAATCTTAGGAAACATGCTTGGGGATTTATTTTTTTTGAAGCAAGGAATCCTCATTTCATATTTGAAGCCAATTTTGGTCCAAAGGAGGCTCCTTTGTCCCACCTGGGAGGAAAGGCTCTGTGTCATCACACCTTTTTTCGTGATCAGACCAGGGTATGAAGCATCAAACTTCCCAACACCTTTAAAAATAACGTACCACAACTATGCAGCATTGCTCCTCATGTAAAGCTGTGCTGTTCCCCCTCCTGCTTTTTAGACCACCTACTTGAGGGCTGGGGTCCTTTCTTTAATATTCAAACTCAGTTCTGATAAGTACTGTACACTCACTGAAATATCAATATACCCCTGGTGACCATCCCTGCCAGGTAATTAGGTTTGTTGCTTCCACAAAAATGAAAGCAAATAAAATTAAAAAAAAAAAAAGTGTAATTACGGCTTGGAGAGCACTGGTCTCAATTTTTCTGTTCTCAAAAGTCCTCCAGGGAAACAAAGAATAAGAGCTGCTTATTGATTTCATCCTCCTGACGCTCATGCACAAGACTTGCTGGAAAACAGGACCCCTTGCTAGAAATCACCACTGTCCTCAGCTCCCCTAGGGAAAGAGGGAGGGGAGCAGAAGAGAAGGCACTTGTGTTTAAAAGGAGGAGATAAAAAGAAAAAAGAAAAGAAAAAGAAAGAAAAAAGGGGAAAAAAAGAAAAAATTTAAAAAAAGAAGAAAAAAAAAGAGGGCAACAGTTTCAGCTTTCATTATAAGCAGTGTTATATCAACAATGGCTGGGGAACAAAGGAAGCCATTTCCACTAGTTCCTGCTTCAATTAGTTATTTGAACTAGTGAAGATTGTGCCACTTTATCTCCCCCTTGTAACATAATCATTTTATTTTACATCTCATGAGAAAAAAGGCCTGCCAGAGGACATTATCTGGCTCTGGGTCATACATCACAGGAGATAACATCGTTATTCATGTCAAAAGGGATGATCAAGGTCTTCCTGTTTTATCAGCGATTAGCCAGGAAAGAAAAGCTGCTGCTGCTGCTGCTCTTGGCAGGTAGCCAGGCGCTGCGAGTGTTACCAGAGCATCCCTCACCCTGCAACTATGCTGGGCTTCAGAGCTCTTTCAAAACCATTAAAATCCTGGCTGATAGGGCAGGAGCTGAGCTTTCATTAGCCAGCAGCAGCAGGAGACCGGGCTCCTCGAGGAGAGGGTCTGATCCTGCTCCCACCTGCGCCCTGGCACACGGCGTCTGCCTCGCTGGAGTCAAGACAGAGGGAAGCTGGCAGCCAAACCAGATCTTTAGTGGCTTAGGAGCCTCCCAGACCATCCCAAGTCCCTTGGGCTTGAGCCAGGATGCACGCTTCACCCCCAAACATGCTCACCTTTGCTGCCACTCTCCTCCTCTCCCCCGTCTGCTGTTTGTACCATTCTTTCTCCTTCCTCCCCAGCTGGCATCGCGTTAAAGCTGGGGCAGAGCTCAGCCTCTGGCTTTGCTGCTCGCTGAATTATTCCACTTCCCAAGCACCTTCCCTTGAGCTCAGAGCTCTTCACTCCTGAATGCTTAGCATATTCCCAATTTAAACATCTCAAGCAGTTTACCTACTATCTGAGAGTAACAGTGAAACCTACCACCTTATCTCAGCTACAAGCCCAAAGGGAGTTAGAATTCAGTGCCTAGTGCCTCAAACACTAACAAAAAGGAAAAAAAAAAAACACCACACTGCTATTTGAAAAATATACCATGTTGAATGGCAGAGGTACATTCCACAGTGGCTTCCTGAAGTGACTTAGCTTTATGTGCTTGATGTAGGGTTCATTGAACCAAGAAAGTCTTTCCACTCGCTCAGTGAGCTCTGGCACTGTATCCTTTGGCAGTAACACAGCATCAGTGCCCCAAATCACTAAGCAAGGAGTCATCTGAACGGGCTTTTACTCTCTCCTCCCACAAAACTGAGAAGTCCATTCACCATAGGTACTGTTATAAATCAAAGCACTCATCCAGTTCATGCACAGGATCTTCTAACTCATTTAAGACCAAATCTGTACAAGTTTTGAATGCTGCTAAAATGCAGAAATCAGTGGGATTAACAAGCACAAAAACTCATAAAGGATACACAATCTACTTCAGGGAAAATACTTACTTCAAGTGTACATTTTGGATAGATCCATTGTGTGGGTTTTATAACTCTCCCCAGATAATCTATCATTGGCTGGGGACGAGGAAAGATTGGCACGAATTGCTATATCAACACACTCCAGTAGTTATTCCGACTATTTCAACAACAGTTACTCCAGCTCAGAGCATAACGTGCAATTACATTGCTGCAGCAGCCAGCCTGAAACTGGAAGAGTGTTAATGGCAAAAATAAAGTGTGAACCAAAACTTATTAAACCTTGCAATATATTAAAATAATAACAAAAGAAATCTGAGACCGAATGACATTTCCCTTCAAAGAGAGATAAAATTAAAAATGACTCAGCAACTATGAGTCAGGACAGGAAACTTGACACAGAGCCTGTGATTTTAGCTCCAGTGGAAATGGGCACCAGGGCTCCAAGCTGCTGGTGCGTTCACCACCAGTACTGCCAAACATGACGTGTGACCCATCTGCAGAGTCACATCGGACAAGCTCACCATGAAGAACTTGGAAAAGTCAGATGTTCCTCCAATGAGTTATGAAAAGGAAACATAACTGCTCAAACAGACCACAAAAATCAGTCAGACTAAGCCAGCACAGCTGGGGCTCCTGCAGGTCACAATGAAATATAAAAACAAGAGTTGGAGGGCAGAGTCTTTTTAGAAGGGGTTGCAGTGAAAGGCTGGGCAATGCCCTGTTCCTGTCTCAAGTGCTAATCTCAGAGCAGTGCTTCCCTCCTGCTTATCTGCAAGGCTAAGGCAATGGTATCGATCAACTGTCCCCAAAGAGCAGGCAAAGGGCACAGTGAGCCTTTTGAATACGGACACAAAAGGACTATAACTGCTGGACATCTTGTCTGACCAGCAGACAACTGAGTCATCCCAGCCCTCTTTCAGCAGAGCTGTGGCTAGGGATTGCCGCAAAACTCATGAAACCAAGGCTGAGCGTAGTACTCTGGCAACTGCTGGAGCTTGGGGCACCCCGGTGCATGTCAGATACAGACCCTCCTCCTGTGCCCACTCCAGCTCCTCACAGCACAGTAAAGAGGTCTTTACCTCCTTCCCATCTTGGGTGCACTCCCTGCCCAGGACCAGGGGAAATCCCTGGGGTTTTGCTCTGCAACCCTCAGCTGATGCCCATGCTGCTCATCAGGCAAATCATGGGAAGATGAGCTGTGCAGAGGGAAGCTATGGCCAGTGTCAGTCATAAGGACTAAGGCAAGCACACAGTTGGTCTTCCACCCACAGACATCCTGGGGAAAATATTTAGTCTCCATGATCTCCATTTACTAAAAATCGTGGGCTCCCAACTGGGAAAGGCTGGCAAGTAAACTCATGAGTGGTTACTAAATCCTGCACCGCTCTTTGGAGAAAGAGCCAGGAGATCACTGTCTAGATAGACGAATTCATAAAGTTTTACTACAGAGATCATATAAGCCCTGCAACCTTTAATAAAGCAATTGTAATTACAGAAGATTATTATTTTTTTAAATCAAACGTTTCAAGTACCAGGTATATAAAAACACATTTGCACAAGCTGCCAAAAAGGAATCAAGCAAAATATGTAACTCTACCGGTAATTAACATTCATTAGGGGTAACTTGCATGTGATCTATTATCAGATCTAGAAATGCCAGCCCTGAAGAACTGCCCAGTTTGTCCTTTGGGCATACTAGCCTCGCTCACATCCTGCGAAACCTCATATCCAAAGACGTCAAAACACCAGCACAAAGGCAAGGTACTTGCCTCCACAGGAGGATTCTTATCAAGTATGTAGCAAATTCCTTCTAGAGCACAGCAGCAGAGGCTACAAAGCAAAACCCATATCTGAGCTCTATTAATTAGCTAATATATCATGAATCTATTCTAATTTTTCTTTTGTCTTCAAAGGTGGTCTAGATCATCCTTCGGGTAGAGTCTTCCCAGGAAGCAAACTCTCTCTGGCAGGATTTCCCGTGCCACATCTCAAGCAGTTTCCCACAACCCTCAGTCCTGCACATCCCATCAGGAACACCACCACCCACAGAGCTCCAGCCCAGTAGTGGGACCTACGGCTCACAGTCAACTGGTTCAGCAGGACTGCTGGGTCTCTCCAGGAGCAAAGCCAGAAGCACTGGGCTGATTCCAACTTGGCAGGGCCAACCAGAGCACAGACCAGACCTTGGTTCAAGCTGGAAAGTTCTGTCACAGATAACTACTTCTACAACCGCCCTAGAAAAGCTTTTTGGGGTTGTTTAATGGATATTCAAATACAAAAAAGATTAAACCCATCTGCAAGGATTTCTTGTGGAAGAATTGTGCGCTACAGAAACTGTACATACTGCTCCAAGCCAAAAGTGTTATTTTGCATAGGCTGCACCACATGGATGTTTTTATTACTATACTTCATAAAATATTTCTGAAGTTTGCTGGAAGGTACTGTTTCACATGCCACCAACAAACACACAGCTTGCTCCAAGCAAGTCCTGACACATATGCAGAAGAGAAGGAAAAAAATAAATCACACCTAGAGCCTTTTCAAAAGCTATCGCTTCCATGCATTGCAGAGATAAAAGCTGTGACTTGCGACGGATGGGGACATCACTGGAATCCCACTCACGCAGAGCTTTCCCAGGAAGCCACACACTCACTTCATCAGTTGGGGGGGGTTTCTTGGATCTCAGGTGGAAAAGACATACCTCGGCATGCTGGTAAAACAGCTCATGGGTAATCAGCCCCCTCTACTCACCCTCCTCCTCACCCTGTGATTTTCACTTCTAAGCTTTAACAGATGTACATCAACAGCACAAATGAGGTCCCCATTATCTGAACCCACACGCATTTGTTTCAGCCCAGCTTGTTTGCATGGGCGTTGCTCATCACCACGTTTTCACATCCTCACCTGCTCCACAGCATCTCCAGTAACTGGTGGTTTTGTCCAGACCCAGAGCACCACCCCTCCACACCTCACCAGCACTGCGAGGGCCAGCAGGGGTGCGTCAGCCAAGAAGCTTCAGCTGGCAGCAGAGAAAATGCACTTGAAAAAAAGCAGGTTTTTAAATAAATGCAGAGTGATGGCTCTGCTCAGAAGCCCTGCTATTAGGCAGCAGCATGAAGAAAATCAATGTCGAGTGAAAAAGCATTTTAAGTTGTGCTTGTTTATTCACTGATTTCTTAGGTGATTATCAGCTTGGCATGGGTCAGCAAGGCACATCAGAGCTCTGAAAAAATGACTTTTAACTCTCATACTGTGACAAAATAATAGCTGGCTAATAATGCAATGACTTTTAAACCGTGCTTAACAGGGTATATTAATGAAGATATTCCAAAACTCCTAAATTACCGATATTGATTATATCTGTAGAATGAGGATGGATAGGATTTCAATTTTAGAGTTAACGTAATTGCTGAAATAATTTATTTGAGATAAAAACACTTCCAAGTCAGTTATTTTTTGGTTCTTTAGAAATGTTGACTTTGAAATACTTTAACAGATTACAGAATTCTTAAAAGATAATGCCCCAAATTCCTCTTTTATATTTCAGCGTAGTGGTATTTCCTCATGATTTCTTTGCAAATTTATTACAAGTGTCACACACATAAGAGTATGGATCCAATATCTAAGTCTGAGAAGCTCTTAATTTTGTGAACCTTAATTGAAATCTTTACAACTGAAAATCTGAGGGGCTTCAGTCAGGATCTAACTATGGGGAAAAAAAAATCTACAATTACTGTATTTCCTTAGAAGTCAAAGGAAGACTAGAAAAGACCCTTGCAAAAAGAAATAATTACCAAGAGCACAGATATGCAGAACTTCTTTAGTCTGTTATTAGATTAGTATTTCATTTGAATCCTTATAATGTTATGGAACAAATTACTAGTAGTCCAGGTTCACTGTCCCATTGTTGCAGAATGGTGCCATCAGTGCAGTTAATATCTGCATTCAGATCTGTAAAGGGGTTACTAGAAGAGATTTATCTGTACAAGTGTACAAAGGGGAGTGGTGAGGGAGAGAGAAAAAAGTGCTTATCCACAGCTCTGAAACAGAAGCACAGATTTACCAAGCCCCTCTAAGAACACATTTGCCAGAAAGCCATAATGCCTTGAGATTAATTTTTCTGAATAAAAATTATAGAATATGACACTAAGCAGCATTGATTCCCCACTCAGTTGCTGTCCGAGCCTTATTTGTTGCTCCTGCCTCAGATCCCTTAGCCTTTTCCTTTGCTCTACATTCACCTGTAGTTCATCCACAAAACCAAAAGTGCCTATAAATGCTTATTTTCTAACCTCCTATTTTTATCTGAATTCCCTATAATAAAGAACTTGAAAATAGCATGTTTCAAAAATTAAGATCACTTCCTTCTCTCCCTTTCCTGGTCAGATATAAGCGTTACAGATGTGTTAATGTTTGAGAAAGCAAGGCCAGGAGTGATGGGAGCCGCCTCAGGGGTGGCCGTGCACGTCTCCCTGGCAGAGAGCAGCCGTGCTAAGTGCTGCCCCAGTCCTGCTTCCCATGGGACAGGGGCAGCCCTGCCCTACGTAGCAGCCCCTTCTTTTGCCTCTTGGCTCCAAGAGTCATCTCTCAGCCCAGGGAAGGATTGGGAGAGAGGACAAAGAGGCACCTATGAGGCAGGAGGCTCTGCAGCCCCAACTGGCCTCTTCAATCAGCTGCTGGATGGAACAATTCAGTGAAACCATGCAGCCCCATTCAAAACTGGCCACAGCTTTCCACAATTACATTCCTAAATACTACATATTTTAGGAAGATGACCTAGACCAGAAGCTCCACAACTTTCCACTCAGCACTAACCAGTCTGGGTAATACTGATATTTTTAAAGTAGCCCTCCAAAATACCTGCCAATATTTAAGAGAGAAGGGGATGTATCTTGAGGAGGGATGTGTTTAAGATAAAAGCGAGGATTTGTGGGGTTTTTTTTTGCTCAAGACTTTGCATATGTGATCAGTAGCCCGGGGATAATTTATTGATAAAATTTGTGGCAGATCAGACAAGGTGTTTGTGAGATATGGGACTTTGAAAAATGAGGTGCAATTCAGCCTTTGAAATATTCTTCCAACAATTTATCGTCGAGCCGTATCTCAAAACCCTCTTGGCCTAGAAACTTCAAGTTTGCTTTATTCAAGAGTCCTTGACTAGATTCAGTGCACAGGAATACTTTAGATAAGGTCAGAGTCTTATTTACTATAGGCTTCCTCCACCCAGTCTTTATATTTTTCCTTCTTTAAGCCATCAAACATTCCTTCCATCTGGAAAGAGACTACAAGACAGGCTTTGTCAGGATTTTGGCAGGGGTTAGTTGCTGCATGGAGAAATGAACACAGATGCACTAGACACATTTTTAAGCTCAATTAGCTCAGCTTCCAGAAGATTAATACCTGCTCCCCAACTGGATGCTGGGGTCTGCACACCCTGTTGTTTGATTCACTCTCGTTGGAACAACGCAGACACCGATACAGACCAATTTTGTAAACTACATGAAAATCACTCTTGTTTAGAGATTGCACACCTCAGCCCAAGCTGCAGCCTTCCCGCACATCAACAGCAGAGGGGCTCTCCAGGACCAAGATATGAGATTCCAGGCAAATCTCATGCCGTTATATGGAAAAGAAGAAGAAAATCCTTGGCTGCAACCTTTATTAACAAGGCTTTCTATGTGCATTGTGGCCCAAATGCTCCAATTTCATCTTGAGGGCACCCCAGATATAGACAGTAATAAGTCTGCTGGAGCCAGCGTTTAGAGAACTTTGCTAACCCAGGTACTCTGGTTACATTCAGCGTGTGTCTAGGCAGGAAAATCTGTTATAAAGAGAGAGCATCAGTTCAGCTTTATGATTACACAATGGGACAGGTTTCACCTAGAATAGAAAAGGAAGCTGGGAGTAGAATTTCACTTCATTGCAGTTATTTTGAAAACAAAAATACAAAGCCTTCAGCTGCTGAAAGCATAACTTCATCCCAGGCTTATGGATGTTAATTTATTTAATTACAGTATTTTGGAAAAAAAAAATGGAGAACTCACAAGTTCCACAAATTTTCCCGATGGCACGAAACCTGCAGTTAGTTTCTAACATTTAGACAGACACATTAACTCAATTCACCTCTCTGATAGCAGTACTGGTTTCTGGCAGATAAAAGGCACTCAAGCTTCTGTAGTCAAGGCAGCAAAAGGAGAAGGATGAGAGCCAGCCCCTTCTCAGGGTATCAGAGGGCATCACCCAGATTTCCCTGCCAAGGCTTCAGGCTCCTTACCTCCACCACTAACCCACAGGACATGGAGAGACACCAGAACTTACTCTCTGACCCTTTTTATCATCTCCTGCTTTATCACTCCCACAAGCAGTCCTCTGCCTGCCTCACCTGACCCTCATATGCATTTTACCTGGACTAGCATTGGCTGTAAATTGCCACCTGTGGCAGAAGGATTCAGTTTCTTTTGACCTTACAATTTCAATAATCAGGTAGGCTTTTCACCTGTCAGCTACCTTGACAAGGAAAGTGATGTTGCAAATAGGAAAACCCAGCAAGGAGGAGGGGAAGAGAGAAGAAGGAGGAGGAATGACAAGCCTTTTCCTATCTTGCCCCAGGTGAGTGTTGCAAATTGGCAGCAGCAGTACGGGAGTCACCCAGGATTACCATGCAATGATTTGAGTATTAACAAGCATCCTTGCTTTTTTTTTTTATCCATAATGTATAATTAACCCCTTGGAGCCAACAAGTCTGGCAGTGTCATTGTTAGGGCTGATGTAAAAGTTGGTGTGGTGTGTTGCACTGGGAATTCCTAACAGCCCACCATCAGAGATTTAATCATACACAATTTATGCCTTCACAGTTTATTGTATATTGGAGTTTGCTGGAACCTCTCCAGTTATCGTGCACCAACACGCAACAAATCTGTGTAATCTCCAGTTGAGTGCATTGTCTCACAAGTGCCCTTTCCCCACAGAGGAAAAAAAGCAGTAACAAGATATTTTTAAATAGTCTAGACTCTAAATTGAATAGGAGGAGGTGGAGGCTGAGAATGAAAGACATGAATGTAGCTCCTTTATTATAAGACAGTGCATGTACATAACTTACTTTAACTCTTGCAGCTGTTTTGAAGCACCCAGAGGGAAACCTGAATGGAAAGGTTTAACTTTTCTGGGCTCTAAAACACTTCCATTGAATATGTATAAATTACTTTTCCCATATGCTATTTCTTAATACCCAATACATGCATTGTGCCAGCAGGTAAACACATCAGGTAACAACAGAGAAACTTTTATTAAGATTTGTACTCCACAGCAGCAGGCTGTCCAAAGGAAACTGCTGGGACTCCTGGTTTTATACTAATAGTGTCAGCTCCAAGAAATTTGGAGCCCTGAGTCAATTGGTGGTGACTGCTGCACATCAGCCCTGACCGCATCCCCCAGCGCTTCCTCCTGGACTTCGGCATTTGGTGCTTTTGGCAGGATGTTGCTTTTGTTGGTTGGTTCATTGATGAATTTTTTGCCCTCGCTGTGTGTTGAATGGGTACAGCCAGTCTGCAAACAAGAAATGCACCTTCTCTCCTGGCTTTGCATTGGTCCATTCCCATGCACAAGACTAATGAGTTGAGCCCGGGGAAAGACATACTAGCCCAAACTTCTTAGTATTTGAAGAAATAACAGGTTCCATCCACCTGGAGACATCACCCTCTGGCTCTTTTTTGTACCGGTGCTAGTGATGTACATTTAAAAGACAAGACAGAAACTCCCAAAAATACCCTGGAGCCAAGATTCTCACATAATCAGCTCAGTCAAAAAGTTGGGTTTTAAATATTGCAGAAAATCTCACAAAGCCTGAAGTCTGGTTAGCAGCAAACTGGGGAAACTGAAATATCTTTAGTTTTAAATAAAAAAAATAATCACCTGAAGTACTTTATTGGTTTAAAACAGTATGCTGAGACACCTGCACTCAAGACAGCCCTGCCTGGACCACCACCTGATCCACAGAAAGAAGGCAGAAGACAGACAGGAAAATTATGGTATTATGTTACAGACGAGGAACAAGACAATTAAGTGACTTGCTTTAAATCACAGGCTATATAAAACAGGAATGGAGACAGAATTTAGATCTCGTAAACTGCCAGCCAGGGTTGTTAGCATAAAGCTGGTACTCGGTGCCAGGGAAGTCACCCAGAAGTCACAGTGTTAGAAGCAGCAGGACAAAGGTAACACATGTGAGTAGATCTTCATTGCAAAATGTAGCAGGATGTTTTTCACTTTTTCACCTTTCAAAGGTAAGGTCTCAGCACAGACAGGAGTGTTTCCAAATAAAGAGGATTTACTGACACTTGTTCTGCAGCAAACACTGAGCAGCAAGTTTATCTTTGCTGTAGCGATGCGACTGGAGGAATGGGGCTGCGTTATCTTCATTCAGGCCTTGGAGTGACACAGAGCTCCTTCAGCAACAACTGTGAGAGATAGTAGGATCGCATGGCCTAACATGGGCTGTGGGACATGCTTTTTCAGAGGATGACTCAGCTCTTCTGTTTCCAATCTGCAGAGTTAAAAGGAAGACATTTCCGATTAGACCTTTTAAGGTTAATATGTGGAGAAACCACTGATATACCACAGACTGCTTCCTATCACATTCTTGTCCAGGGCATGTTAAGGGAAATGCTCTTCCCTTCAGTGTGGGTTGGAAAAATGCCTATCGGAAAAGCTGTGGGTACAAAATAATTTCTGTCTCAGCAGAGGAGGACAGACTAAAGGACCTCTCTAGGCTTAGTCCAACCTCACTGTTCAGCAAAGGAACCTTAATACAAAGATGAGAGAACAAGCCCAACCCAGCCATTACCATAGATCATGCTGAAAAAGGCAGTGGGAAGAGACTGGGGAGCTGGGTACAAGCCCTAAGCATGAGCATCCCAAAGGCGAAGATTTGCGAAGCACTTCTCCAGCCTCTGTTCTATCCCATCTGCAGGCTGACAGCAACTGCCCCAGCATGGGGAGTACTGAAAGGATCTTCCCTCAGACACATCCTGAGGAGAGAGATCTGCTGTGCCCTGCAGCCCCACTGGATTTTTGGCAGCCAGTGTAAAACTATCTTGACATTATGGAAAATCGTCAATAGTATTGAATGTTTATACTAAAAAAAGCAAAGTTGCAAAGAATCCAGCCAAGAAGGCATATTACTCCATTCCCACTCAAAATGCATCTCACATGTCCCCTCTATAGGGCTGTGGGTCACATCTTTAAATCTTGTATAACCACCCCCCTTATTCCTGCAAGACTGTGCTGTGGATGTCTGTGCTGTGCTACCAGGGCATTTTCCCTGCTGGATGGGATTCAATTACATATTAGTTGCTCCACAATGCAAAGTCTCATGGCAGAAGAAGCAGAGGTTACAGAGACATCATTTGCTGCTGCTAATCCTCAACTATGCTTCCACACTGGAAGGTGGAGTCCAAGTAAATATCCTTGCTTCCCATTCCAATGTGCACTCCTGGCTGGATTTACATCAAAAAGCAAACTCAAGAAGCTAAAACACTTGGTGTGATCACAAAACAGCTGTAAAAGAAAAAGCAGTGGTGGGCTGCCGGCAAGGGCTGGAATGCCATTCATCTCAGCTGGGGTTGTAAGTGAAGCCAGCTGCTGCTTAAAGGTGGTCTGGAAGGTTTCATGGGGACCAGCCCACTTCTCCAGCATTTTATCCACCGCAAGGTGGATTCCAACTTCAGTTCTTGTCTTCTACTCCACAGCCAGGCATGAAGCCCTTTGTTCCCTTCCCAGGATTGTCAGAAAACGCGGGGAGCTGCTGGAAGGTGGCAAGGAGTGCGGCAACGCAGCTGTGCCCACTCCTTTTGCACCCTCATCCACAGAACAATAGTGCCCAGCTCACTGCAAGGGTGTCCTCCCCATCCCTCCGAGACCACAGCAGCTCAACCCCAGGGTGGTGGGAAATACCCGTGTCTAGAAAACCCAGATTCCGTATCAGAAGGACAGTCCAGCAAGGAGTTTTTCAACCATAGCATTATTGGCTTGAAAAAGGTAATTTAAGAACATGATAATTGCTTCAAGCCACAAACAGTTATTTTTCTGTGGGTTGTTCACTCGTCTTCCCTGTCAAGTTAGGAATGGTCTAAACTTCTGACCCAATGTCTCCCTCACACTTTGCATCTCAATTCTCTTTGTAAACCTGGTGATTTAGGCTATTCCAGCAAGAGAAGCAAAGAAGAAACCTCAGCTCATTCTTGTCCTAAATTTAATTAGTTGCCTCTGCGAAGGGACAACTCCACCAAGAGAGGAAATGACAAAGCCTATAAGCTAAAAGCCCTTATTCTGATTTTTGCAGATTTCTCACACATCCTTTTTCCACTTGTGTGAACAGCTATTGTCACATCAAAGTTCATAGCATCAAAGTTATGACAGAGCTATCCACCCAGGAGCTAATAATTCACATATTTTACAACCAGGAAGTAACTTGGGCTTTAACCTCCCCATTCTGGGATCCACATTAGAAACCACTCTTCCTGCATCATTCCTTGCATATCCAAGACATCTCTCTTAACTGCAAGAAAAACCACACTTGGTCAAAGAGGCACTGAGAGTAAGTAAGTCATTAAAGTCACAACTTTCAAAAAGAACCCCACGTTCAGCTTAGGCGACGCAGAACTGTTGTAGTCTTGATTGCTTTGGTTTCCGTTGCCAACCCTGCAGACACACACGCCCAGAAATCAAACATTCCTCTGCACTTCAGTGGAGGGATTGTGACAGAGCAAAAGCGGGTTCTGTGGGTGTGTTTCATTATCTCCCCTTAAGCTTATTTTGTTGGCATCTGTTAAGAAATCACTGAACATTATTAAGATATCTCTTAATTAGCATTATCTACATTACACTCCATTTTTTTTCATAGGCAAGACAGATTTCTTTACAGTTGCACAATGTCAATAAGTGCTCGATGAGACTAACCTCAACCTCACATATGTTCAACTTAGAAAGAAGTATAGCTTAAATTTGAAGTGCCCATCACACAGAAGGAGACCTGATACAGAGACTGTACTTTTCCATTATGTTCCAGCTGCTCCCTAAACAAGAGTGTAATGTACAGACCTTCAGCTGAGCAGAGCACCTCCTCGGAAAGGGTATGGAAGCTATTAAAGTTTAAAATGCAATCATGTGCGTGAAAGAGAGGTCATTCCTTCACACTGCTTTGTGTTCAAGCAAAAGAAGAAAAAGGGAAAGTACCTCGGCTGATTAGAATAGGTCACTGGAAAAGGAATAGAAAACTGGAGGGATGGGGGAGAGACCTCAGAATAATTCAGACTGCAGTGAATGTCACTTGGTGTCTACACAATGCCCAGCAGGAGCCAGGCAACCCAGTCACGAGCACATCACTGACCTCCTCCTGGCTGCAACCTACCCAGAGAAGATGGGTGAAAGCAGAGCAGGGTTACACGTGAGCTTTGCACAGGGATAAAGTTTTCTTCATGACTGCTAGCATTTCAAGGTGAAAAATGCAGGATGAGAAGCAGCTTATGTGCAAATAACCAGTCACAGACCAATCTCTGTCCTTCCCCTGTGCCGAGCTTCTGGCACAGAGCAGGGATGAACAAGGACAGAGGGGGAAACACTTCTTCCACCTCCTGTCCTTCCCAGAGCCTGTCCACACCGCACGCTCACCCTGAGCATGTCTGTCTCATGCATGGCCCAGTGGGAGGAAAGGCTACAGCGGGAGGCAGCAAGAGGCTATGCTTGGGGCATGTATTTCTTTTTTTCTGCCATGCACTCAGCTGAATGATGTGTCATTCACCAAAGGTGATGAAAAATAGGGAAGTGGAAGGACAAATTAAATTTCCAGCTATTCCACGCGTGCAGTTCAGATGACGCACGTCAAAAGGGGCAACCTGCTGTATTAATAGAAGCAGGACAAATAGTGACAGCAGTGAGGAATGTCCCGTTGATCTCTTCTTCACCCTCCTTCTCCACAACACTTTTCCACTGAGATGGGCATGTTATTTTGTAACAGGAAAACTCCAGAGAAATGGAAGGAAATGGTGAACTGTGACTCTCCAGCAGCATAAAGTTCTACATGTACTTTTTATAATATAATTCATTTTTAACCTGCGCCTCTGTCAAGCTCCAGCATCAGTTGAGACTCATAGAAGCAATAATTTATAAATTATGAACAGCAGCAAACAAACAACTTTTTTTCAGCACCCGCCATTGCTTGTGAAAGAAATACATACAAACCCCCTGGAACCTCGAGGCATCAACTGAAGAAACTTGCTAGTATGAGTGTCCCCATCAATCCGAGTGACCAGAGCGTCTAACCACAGCTCAGAGTAGCAGAAAACAAATGCTTCCAACAGGCTGCTCTCTATTTGCTCTGGTGACTAACAGCTCAGGGGGAAAAAAAGTCACAGGCAATTTGTGAGTGGAAAAAAAAGGTAACACTTGAATATTATTCATTGCAAATTATTCATGCTCTTTTTCATGCAAGTAGACTGTCCATTCATCAAAATTTTTGCTCCATCCAGGCCTGGGAAACAAGCTGTTACTCATTTTTATTTTCTTGTATTGCACTCAAGGTATAATATATAAGGAAAGTCATATTCTGCCAGTACACAGGCAAGTGGTAGGACTACAGAGAAGCAAAGCTGCAGGCAGCAGAGCCAGGGGGCTGCAAGCAGCTCTCCTGGGGAAAGGGACAGCACTGATGGGGCATAAATTCACCAAGGAAGGGCTACTGCCTGTGCAATGGGGAAAATACAGACTTCAGATCGCTCTCGCCCTTCAAACACGGTGGCTCCTGAAATGTGGTTAATGGAAAGCAGGGTGCAGCAGTGGAACCCTGCCATCACCTGCAGCCCTCCAGCACCTCACACCAGTGCAGAGGGTCCCAGCACCCCAGGGAGCCTCCTTGCACCCAGCACGTGGCTCAAATGTTAAGGACACGATGCCTTTGCTCTCCAAATCCTGGGCACTCAGCCCTCTCTTTACAGAGACAAGACAGTGACCTGGTGGAAAGAGCTGAATGTTCCACCAGGTGGTCAAAAGCACCTTGGCCCCCCTGTGTAAGAGGAGCAGTCGGTGGCGTGTGCAGCAGGCAGACGCGTGCACCTGCACACAGATTGAGTCATTGCATGTGGCAGGTACCAGACGGGTCTTCGCATGCATAATTATTCAATCTGCATTTGTGATAATTGCCTGGGCGAATCCGGCACACAGGTGGGTGTTATCCTGGGTTTGTTAGACTGCTGATGTATTAAAAAAAATTTTAAAAAAGTCATGCTTGCTTATGCATTCCTGTTTTGTTGGTTTTCCATTTCATTGATTAAAATGTGAGAGTGAATTTAGCCTAAGTGAATGTCAAGGACTCTCTTGCTGGAAGTAAAACTAGTTCAGGTGGTGCTCCGCAAAATTTCCGCACTGGGCTGTGCCAATGCAGAGTGTCCCAACTTGCTGAGCTCCGTGCCCCAGCCAGCCCTGCCAGTGGGGCAGGACACAGCGATGTGGACGCTGCCTCCCCAGCTCTGCGGCATCCCAGCCCGGTTCATCCCCTCTGCTTGGGCTGCTCACCGCAGGGGTGAAGTCAGGCTGTCCAGCGGAAAATGAGCCAAGCCCAGCTTGCCTGGAGGTGTCACACAGAAATGCCGTGACCTTCGGTCTCCTCCCAGAGCGCTAACCCAGCACAACCCTGGCCAGAGGCAGGCAGCTCCCACTCTGCTCTGCAGAGCAAAATGTTTACCTATAGCCCTGCCTTTCTGCAGCAGCTGGAAAGTAGGCTGAGATACAGGAAACATGACATCATTTGCCTTCTCCCAGCACAAGATAGATTAGCTCCTTTGTAAGGGGAAGCAGTGGTGAGAAACACACACCCCCAGCAGTAAATTCCACTATTACAGAGACACATTTATTGGGAGATAACAAAAGAAAGCTGCCTCTGCAGTGACTTTTTGGATAGAAAAAAAGGAGACATCTATTTTATTCTTTTGAAGTATATACTGTGTAGGAAACGGCAAGCTTTTTACAGCTGGCTGTGTTTTCAGCTATAGCTTTCCCCAAACCTGCTCCTAAAGCTATGTGCTATATGAGTCACTCCATCAAATAAAAAGCAATAATAAGTTATTGTGAGCACTAGGCTTTTAAATTTCTCAGTCTCCTCATCTGAAGAATAAAAATTACCCCCCTCCTGACTTCTTAACTTTTGTTGGACAAACTTTAAAGCTGTGGCTGAAAACCAAGCAAAAGTACCAAGCATGCTACTGTAGTGCAACTGGTTTCATGTAGTTCAAAGTCAACATTCCTGGGTTCATTTCCCAGCTCTACCATGGCCTTTTCTTTTTGGTTTTTTGGGGTGTTTTCTTTTTCATTTTTTTCTTTTTCTATTAAACCTACAGCAAGTCACTTGATGAGTTTCCCCTCAGTAAAACAAGCCTCTCCTGAAGGACACTAGAAGATCCAGAAATTGAGAGGAGCAAGTTGCTTTAAGTCATTCTTTGTTTGTATTCAAAGTCAAATAAATCAGTAATGAAATTAATTACTTCTTCCTGAAGAGATTAAATTTTAAGGTAAATGTTACTCCCCTGTGGCACTCATATCCAGATTTTTTTTAGGATAGAGTGGGAAGCTGATCAGATCAGGGACTTTGAAAAGTCAGGTTGTCCACAGCAAGGTGCTTCTGGTCAGCCTGGGTTAGCTGGATTGATTTCGACATAGGAAGATGTAATAGATGTAAATTTTCTTCATCCAGGCTCTCGTAATGCTGTTTTCTCTATTTTCCTGTTTCTTATATGAAGATCTCTCTTATATCAGGCTGCTCCAGCCCTGCATCTCCATTCCTCACTGATTTGGATGGCTGGGGACAGGATGCTAAATCCCATCAGGGTCTCTGCACAGAGGACAGGTAATTTTGCCATTACTTTGGATGATGAGGGCGACCTTGTTTGTCTGCAGCACCTGATGTAGCTCCAAGTCTTGTGCTTCACACCTGCAAAGAGAAAGGAAACCACTTTCCCTGGTGTCTGCACACACTACTAATTCCCACAGAGCCAGGGAGCCTGCCAGGAAGGAGTTTTTTCAAGAAAACAGATCCAAGCAAGGTCTGATTTCTAGCTGGGAAATGCATTATGCATCTGGTACCTTGGGGAATCTGTGGAGAGGGCTGAGAGAGGCTGGCAGTGGGTAGCTATTAAATATATTGCAGCTATTATTATTATTATTATTACTGTTGAGAAGGCAGGCACTGCAATATCATTGAGGGAGGCTGAAGAGAAGAAATATAAGCAGCACATAGGAAATTAAACCACCTTCAGAAAGTAACCCAGAGAAATGCAAAACCAAAGTAAAAAGTAGCTGGAACAGGCTATTTTTCTGCAAATGTTTCCACATTCACCCCATCACCTCAGCCACAGTCAGAGCCCCATTTTGCACTGGAGTGGAATGTCTAAACATAGGAGAAATCCAGTGAAAGTAAAGGTTATGTGCTTAGAGTGAGATTTTGCAGCCAAAAGAGCTCGTTGACTCCAGGGCTCCCTGGGTCAGAGATACGTTTGTACAGATTTGGATGGAGCTATTTTGGGAAGGATATTGGCTTGTTCTTAGTGGCTGCGCTTGTGCAGCCGTGTGTGCTTGGGAATACTTGGGACCAGGTTACCCTGAACCGTGAAGACTGGTTCACAGAGATCAAAGTTACCATATCCCTGTAGGATTGCAGATCAGCAGAGGAGGGAGGTGGTCCAAGGGCAGGAGCAAGCAGATTGCAGAACAGGGATTCGTTCCCTGGTTTTGGCAGCAATACTGCCTGAAAAGTAGTATTTCCTTAGAAATAAGAATTAGAGCTGTTCTAATAATATCCATTTTAGAGTCAGAGGCTCCATCCAAAGCCCAGTGAGGATAAGAGAGATTCCCAGTGCTCCTGAGACTCAGCCCACAGTGCATGTTGCTCTCCTGATTTATTGGAGACTGAAGCTCACGCTCCCAAGGGACCTGCAGCAAAGAACAAACCAAATTAAGGGTGCTACCTCTGGAAATCAGATTTCAAGACAATTAAGTACTACAAAAAGATTGCTGTTTGCAACACAGTCCCAGAAACTGTAAAATTCTGCCTGTTATTATTCCTCAGAGATGCTGCAGCAGCACACATTTCTGTTAATACAAATAACCCTTTCCACCCATAAATATCCTTCTAGCTCTCAGACATCCCTCAGCTCTTTCTGTCAGTGTCCTAGATCTGCTAGTCCTCTAAGAAAAACATACACCAGAAGAGCATCCTTATTATTCCTACATGTAAAGATAGTCCTAGGAAAGTAGATACCATGACCTAAACACTGTACTTGATGGAAGTAAATCACTGCATTCTCATTTAAAATATGATGGTATTCAGGGCCTCCTGTCAAAATCTGGATCTGCCTGTGCACGAGGCTACGAAGACTTCCAGCAGATAACCTCTGTACAAAAAGCATAAGGAAATGGAATAAAGGTGTGCTTTCAACACACCATTGTTGAAAAAGAACTTTAGGTTTGTTCCTACTCCTTTCTTCTAAGGAAATCAATGAGACTATTGTCATAATTTTCAAAAGAAGCAAGATCAGACCTTTTACTGAACACAGTAAAACAGAAAGAAATACACTTTCCCTTCCCCAAAACACCGCATGCTGCTCAGCCAGCCTAGCTGCTCTGCTAAAGGCAGGCAAAACAGCTGCCAGCTGTGGCACGTTGGCACCAGAGCACAAAGGCCAATTACACTGAGAAAATCCAATGCACTCGACTTCCCGGCTGCCAGGCCCAGCTCAGGTGGTCACACCTTTCTGGATAGTTGGCAAAGCCTTTTCCCTTGCTGGGAAGGTTCTACAGCCTTCCCTTCTTGCCATAGGAAAGCTGAGGATGGATGTTTGCCACCAACCTTCCTCCTTCGCTCCTAGGGACAAGGAGGTACATGGAAGCAAAGCTCTTCCCACGCTTCTTTCCTTTTTCAAAACTCTATTTCCTAGGGAATTCCAAAACAAAGTTGTTTATATTCCAAGTTAAACTGGAGGTTTCCAAGTGGAAATGACATTTATGCTGGAACGCACACCAGGCTCCAGTGCAGACCAGCCCTCAGCAGCTCGAAATCTGGTGCTTCCTTAGCTGGAGTAGAGCACAGGACACCTTTTGTTTCACACAGCACATCACACTGGCAATATTATATATGCCACCTGCTATGGTTTTTAGGGGCTTTTAATGAATGAACAATTGCCTGCATTATCAAATATTTGCTTCCACAAGAAGGTAAACTTCTGCTTCTTCTCAGAGAGGTTACCACATCACATCCTACTGTGGAGAAAGCACTCCAGGTGAGGCTTCCAGCATGCAAGAGATGCAGTAGCTCTCTGCCTCCAGTCTGCAAATACACCTGTCCAGTGACACATGTGGTGAGCAGGCAGCTGTAGGCTCTCCCCCAAAGGCAGCACTTCTAAGCAGGTGTCCACAGCAGCAGGGTCCCACTGTGAGCTCTCACACAGCTCTCCTCCACCCTCCCTATCACAATATTCAAGTGCATTTCGTTACTGGAGTGTTATCAAATCTCCTGGTGAAGGAACATGCAAGCTCTGCCATGGAGCATCATAGAATCATAATAGAATCACCAAGTTGGAAGAGACCCACCAGATCATCAAGTCCAACCATTCCTATCAAACACTAAACCATGTCCCTCAGCACCTCGTCCACCCGTCCCTTGAACACCTCCAGGGAAGGTGACTCAACCCCCTCCCTGGGCAGCCTCTGCCAGTGCCCAATGACCCTTTCCATGAAAAATTTTTTCCTAATGTCCAGCTTAAACCACCCCTGGCGGAGCTTGAGGCCATTCCCTCTCATCCTCTCATCATCATAGTGGAGCCCATCTGAGGGAGAGCATGGCTCAAACCAGCCCTGTGCAGATGCCTGGACTGATGGCCAGCCTCACGCCAGCCACCCTGCAGCTCACCAGTCCAGCCACCAGCAGCTCTCCCTGTGCATCCCTTCATCAGCACTCCACACGCTCAGCAGCACAAATTAAACTTGCTTTCATCAGGTTTCATCTGCCTCCAGGCTTGGTTTATGGGCAGGTCAAGCCTTGTGAAAAACAAGACCTAATTGATTGCAGGGTATTTGGTGCTGCCACTGGCTTGTTAAATCAGGCAGGGATTTCATCTTCCCTCCAACTCCCTGCAGAAAACTCAGCCCCAAAGTTCCCCTTTCCCTAGCTCAGACAAAGGGAAATGTGGGAGAGGATCTGAGTCAGTCAGATTTCCCAGTATGGGGTTTTAGAGACCTACGTAGTATGTGCAGCATCCTTCTCTCTGTGGTACAAGACGGAGTGATGTTCCACTTGGTCAGACCCTATTCCCCTTTTATTTTTTAATTTCCAGCCCTGCAAACAAGTACATCTGCCAAGCTCCATATAAACAGAATAATGGGTTCTCTGGCCAGCAAGGAGGTATGACTCATTAATTGCTTTACACTATAGTACAGAAAGCCATCAGTGCCTGCTATGGCCAATCTCCTTATAGAAAATACATATTTGGATTGTATTTTTCAAAGAAGCTTCTGTGTGCTCTGCCACAGTTTGCTATGCAAATTTTGGTGTTAATTGCACCAAAATGAGAAACATATTACTTAAATCAGTGCACTTTTCAGATGGGCATCAGTGCGTGCATGTGATATTCTGCCAGATGTTATTTTATTACTGCAGTTTAATACCTAACCATCTGCTTCCTTCTTATTTTGTCATGGTTTGTATTCTCCCTGGGACCCTCTTTTCTGTTGCACTGGCTTTTATCATCTGCATTATGTATTAGTATGGCCAAGGCTAAGGGCTGGCAGTATCCCGAGCACAGCATTTGTGCAGAGAAGCAAATGAGTGGCAGATCATTAAAGTAAGAGCATAGAACTGGTACTCCAATTGGACCAAGAAATGCAGTTGATAACAAAAAAATAAAATAAAATCAGAGTTGAAGGAGGATTAGCTATAGCGGTATCAACTGAGACAGAGCATGCTACACTCTTGCAAACACCTTGCAACTTGTACCACATTGTAGCTTAAAAAAACATAATGGTTTAAAACCTATGAGGGATGGATTTGATAAATATCTTTTATTAATTTATTTGAAATTAGGGGCTTTGCTTCTATCATCTCTTTCGAGACTGCTCAATGCTGCCAATGCCCAGACACAGACAAAAAGAGACGTGAACAGGGATTTTAGCTCAACTTCCCCACTGCTCAGCACCGTGTTAGCAGTCTGAGCCTGTGCAAGTTGAGGACCCCGAGGAGCAGCACGACTGCTGACATTGCAGAAGGGCAAGTGGGAACACAAGGCTGTGTAAAATGCAAGAGGACCTATGAAGACGAACACTTCTATGTTTCAGGAGGACAGGACTGCTAACAACCACCAGGAAAATGCCCCTTTGAATATGAACATTCCCAGGTGTTTGCCCAAACACTGTGAACAATTAGAATTAGGGGATATTTCTTTTTCTTGGTTTTACTTGCTTATAATTCTTTACTGACTGAAAATTATGTACACGATGTCACATAGCCACTTTGCAGATCTTTATCAAACCTTGCTTTTGTCAAATAGGGCCACATTTCACTGCTTATGATATTCACTGCTTCCGAGTATTTTCTTGATATACTTTAGAAGGAGCTTCATTGATTCTCCCACGTCTGGCCAGGGAAGGGAAGATGTTGAGTCAAGTAGTTACAGGGACATAAAAGTGAAAGAGGCAGTCAGAAAGAAAGAGAATTTTTTCTTATTTCTCTTTCATTTCTTAGGACAACTAGAGCATGTTTTTATTTTTTTTCAGGTCTGTTTCACATGGACATTTTCCAGGGTTTCACAGCTTACCAAAAGCCAGAAGCCCTAATCAGCTGTACAGGGACTGACCACCTTTCCCAGGCTCAGTCTAGATCTCAGAGGCATTTCAACACTCCTGCTCCCATTAGGAAGTGAGATTGTTCAGATAATTCATTTTACCAACACATAAAGCAATATTTTCAATACTTCTGTCTAGTTTGTTGCCATTTTATTCTCTAGTGAGAGAAAATGGATAAAAATGACCTGACCTTTTGTTAGGAAACTTCCACTAGGCTACACATAATATTACCTAGCACTTCATATCCTCAAAGCATCACACAAATACAAAGTAATGGATCCACATGGTAATTGTCTGATACAATAAAGAGCAAAGAACACTGCATTTGCACTAAGTGCCAGAGGCACAAAGTTTAGGCCTATCTACCATGTACATCTCACTGATTCGGAGGAGCGTGTGACACCAGGATTGTGTCCCTGCCGTGCTATCCCAATTTGCCCAGTGGTATGATTTTGTTGCGATTGCAGCCCTGCAAAGACCATAAGATAAAAACAGTTGTGTAACTAACCCGTTTCTGGCTCCCTTTTGGTACAGAATGAAATTAACTTTCAATTGATTAGGAATTAAAAGCATGACAGGGAATATAACCCAAATGCACTGCTGAACAGGCAACAGACCTGAGCAGTAGAAGCTCCTGCCTCCAACCTTTAAAGCTATTAACCCTGGCACGAATTTTTATTTAGTGTTAATTAGGGGACTGACAGCAAAAATCAATTAATTAATTACATCTCAGATCCACTGGAAAACATAATGGAAATCAAAGAGAGCTAGATTATCCTGTATCCATAGAGGAAAGACTGCTGCAGCAGCTCTGGATGATGGCACTCCTTTTTTTCTTTAAGAGTAAAGAAATAAGTGTTTAGACCAAAAAAATATATAATATCTGAACAAAATCAACTCTTCTACTTGGAAGCCGAACCCTTCGTTGACTTGACCTGTCCATCAGGACAATATCTATCCCTGGGTCCTGCTTTTGCTGTTCCCACTGGAGCTCTCTGATCCTGGGGATTTCTTGCATCACTCCTACGAAGTTCACTCTTCTACCTGCTTACAAAGCACCACCCACAAACTACCCCACAAGTTCAGGTTATGAGAGCTCTGGAGAAGGTCCAGAAGGGAGATGTTTCTATAGTACTCAAAAGGAGACAACAGTACATATCACCATCTCCCTGGCCACATTCCTCTCAGGAACACACACATTTTGCCTTCTCATCTATTTCAACAAAATAATACTCTGGGTTTAGGTTTGCTTTGTTTTTTAATGCCCAAGGTACAATTAGCTAACTAATGTTACTGACAGTGATTAGAGGATGCTAATTACAATAGACTTTCTGTCAAATTACATGGTGCATAAATATGGCCTGCCAATCTGGTTCAATTTTTAGAAAAGAGGGAGCAAGCTGAGGGGTGGTAGTGCCTGCACCTACAGGCAACCACTGCTGGCAAGGATCCCACAGGGCAAAACGTAGACATCGATTAACATATCGCCCATCTTGTGCTCTATCTCAGGCAAGCAGGTTCCACAGAGGGAGTTTTATTTGGGCAGGACAATAACACTTGGCCTTTCTGGTTTAAAGATGCAAAAATAAAGACTTGAGCAAGCCTGTGCGGTTGGGGGTGGTGGGGAGGGGAGTGTCAACATCTGCCCAGCTCGATAACCTCCCACTGCTGCAGCTTTTGTGCTGTGGAAAATGTTGAATTTCATTGCCTAGGATGTCTGAGAACAGCTGGTTAACACGGTCTTGCATGTCCTAATTCAAAGTATTTTGATGGAGTTAATCAAGAGATACTGCCATGCTGATTGCATTCCCAGCCTGCCCAGGAGTATGTTGGTGCCAGACTCACTCACTTCAGGGAGGATGAGGCAAAGGGGAGCGTTGCCGCAAGCCTCTGCCAGTGGTCCTATTCCTCAGCCTATTTATCATTGCCACCACAGAGAATAAATATTTATAAATGGTGTGTCAGCCCTAATGTGATAAATTATCTCCAGTCATCACATAGATGGTTCAAGATGTGTTAAGCTGGTTCTAAACATTTGGTTAAGAAAATGTGTGAGAGGGAAGTCAAAGGGGGAAGAGAGAAGAAAGAAACGTGTGTGGCGAAAAGAGAAGGACGGAAGTTTCACCCGTTTGACTTTGCACCATACTTGCTGCACGTTTCTGAAGTGCAAGTAACCTGCCGAAGTACATTAAAACTCTCTTGACTAACCCCAGTTTATTGTAAATATTATAGCAAATCCATTGTAAACAGCAGCAAGAGGCTTTTGGGAACTCATTAATCAAAATAAACTGCTCTGGAAAATGCCTCTGCTCAGCTTGTTTAACTAGCGCTGCAGCTCCATGCTGCATAGCTGATTTCAAAATATACAATTTATTGCCTTGAATGTCTTTGCTCAGAGCTAGATCTAAATTCCTCTGGGTACTTTAACATACAGTTAATCAAAGCACAATGCCACCCCTATCATATTTACAATCTGGCGGGCAATTAGTCAATAATAAATAAAACGCATTGGAAAGACAAATGATATTACTGCTTATGTATCAATAGGCTTATAGGCTCAAAAGATTTATCAGTACCACTGGAGAGAATAAATATTTATAAATGGATGTGTCACTCAGAAAGTGATAAACTATCTCTAGTCATCACATGAAGAATGCATATTTTAGAGTTGACATACTTTATTATCTACCTAATCATTTTTCAAAAGGTGTTTTTCAACTTTATTAGCTGTACTTAACTGGAGGAACTTATTATCACCATCACTGAATTGGGGTTGTACAGCAAAGCCCCGCTCAGGGTTTCCACTGCAGGTTTTACAGAGAGAATAAAAGATATTCTTTCTCCTTTGTTATCCCTTGGGCTCAAATGAGTACTCAAAGTCCTGCAAACCCTGTTTCTGCAAGTAGAACCACTTCAAAAAAATTAAAAACCATAACCTTCCTCCAAATTTCAATATTCAGGATATTTAAATGTCTAATGCCTTTGATACACAGATACTGGAAACCCATCGGGACTCAAAGAATATTGATTGATTCTGCTATGGTTCTGTACTGGGACAGACTAAGATTTGAAACTCGTACAGAGATTTATCCCCCCCTAGGACTCTTCTCTCAAAATCTCAAAAAATAGGAGCCCTGTTCATACCGAGTTCTGCTATGAATGAGTGACATGCAGTGTCAGAGCTAAGTGTGCGGTTTAAAACCTACTTTTTTTTTGTATAAATATTTAAACAGGAGTGCTTTTTAGGAAAGTATCTTGTGTTAGCAAAAGAGTGAATGAAGTTATATTTGTATAAAATGTTTACAGTATAGCTGTATTTGTGGAGGAGATTTAAACCAATATAACTGCATCCACACTGAGAAACGTTCAGAGCAACAGCACAGAAAAGAGTAATTTGTTTCTGCTTACATCCTCACAAACAGATCATTAGCTAATGATTAACTCAGCCATATTTATTTATAGAACTTTGATTTTCATTTTCTGTTATTATATTTTATTTTATTGACTGAAAAGCTAAAGCAATATATTCTAAAATATCTATACAACAGTTTCGAGGCCATTAATAAACAAATAAATAAGTCTTAGGCTAGAAGGAAAAAGAAACCCAGGAGCTAGGCACCTGAATGAGCCCAGCCAGGCCCCACAATGCCGCGAGGACAGATGTTTCTGTGTGTGCTGGGATGCTGTACCTCTGGGTTCCCCTGCCTCAAGGGATGGAGCTGTACTTGGCTCGCACATTAAAGCTTGTGAGTAAGCAACGGAAACTGGATGTTCTCCACATTTGCAAATCTACCATGCCAGTTACACCTGATAAAATTTTAAATGCTCCCTTGAATTAAGTTTTTTAAATGCTGCTGTTGTTCTCCCACTCATGTTACATTTGAGTTTGGCAGCAGATGCCATTAGTGAACATTCTGTGTCAACAGTGTCATGATGTTGCTCTTAGAGATGTGTCAAGTACCGTAGTGTGATCTTGTTGCATTTAAAATTAACCACAGTAGTAAGACTGTGCCAATTTCTTGCATTAGATCCCGAATGAAGCCAGCAAACATGTCAGGTGCACAGAGCGTGTTTCAAGAATAAACAAGCGACAAAGGAAACTCCTTTCTTCTCTTCTGCAGCTTTTTGCTTTGTCCCACGTCTTATCACACAAATTGTTAGGTAAAAAGCCTTTCTTCTGCTCTGCTATACTGAACAGCCTGCCCCAGCGAGGAGAAAGCAGGGGCGGGAGCTAGCTAAATGGCCCTAGACCACTGGGAATGCTTTAAGACAGTCACTTACAGTCTAGGTTTAACTTGTTTCACATTCATTATCCTTCAAAGAAATTAACTTTGGAAGCAGGACAGGAATTTAGATAAACCACATAGATTTGTTTACTTAGGAAAAGGAAAAAAAAAGGCGTATTTTAGAAGCATTTTCCCCAGGCCATGCTACGTAACAGATCTCAGTTTAAATGCACTTTTCCCCCTAGCATAGTCAGTATTCTTCTCTGCAAGTCATTTCTCAGTCTAAATCTTCAGTTTCTTGGAAACCACATGACTAGTGGTCCTCAACACTCAAGCTCAAGATAATCAATTGCACTTTTAGCTGCAGAGTTGCCCACTCAGCATTATACACAGCTCCGGTTTGCACCACTTGTTTTACAAGGTGCAACACCAGCGTTACATCCTTCGTAGCTGAAGCTCTGACAGTTTTTTTCCTCTATGATTCACACCAGGGGAGAAAAATCTACTTGTTGACTTGAGAAACACTCATCTTCAAATATTTTCATCTTGATTATTCACATGAAAAGATTTAAGATAAAATCCCTGAAGCTTGTGTACAGTAACAGGTTTGTGGCAGAGACCTGACATACCAAAAACCAAAAGCAGTTTGCCCAGTGCCCCTTCAAGGCTGGCAGCAGGATCAGTACAAGACGCAGACCAGCCCTCACCCACAGCACCAGCCAGGTTCTGATGGAGCATTGGTGACCTGCAGTATCTATTGCAGCAGTTAAAAGATCTCGAGCAAACATAACATTCAGCACAGATCTTTTCTACAGTTTGCTGGTGCCCCATCCCTGGAGGTGTTTAGGGCCAACTTGGATGGGCCTTGGGTAACCTGATCTAGTGGGATGTCCCTGCCCATGGCAAGAGGGTTAGAACTAGATGATCCTTAAGGTCCCTTCCAACCCAAACTATTCAATGACTCTATGATTTCTTTCAAAATACCTTTCTCAGCACCTGGGTCATGTGACTGTTCCTACCCTTCACTTGCTTCTTGGCAAGTAAATGATCTCCAAGCCCTACACTTTCCAGCTGTTTGGCTCATAGGAAGGTCCTCTCCAGAGCCTTGTATGTGTGTTGTGTTAGGAGTGATATGCTGCTGCCTTTCTTCTGGCAAGGGGGTTGGAACTGGGTGATCTTTAAGGCCCTTTTCGACTCGAGCCGTTCTATGATCCTCATCCAGCACCAGTTCTCCACTGCTGGTGGTGTGCCCATGTGTGCCTGCCTCTAGTGAGCATCCTGCGAATTTCCCTTTGGCAATGGCCATGCCAAATACCAGACCTGCTCTTCTCCTACCATATTGTTCCCTACACACATCTCCGTGCATTGCTGCTGGCTGAGACAACCCAGCTGTGTGTCTGGAGGTACAGCTGTCCCCGAGGATAATTGCTCAACTCCACCCTCACCATCACCTACCGAGCTCTCCTAAGCAATCACACCCACAGCGACAAACACCCCTGTGATCGTCAGTGACCTAGTGCTTTGATGTCCTCTTTTGAGCAGCACCACAGTGCTCCTCAAGTCGGCTAAGGTCTTTAATGGGATGAACATTGCTAAAACACCATCACACAAGACAAAACTCCTCGGCTGGCAGGCTGGTGATACAATCCCTCAAAGAGAAGGGATTCTCCACAAACAGTATCATTGCACGCAGCACAGACTTCCCCAAATTACTTCAGTATGTAACCAGAAGGGTTTGGTAAATCCAGCCACCTTAAAAATATTTGGAAAAAAAACTCTCCTCTTGTTTCATAATAGATCACTGCAGACTAAGTCTTACGAAACCAGGGTGCCGTTACATCATTGACTGGAAAAACTGCCAGATTGGGGCCACCATCTCCCTTTAGCGCCCTGCCCAAAGCCCTGCCCAGCTCCCGCGGTACCTGTCTGAGTGCAGCGGAGGAGCTCACCCCCAGTCAAACCCCACTTCCTTCACCCATGGGGTGCAGCCAAGTTCTGGCAAGCTCCCCACACAGGACATGCCCTGCCACGTGTGCGAGAGCCTGCTGGAGCAGAACACAGGGTTCCCAGGGCCAGGTCAGCCACACTCCACCTGCATGAGCAACCACAGACTGGTTTTGTATGGCTGGGATGAGGCTCGGTTGCTGTCTAACCTGACAGAGATCTTCCCTAAGGATGAGAAGCATTTTTGAGGGCTTGCAATAAAACAAACTCCTGGAAGCAAAATAACAAATGGGGGAGGCTGAGCTCTTCCTTGGGGTCACTTGAAGTTAATTCTTTGAAAACAGCATTCTTTCATCCAATTGCATCTCACCAAAACCTTGCCAAGACAGACATGAAATGACCTCCAAGAAGTTGCCCGGGAACTTAAGTTAGTGCCAAAATTCCAGGAAAATATGAGCACAGAGAACAGTGCCTAAGCTCACCCATGGGAGAGGAGACTACTTATGGTATGAAACATTATTTGGGTGTTAGTAACAGACAGGGAAATGATCTTTCAAGTTAAGTATTTCTTGACTGAAGATGGCTGTTGAACAAGCCAACATCAAGACTCAGAAGGACATTTGAAGGAGGCAATTCCTTAGAGCAGTGTCTGCACAACTGGTGTTTTACTTCTAGTAGTTGATCAAAATTGCAAACAGCCGGTGGAACGCTGGAACATTTTAAAATGTTTCTTTCAAGGTGCTTTATTACTTTCTTAAAAATAAATACACATCCACTCATTCCCACATTTTGCAGACACAGCGAACATGCACCCCAAGGACCATTTTTTAGTCGGTGAGTTTCTTATTCATGAAAGCAAAATCTCTGTTCTGATTTCTTTACAGCAGTGGGACTCAATTTTATTCCTTTTTTTTTTTTCTTTCCCAGTAGCCTGGGAGCCCTTCTTTACCAGGTGAAGAAGTGCCTTCATATATCATAGAAGAGAGGGTGACCACAGTGCAGTTGTTATCAATGTGCTTACACTCCCTCCCGGGGCACAGCCCCTCAGCAGAGCAGCCCAGCACAGCAGGGAACTGACAGGGACTTTCTAAAAGGTGAGTGAAAAAGCCTGATTACTTTATGCATGAGGGGTTTGTTTCAATTGCTGCTGTGAGGATTCCCCAGAGGTCCTAAAAGCTAAGGATAGATTTTGAAAAACCACATTCTTGCATGTGGAGGGATGAACTGATGACTGCACTGCTCAATCCCCTATAGCAAAGGTCAGGAATATAAAAGCAAAAATAAAAATCTCAGCTCACAAATTGTCTCCCCTTGTGAACATCTTGCCATCAGCTAACTCCTACTACAGCCAAAACATCTGCCTGCCCCCAAATTCTTCCTGTTCCTGCATTTGTGATTGCTGAGAACATAAACAGCCTCCCCAACACACCAGCTCACCACACCTTTCAAACAGGCCTGGATCCACACTCTGCTCATCCCCCCAGGTAGCATCTTCTGCCGCTTAGTCTGCAGCAACTTAACTGCGGTGAGTGAACAGTAGGCACCAGATGGAGACAACCAAAGACAAGGTGAAGCAACCCTCCAAGGCGAAGGGCACGGAGTCAGCAGCTCGCAGCTGCTGGGAACATTGAGACCAGTGGGGGATATGGTGCTGCACACCGTGCATTTTAACACACGGTTTAATTGGATTCATTATGAGAACCACATCCCCACACTATGAAGACCATACGGTATTTTGCAGCTGCAGTCATAACTCAGCTTCATCAAAAACCTGCAGTGGCTAGGAACAAGAAATATCAATAGCACCCAACTTCTTCAAAGAATACAGGACAGTATGCGGACACAGGGAAGTACATGCAAAGTCAAGAATAAAGTCAGGGGCTTTGATTTGCTTGATTTTAATGGCAGTGTTCACCTGCCAGAAGCAGGAGCTCTTTTGACTGTGGATAAAAAAATATATACATACAAAATGATTAGTAAGTACAAGCATTGGAAGTACAAGGTCAGTGCTATTAATGTACTTACGGGAACATCAATGACAGTTGTCAGATCAAGCCCTTCCGGGCTTTAATGTTGCTGCAGAGCCACACCACACAGTCTCTTTTGTCTTCTCTCTTCTCCATCTTTCCCCCTACTCTCGGAAAATTACTATATGCAACATTAGAGACATGTTGGAAAACAAAGAGCAGGTCCTCACTGTCCAAGTGCTTTATCACAGGGGCAGCCATTACTTTGGAATAATGGGGTCAATCCTTTATAAAGTGAACTTCATTAAATCACCACTCTGTCTCGAGTGACATATAAAGACATCACAATAGACCTCGTGCAGACTTGGTACAACATATGACATATTTACACAGATATTAGTTAAGCGAGGTCCTATTGAGCTTTCCTGCATCCACGTGCCTAGGCAAGGACTTTCTGGGGATATGGAGGGCTGTTCACCTCCCACTCACAGAGATGAGCACACAGCAACTCTGGCTGAGTACTAGAAGGGGCAGCTAGGTGAACATTACAAGATCCTTTACAGGGCAATGGCAATGCTTTCTCCTCTCCATCATACAGCAACTAAATACTTGTATTGACTTGATAATGACTATCTTGTATTTCTTTTGTTTTCTATGATATCAGTCCCTAAAGATCTCTCATACATTATGCACAGGAGCACACATGAATATCACAGACTTAAAAAAATCCTGTTTGAGCCACACCAGTTAAAAAGCGTTACAGGCAGTGCCCAGAATTCCTTCCTCTCTCTTTGTCCTAAGATAAAACAGCAAGCCAAAGGACATAAACCCTGAAATTTAAACTCAGCTGATTGTCCCTCTTCCTTTACAGCCTTTTTTCTTTTCCCTGTTTCAGAAGTGCAGTTGCTTGCAGCAGCTCTCCGCTGCCTCGTGTTAGGTGAGGGACTCTCTAGGAGGTAACCACAGTCCCTTTAAGCTGAGATGAGCCAGAACTTGAAAAAAATCAGAGGTTTGGCAGGGCTTAGATCTGAAGCTTTAGTATGAGACACTCTGAAGACTGAGAAAAGGAAATTTCACAGAATGGGTGTTATAAAAAAGAAAAAAATCCATAATCAGTCTAATTTGATAACCAATTTGTCTCAGCCATGCTCTCGCCCTTGCTTTTGAAATGAATGTTCTTTGGAGACAAATGTCAGCGAGACAGGCTGCAGTGTGAAACCCATTGCAAGCATAGCCGTCAGATGCGTTTGCTTTATGAACTCTGGATTTCCTGAACCTTTTGGTTAAAAACCATGTGTCTTTATTACTTGAGATCAGGGGCAGCGAATTCAGTGGCCAATGATCTAGCCATAGGTATTTTTTGAGAAGTTTCATCAGTGGATTACGTGCTCAATTAAAGCAGTCTGAAATTTCCCAACAATTACTTGGTTTGCAGACTCACTACCTGGATGCAACATAATCTAATGTGGTTATTTTTAGGTCTAAATGCTCAGTAATGAACCTGAACTTGTCTGCTGCTAAAGTCTCACGTCCAAACCTATGAGATTAATCGATCTCTAGAAATACAGATTTCTGATGCAAACCATAAAATTATCTGTTTGAGGGAAATCCTAAATCAGTAAGCCACACTTGTGCATTGGAAAAGACTTGATTTATGTGGTTGTAAAACTCTGGCAGGAAAATTGGCTCTTGGACTCATAAAAAAAACTGGAAAGAGGAACCCCACTTCATTTTCAAATTCACCAGGCAACATTGTGAGCGACGTTCTTGTCTTCTGACTTCCTTGCGAAACAATTTTTGACATCAACATGCTAAGCAACATTGCCTATATTTCTTATTTATAGAAATTACTGTTATTACCATCATATCAAGGTTCAAAATTAGTATTTTAGCTCATGCCACCTCTTGCTCACACTGCATCTGCACATGTCCCCTCTCCTTGGGCTCACAGCACCAAACAAAAAAAACTGAGATGAGCAGGTCCCCACAAAGAAACACTGACAAAACTCAAGGTGACCACAAGTTCATTACCAAGTTTGCAAACTTCATCTAGCTAGTTACTTGTTACAAACACCCATTTTTGCATAAAAGATTAAATTGGTATTGGGTAGGTATCTATAATTTTTACACATTTCACCCTAAAATCTTTCTACTGGGGTCCAGACAAATAAGCTGAATCGCTCATCCATACCTGCCTAATCGAATTCCTCATGTCTAGGAGCAAGGGTCATACAAGGCATTCACATTCCTTCACTTCAGGACTGGACGCGCTCCAGGGAGGAACCTACATAGCAGCACAGACACCACTGAACCAGACCTAGACTGGGCACTGCAACTGGTGCCACAATGATGCCCACAGCCAGCTCCCTCCTTGACAAACCCTTGCCTTTCCACTTCACTCCTACCTCCTTTCCACCCTGATAACTATTCCTGCTCCAAAAGGCAAAAAAAACACTGGGGATGCTACTCCTTTTACAGCTTAACTGAGAGCACAGCACAAAGGCAGGCCACGAATTCCTGAAACAACCTCAGTGTAAACTGATGACCAGGCAATAAACCCATCTTTAGATAAGTAGAACAGTTTAAATATGCTTTTGTGCATGCACCTGCCTGTTCAGCGAGTCATCACTCATTTCACAGTTCATTTTGCTGACTGTGGTCTACAGGTTTTATCTTTTTAATTGGGCAAACAATACACACCTTGTCTCTGCACATAAAGTTCAGTGTTAATGTGCATGACTCCTACAGGTTGGTGGTTTGGGTTTTTTTCAATCAGCTCTTAGTAATGCTGCACATTTAAGGTGTTCCTTCTCTTGACAGTTCCCTATCTGCAATGAAAACATTCAAACTCTGGCAAAGATTTTGATTCTGACGGGGGGGAATTTTCAAAAGCCCATGTCAAGGGCAAATACAGACCAGGGAAAGAGTCCTTTTGATATCAAATGGCTTTGGGACAGGCCATTTTCTCAAAAGAAAATCCAAGAATTACAAAACCCCTCTCACTTCCAAGCAAGGAGTCTAAAGCAGATGAAGAGCTGAAGAATTTTAGCAGTTATCCTTCTTTGTGCGGTTTCTCTGGAAAGTGACTGGGGGTTTTTTAACCACACAAGCAGTGCATTACAGAGACAGGATTAAGCACCTCCCACAGAGGCCAGCAGAGTTAACGTGGTTTAGAACCATAGAATCACTAGGTTGAAAAAGGCCTCTTAGATCATCAAGTCCAACCATTCCTGTTGACCACTAAACCATGTCCCTGAGCACCTCATCCATCCATCCCTTAAATATCTCCAGGGATGGTGACTTCCTCCCATCTTCTACACTAGGCATTGCTCACTGCTCTTAGGGTTTTAAAAGCCCCAAGCCCCAAGGTCTGGAGGGAGGGCCCTGGCACGGGGACGTACACGAGCCCTCCTTGGTCAGCCCTTGGCTGCAGTGGGAAATCAGGAGTTTCACCACCATCTGCCAACTGGCTCTGCTCAACTAAACTCTGATCTGGGGGCCCTTCTTGAGCTACTGAGGTTCCAGCAGCAGCACCGACCCAGCCAGACCTCAGTTGAGGCCACCTCATAGAGGTTGAGCACCCGTTCCTGCTCCAGCTCAGGCCAATGCAGCAGGAGACAACTGCTCAAAAAAAACCATGCACACGCACTGCCACACACACACACTTTGCAGCATGATTAGTTTTTGGCAAAGACACTGAATGTAGGGGGGGAAAGTGCTGTCTTTGTTGTAGGATGCAAATGAGCATCTTTTTTAGAAGCTGAGAAAGAGCCCGAACTAACAAAAATTGCACATTGACTGAAATAAGCCAGGCTGCCTTTCAGATCTAGACTTCAGACAGAAAATGAAACATATCAAAGTGTCTGATTTGACGTGGCTTGCAGCTGCAAGGCAAAGCGACTGTCCCATTTTTTTCCCCCTGAGGCGAACACTCAAGATTTTCTTGATCTTATCTTTGTCTTTCTATAAGTCTTTGAAAACCATCTGTAGAGATTCATAAAGGGTATTTGTGTTTTAAGTAAACTGCAGAAGTGATCTATACCGAACAGATGGAAACAAATCAAAAAGCTTAACGGGATGCAGAAAAACAGCAACACTTAGAAAAATACTAGATATGAATGAGTAGGCAGGTTGTCTCCCATTTGTATTACGTTTGCCGTAGTATCTCTTTCCCTTAGCTGTCCGTCTGCATGGTCTGCTCTCTGCTGCTCTTCTGCCCTCGTTCATGGGCTGCAAAATCCTTCCCAGCTGCATTTGCTCTTCGATCGGGATTGTTCAGCTGCTTGCCAGAGCCCGAACACCCACCCAGAGCCCTTAACACAGCTCCCTTAGAAATAGATTGCATTTGACAGCAAAGGGTTCTGATTTTTCATGGCTTGCCAAAACATTTCTGAGCAGACAAGGTGGGGGAGAAGAGTGCTTCAAATCAATCTCCAGCACGCTTAAAGATTGTGCGCTTGTTTGTTTGTTCAGGGTGATGTTTTTTTGATTTCAAAGAAGCACAAGACTGCTTCCTCAGTACCAGCTTTTCATAGAAGACACAATAAGGTGCAAAATGATGTGTGTTACTGGAGTGAGTGGGTGTTAAATGGGACTTCCTGAGCATACTAACAAAACCAACAGAGAAAAGAGAAAGAAAACTTAACGAATTTTGCCTATTGTTTCAGCTGCAGTCTTGCATGTTTTCCCCTCTCTATGTTAGTTAGAGCCCCATGTGCCCATTAAGCGATGGCTGCTGTGATACCCCTGGAAAGCATCTGCCCTAGTTCAGCTCAGTCATTGCAACCTCGAGCAAAACCAAGCCTGGCCATATCTTCACTGCAAAAACTGTACATCAACGTAGTTCTTGCTCTGCAACATTCCCAGCAGTGAGTCCACAGAGGCCGGTCCCTGCTAACACAATGCCTGGGCTGTATAATTTATCAGCTCCCACCATAAAGGCCAGGTTGGATGGGGCGTTGGGCACCTTGATCAATTGGGAAGTCCGTACCCATGGCAGGGGGTTGGAACTAGATGATATTTAAGGTACCTTCCAACCCAAACTATTCTACGATTCTATAAACCGCACAGGTTCCACACATACGCCCAAACTATTCCTCTGCCCTATTGCTGCAGAGCTGTTTCATAACCCCACTTCTCCAGTGGTAGCAATACCAATTTTATTCCCAGCTTACTTTTATTAACGGCCACTTGTTCCCTTTTCCCACTCCTCATCCTTTTCTTTTCCTTTCTTTTCTCACCAGTCCCTGATAGGCCCAAGGCAAGGCTTAAGGTAAATCCCAGACGGGATAGCTGGGGATGGGAACAACTGTTGGAGTGACATCAAAATCCTTTCCCTGCTTTGTTTCTGTAGGATGTTACATGACAGAAGTTCAAGATAAATGTGTGTTTCTACAGAGCTACTTAATTTATTCTGAAACCGAGACACAGGTTCCATCTTAAGTGTCTCAGTAGGAGCGTGATCTTATCCTGCAGTCCTGCCTAGTCCCCAGGATGGACACCAAGGACATTTCTATCCCTTTAGACTCCAGAACTACATTTTCGTTGGGGTCTCCAGACACTCAAAAAGGACAGAAAAGACCACTTCAAACGAAGAAATGATAGGGTATGTTCCAACTCCACATTGTCCTTCCCACACTGAGATGGACCTACAGCACTTACAAACTGTCGACTGAGCTCAGTGCAGACCAAAGATGCTTTCCCATTGTTGTCAAATGGAATTCACCCTTGACTTTGTGAGAGCCGAACAGGACAATACCAAAAGCATCTGAAAACTCAGTTTCCCTCTCAATGCCAGGAGGCAGAGTAGGAGAAACCCCTGGACATCCCTGCTGTCTGTCATCATGGGCCTACGGCCACATCACAAGTAGACATAGGAACAAAATGACACACGGGCAGCTGTGGTGGGAAAGGCCTATTAGCTGACAGCACCTACCCACCAGACCCCAGGCAAATCACCACGCTGTATTACACAACATTTCTCACCAGCTCTTATAACCATTGTCTAAGAAAACTGAGTATTCCTACACATTTCTTCACTGTTCCCAGAGGAGCTTGCTGCCCTCTGCTCAGCTGCATTGCCTTGCCAGAGTGGAACAGGCAACACCATCTCCATCCTTGTCTATCAGGCCACACTCATGAGGCCATGTGGAGATGGCATTCTGGACCATCGTCAGGCTGAATTATCTTTTTTTTTTTTTTACCCCTGACCTGGAGTTAAGACATCTCCAAGCTCTGCCTCCCAAACAAAGCATAAGGTGTCCCATACTGCAGCCGCAATGAACCTTTGGTATTTGGATCCGTGTAAGTAAGACATTCCCAGTCCTATCCACCTACCAGCCTAGACAACCTTACATGCAAAAATAGAGGCAATACTGTGGTCTGATATTTTTAGAAAGGGAATGCATATGTAAATTATTCTTCTGAAAATGTCTCTGTGCGTCAGACTCTCCCTTGATTCAGAGAACATCCCTTCTATCTTTTCCTCAAGTACACGCTGTGTACAGCGAAGCTTAACATCTCAGGGAATCTGGTGGCGGAGAAGGTTGCTGCAAAAGTGATTCATCTATCACATCTTTCACAGCTTCAGTAAACTGGAACAGTGCGAATTTCTCTGCCCCCAGACTTGGCTGCTTGAGAGCTCCCCGACTTCTCTCCCATTCATAGCTTCATGCGCAAGCAGCGAAGAGTGAGGAGCATTGCTGGTTTCCTCACCTCCGCATCCCCAGTCTCCTGCCGTATGCTTCCTGCTGAGGATGCTGTCAGAAACCAGACAGGCCCATCTGGTGGGAACATATCCCCGGGCGGCAGCTTGGATGCGGCTATTTGCTGGTGCAGTGTTGGGGTGATGAGGAACACTAGCAACCCTCTGCAGACAGGAGTTAAAGTGGCTCATGGGCAAATCCTGCATCGAGACCATCCCACTGGCAAGAGCTGAGCTTGCACCAGGGCTGCTCAGCCCCAGGCAGACCAAGCATCCCACCCATGGCAAAACCAGAGCCTCCCAAGAGGAGGAGGCTTTCACAACCACCAAAACAGGCAGTCGTGTTCCTCCACCTCCACACATTCACACCCTCTGTCAGTGTAACCTGCCCAAAACTCCTCCGGTCCTGGAGGCTGCTCAGCAGCAAAGGCAGGGCAGGAAGGTGTGCACCAGCAGGCATCTCGCCAGTGCCCTGTGCTTTAGAAAGTAAACAGAACATTCACCTACGTTATGTTCAATCACTGTCCAGAAGCTATTAGGAAGCTAATTAAAATGAACAGATCACTTAAGTATTCAGAGTTCATATCCCATTAATTCAACAGTGGAAGATACAGAGAAAAAGACAAAAGCTGAAGAAAAGGCCAAGGACAGTATGGCAATGTTCTTTGGTGTAGATTTTCCACCCCCCCCTTTCTTGTAATACAAAAGATAAGCCTGTCTCTTGGCTTATCTAGATTCATTTGTGAAGATTAAAAACACACTTCTTTGCCTTTGCATTCTGGTGTAAATGATTAGCCTGTGGTATCGTTAAGCAGGGCACTCTGCCAGCCTTAGGGTTCTGATTTAAGCCACAAAGAAATTGAGAGCAAAACCTGCTGCTGCCTGCTCAGGACAAGCCAGACAGGAAGGACCCTGCTGTTTCCCTGCCCTCCCAGGCAGCTGGGGACATGGTGCTGGACAGGAGTAGTGATGCATCCTCAGCTCCGCAGGAAGGGCTAGCACCAGTTCCTGCACTAGAAGTGGGGGAAAATGAGTATTTTCCTGCTTTCTGGCACTGTTTGGGAACAAGGACAGCAGTAGCCAGGCAAGGGGGTAGCTCCCAGCTGGGGCAGCTCAGTGACCTTGCCTCCAAGAGCTTGTTTGGGCAAAGCTGGCTGAGCAGCACTCACCAAAGCCTTGGGCAGGACTCAAGGAGGTGTCCCCACGGAGAAGAACTTGTCCCCAAGCACATCCCAAAAACCCAGCTCAGCAGAAATGAGCATGCCGTAGGAAAGGATTCAGGTAGCTCAGAGGGTGACAAATGGAGTCACAACACCTTAAAAAAAAATACACTGAAAAGTAGCTTTTGGATATGCTCAGGGACAATCCCGCAGCCTATAAGACTTGAATATTTCTCTCTTGCAAAGGTCTGTTTGCAGTGGTTCAACGTGCAGACCCAAGGAGAGAAAACATTCGGGAGTGGCTGTGGTCCAGATCCCCACCCCTCGCTGAAGTGTTTATTCTGCTGTACCACTCTGAAGCTGCATGTTTTTTATCTCTTTTTGAACCTGGCATTGCAGGCACCTCTAGGTCATCCTTGTCTCCCTGAAAACATTCCTGAGTTGGAAAAAATCAGCTATAGGCAATCTGCTGGAGAACATGTGTGCTTGTACCCTGAAAGCCTGCAATCACAGTCCTGTATTTTGGAGTTCTTCAGCTTAAGAAAATCTAATCCAAGGAAATTCATTTCTTTGTCACATTCCAAACCAATGCAAATTAATGTATTGGTATTAAAAGACCATGAAGAATGGGGTTAATTACAGAAACGATGACCTTTACATACAGCAGCTCAGCCATGGGCTGCTATCATACATCATAATGTTAGGAAGAACCACTTACTGACACAAACGAGCAAATAATAAATAATAAATCCATCAACCAAAATTGAACCTTGTGCAACACACTCCTGACAAATCATAGATTAATTTGCCTAATCCATCATTTATTAATCCTTCATCCCCAAGAAACACACATAAATGCTACAACCGCGATATCTGAGTCTATTCATATAGTCATGGTGACTTGGGTATGTCCACCAACTGAGTTCTCTACCTTTAACAAATACTGCCGAATCATTGCAGATTCCACATTTTAAAGATGTAGAACTGGAGCATCAGAAGTTCTGGATTTATGAAGCCACAAAAATAACAATCGAGTTTTTATATCATTCATAACTAAGACAATTATACTAAATGTAGCACATTGTTTACGCTATATAAATCATAAATGCTAATATTCAATGTTAAAGGAAGGTAGAGCTGTAAACCTTACTAATAGGTTTATACAATGAAGCTCATTGTATAAAAGCTTGCCTGTTAGGGAGACGTCCTTGATAAAAGGAGAAACTTCAGAGGATTTTTAGGTTTCAAATGCAGTTTTTCCTGAGGCTGGTTAGGGTTTTACAGCTATAGGAGAAGTAATACAACAGACCTGGGGAGACGTAGGCGGACAATATACAGTGGAGGTGATCACCTTATTGGAAGTACTGGAAATTTTCAACATATTTCTGGAGCCATCAAGTGCAAAATGGTCCCAGAAAAGGCAAAAAAAAAAAAAAAAAAAAAAAAGCAGGTTAAGTGCCATTAAAATACCCCAAACTTTCTGCAGGAAAGCTGCTGCATCAAATTCAGCTGAAGGCAAAGGTGCAAACCAGCAACTGGTACAAAGCTTGCACCGCGAAAGTGGGCAAGAAAGTGCTTCACAGACACCCCTGCTACTCAGACCCACCCAGCTTTCCAGGTTACGCAGGAAATTTCATGCAAAATTCTAAAGTGTTAGAGAAACCCAGCAACTTTTCCCCAATTCGTACTGGGTGACAACTTCCAAAGCAGGGCTACCTAACATACACACTTATTAAAACCATTATTAGACATAAGAAGGATGTCTAATCCCATATGAGAGCTAGAAGTCTGTGTCTAGTTTGAAAGAGAAAGCCAAGAAGAATACGATGAAAATCTTTGCCCTCCTGAAACAGATTACTCCAAAGTTAAGTTGTTTCCCAGTGTTATTGTCAAGTCTAATTAGTCTGGTTTTTGCAACACTGCTTGCATTTGCTTCAATTGTCAAGTGACACAATGAAGTGACAGTGCCAAATCTGCCCAAGAGCTGCAGCAGGACCCTGCAGCTCTTTTCCATTCAAAATTAACCCCTCTTATGTTCACACTCATCTGGTGCATCAGTGCTACTCGATCCTCACCAAGCAGATAGGTGCAAGTGTGCAAGGCTGCAGGGGCTGGTGCATCCTTTCCAGTCACAGGGTGTTGGTGTTGCACTGTGAGGATGCCTGTGCTGGTATTCAACAAAAAAAAAAAAAAAAAAACTTGAAAAGCATTCCAGATAAAGCAGGAGCAGCAAGGACAGCAGGAGGGTCATGTTTTGCTGCCATACTCCACAGCCAAGAACAGCAACTTGCCTTGATCCTGCCCCATCACAGAAGTCTCCATTCCCAAGTATTAAATATTGTTTAAAGGAGAAAGCTTTCAAATACGAAAGGCAGAATAGTTGGGTTGAGAACAGACACCACAGGCAATGTAAATCCAACCACAGAAGGATCTTTCCAACATCTTAGTGAGAAGGCAATGCACTCCTAGCAACATCTCTAGGGTAGAATTACAGAGTATTAACATTTTTGTATATAATACATATAGTAATGGCTCAAAGCTGGAAACCATGGGTTAATGGAAGAAACCACCACAGTCACCTGTGTCAAATGCATATTTAATGCTCTCAGAGGACACCTATGCCAACTGCTCAGCAGCCAGAAACTCTTTAAGAGCTACTGTCATAAGCCTGTGATCTAGTTCATAAATAATCATCGAATGAAATGATTTATGGATTTGCTGAACTAAAGCTCTCCTGTCTCTGTTCTTCCTCCAGCTCCTCCTGGATGGCTGGATGAGGCGGCAAGTAGGGATGGGGACACAGCTGAGCCACAGGAGGTGGGCTGAGGTCACTGTGAGCAGGTTTAAGGGTACATTTTGCTTTGTGAAGAGCAGTGGGGAGAGCTGAACCTGGCACATGGCTTGTCGGTGACCCCAGGATCCTCCTTGGCTCCCAATGGCCATGCCCACACCTGGCAACTGTCCTAGACTAGGCTACTTCAACCCTGCAGCACAGTATCCTTCAAGTCCTGGCTTGTGCCAAGCTGGGAAACCATTTCCTGAGGTGGTGATGTTTAATTTATTATCTAGATACTAATCTCAAAAATCCCAGTTTGTTTTCCCCAGTTATCCCTTTACTCAGAAAAGCCAGGCCAAATACAATATTACACTCAAGTGTTATATGATTATCGCTATATAAATAAATGTCATCATATTTAAATCACAACCTGATCCTCTAACTCTGAATTTAGCCCTGCTCTGAGCCAGAGGCTGGACTCTGTGACCTCCAGAGGTTCTTTGGAACCTAAGCTATTCATTGATGCAGTGATTTTTCCTTGACAGAATTTTTCCATCTCTTTCAATAGAAGTAACTTATTGCAAGTCACAAGGAAAAAAGGTTTAATAACAGGTATGTCCTGCTTTGAAGCTGCTCTGCATTCAAAGCTTTAGAGGAGATAAATATATTTAAAAGGGATTGCAGCCTTAAAAGGAAGGCACAGGATGCAATCCTGTAGCACCCTGCCCAAGGCAGGTACCCAGTTCCAGTGCTGGCACAACTGCTTTCATACACATTGCTATTCGATTTTAAACCAGCATCCAATTATGTTTCATAGCATGGAAGACAGACTTAAATGCACTATGACTTTTTTTTTTTCCTAGTTGCTAAAGCCCAAATTTGCTTGTAGTGATTTACAGGTTGCCCCCCTCTTCCTGGGAGCTCAAGGCAGCTCCCAGCAGCACATTAATAGCATATTTATAAATAACTTAGGTCCAGGTCATTGTTGTGGTACAGAGATCACAGGAACTGCCTCTCTCCTGCCAAATTCAGGGGTGTCCCAGCACCCTGCCCAGCACAGGGTCCCCACAGCCCTGCCTGCACCATGGCACAAAGCAGCCCCAGCTGCTGCAAGGATCAAGCCATGCTTGTGTCAGGCTTTGACGTTCCCAGGTGCAATGAGCTTTAATGGTGCGGTGGAGTGTTGTTTTTACACAAGATTTATCAGTACAGTTAACATACAGCCACAGAGCTGCTATTTGAGCATGCCCTGAATGTTAATAAGTGCACACAAGACAGGCGGCTGCTGCAGGTACACGCTAGCATTCACCTTCAAAGAGCTTTATAAACATTAGCTTGGCGGGTCTCACCTCCGTCTCCCAAAGGAGAGCTCAGCTCTGCTCCACAGGGAAGGGAGGGAGGTGTGGAGGTCACAGACAAGCTTTGTGATGGGCCTGGGAGAGCAAGGATTCAAAAGAGATTTAAGTGTCTTATTTTCACACAGACATTTATATAGGGCTTACACATTGTACTGCCTGGAGGAACCTCATACTTCAACATGCAAGATTTTTGGTGGGTTAGGATGTATTTTATCCTGAGCCGTGTAATTTCTCAATATCCACCAGGATGAGCTGCTCTGTAAAAAAGAGTTTGCAGACAGAAGCTTTGTCAAATTTTAACACGGAATCATCACAGAATCCCCACTGATATCCTAGGGAGATCAAACAGGAGCCTAGAAAAAAAAACAGAAGAAAACATCTGAGATCCTTTGCTGAAAAGCTACTGAAGTATCATAGGGAAATATAAAGCCTGATTGGGCATCAAGAGGTCGTCCAGTCCAGTGTTTCTCAACCTTTAAAAATCAGTTAACACCTTCGTTTAGAGGTCACAGACTACCTTGTGCACTGTTGGTGCAATTATCTTGCCTGCAAACCTAGACAATGTTTGCATAAATGCTGAAGCATGGAGTTTTTCTTCTCCTATATTCCTTTTTTTCAATTCCCACACGATTTATTTGCTTTCCTAGTTGTCTTCCTAGCTGCCCTGTGAGGTCCTGTGGACACTCCTGGACCAGTCTTCCTTGGCCTCTTAATGGGACCTGATCTTTCAAAATCACAGGTCCCAAACTCATCCACATCAGCCCAAGACAAAACATTTATCTGTTCAGTGACCTCCCTGTCACAGCCCTGCCTCCATCTGCCAGCTCACCCAAGCCACCTGAGCTCAGGACTCCTGTAGTTTGCCTCCCTCACCTTGGTGGTTGCTGCACACAGCCACCCTCTGATGTTGCCTCATTATACGCTTCTATAAATAGAGCATCTCAATATACCTCCTGTCAAAATATGCCCACTTCCTTCAGAACAAAGGTGGGATGAACAAGTATAACATAAACAAATGGGTCTTACTAGGTCCATGAAGAAAAATTTCTCTGAGATACCGCTGTGGACAGAGTGTTTTACCAAGCCAACTGTGCTGTCAAACAGAAAAGCCCAGCAATTCAAATAGATACTACACCTCTAATTCTTGTAGCTTACTATCCTGCCTAAATTTGACTGTATCCTGAGCTATGCTTTGCTGCAGGAAGGATTTATCATTACCAGATATGGAGACAAGACAATTTGTGCAGCCTCTGTACGAGATCCTCCTGACCTCTCCCAGAGCCAACCCCACCTGTCCTAAATCACCATCCAGGACTATGGGCATGAATGCATCCACCCATCAGGATGCACATCCTTTGGAATGACACCAAGCAGGTATTTTTCATCTTCAGGCAGATGGAGGCAAGCGTTTCCCACACCTTTCCCACACCTCCTCCCTGGAGCAAACCCAGCCCATCTAGTTTCTTTCTTAACCACAGGAACAGCAATTCTGTGTGGCTTGTGTATGAAGCTAATGCACCGAGGTCTGTTTTTTGTTTAAATAGCTGTGAAAAGCACTGTGTGTGTTTTACCCAGAGATATATTACACTTGATTAGGCGGTGCACTGGAGCGCGAATGGTACAACAGGAGACGGACGTGCTTAACTAGCGGTTTCAGCCTGTGCTCCGGTATCGGGAGGTCAAGGGAAAGATTAACTATATCTGACTGCCGTGTCAAAACACTCAATTGGAGCATTTATAAACCCACAGAACTAGTTGCCTCAGTCGGCAGAGCAGATTTATTTCCTTCCATGTAGTTCCCGCAAAGCAAACCAGGGAACTTGCCAGGGGCAGGTTTGCTTTCGGCACCTTCCACAGGGCAGAGAGATCTGAAAGGTTCAGATTAAAGGCTTGTAGTGATAGGACTACAGGGGATGGCTTTAAACTGGAGAGGGGCAGATTTAGGCTAGACATAAGGAAGAGTTTCTTCATGATGAGAGCGGTGAGGCCCTGGCACAGGTTGCCCAGGGAAGCTGTGGCTGCCCCATCCCTGGAGGTGTTCAAGGCCAGGTTGGATGGGGCTTGGGCAGCCTGATCCAGTGGGAGGTGTCTGGCAGGGAGTGGAACTGGATGATCTATAAGGTCCCTTCCAACCCAAACTATTCTATCATTCTATGACAAAGGCGTGGAGATTTCAGTCTGGCTGTTACCTTCAGCCAAAGAGTGAATCTGGAGGGAAAGATGGTGATTCTCATCCATCTTCACCTATGGGTGACAAACAGCCAGGTAGACTGCAGCTCTGGAAGTAGCCTGTCTAAATGCTATTTTAATTGAGAAATAAAAAAATCCTATTTCCCCGTTCTTTGACAGGTAAAACATACACATTATAACTTCCGTGTTACAATCAAAAACCTTGTGAAAAAAGGCCCTACTTTTCACATCAGGGACATTGTAGCTTTATTGTTCTACAGAACTTTAGAAATATTCTGTGTAAAACAAGTTAAAGGCAACCCCTGAAGAGAGGTCTCCAAAGGAGTTTATCCTTATCAATGTCAGCATCTTTTCAGGGTACCGTGTCTTAAATTCACAGTTAGATCTGGAACTGTATATAAAGCTCCTGGTGTGCAAGTCAAGGCCTTTTTATCTCAATATGGCCTTTTCGTCTCAATATACAGCTCCACTGAAACAGATTGAGGAGTGCTTGGTGTGAGTGTACAGCTGCAGCGTATGGCCACTTAGAATCAGAATTTGGACAATTAGGACTAGCATTTTTTTAAAAAAATCATAGCCTCACCTTTACAACATGTCCGTAAATAAGGAAAAAGCCTTTGCATCCGTTCTGTTCCAAAATTCAACAATATTTTCTCAGCAGCAAGGCTCAATTCTATCCTACTTGTTGTCACCTCACACTGCCCCCCCTTTTCCATGTCAAATTCAGTGGCTACCACATGATGTGGTGGCCTTATTTCTCCCTACTTCATCTATGGTTTCAGCATCAAGGTCAAAACTGGAGATATCCTTAGCATTTGAAGAAAAAGATGCCGAATGCGCAGGGTGAGGTTCCCTGTGTTTTGCACCAAGCAGTGCAGGTACTCTAAGGTGTCACTGCTCCCTATGCTCTGCAAAAGCAGCAACTTTTATGTATTTCTGGCCTGTTAAAAGCAACTTTGGGTCCAGGGGCAGGACCAGCACACTCAAGAGATACAAAACCTTGAGAAATTCATCCTACAAACCCTCCTATGTGTTTCTTAGCCACACGGGCTCCTCAACTTAAACCGACCATTGTTCAAGGGTTCCTGCTCTACATCCCTGTGCACGACACAGATGAGCCCGCATTGCCCTGGCAGAAGACAGCAGACAACTTCTCCACTCAAGTCACTGGAATGTTTCTGGGTTGAGACCGTCTAAATACACCAGATGCTTCAGCACCCTGAGCTATGCTGCAGGGGTGCAATTTTGTTTTTAAACTGCACTTAACAGCGTTCTGACTTGCAGATTTTACTTTTTAATAGTAAACACATTTTGTAGGTGCCAGAGAACATTTCAAAGCATTTCAGTGGAGTCCTTTTACCTCCACAGCCTGGGGGCACATACACCGAAACAACAGCTGAAATCCAATTACTGAGGAATATTCTCAAGTGCATTTCCATAGGTAATTTGTTTGTCTGTTGGAACATGCAAAGTGATTTTTCTCCACTTCTTGATGCTGTACCTCAGGCTCCTTGGTTGAAGATTTCTATCCAAATTGCACAGTACCACTGAAAAGGAATCCACATGACTGCTGCCTTCTCCAAGGAATAAATTGGCCAGCATCTTTCAAGACCCAGCCCTTACCCACAATTTGACAAAAAAAAATAAGCCAGTCACACTCCAACGCCTGCTACCATCTGAGCTTCTCATCGCCCAATCAGTTTGGCTCATAAAGACATAAGAAGCCTAAAAGTATTTTCCTTCAGCATCCTGTTTATTGATTTAGCAAAGAGCTGACACAGATGTACAGTTCTAGAGACAAGCTGTAATGCAATCCCTTCATCTGCTGTCAGTCAAAATCTCACAAGCTTGCTGCTGCCATAAGGGGAGGAGTGGCCACTCTGCTCATTTTGGGACTGTCAAACAACCCAGCCATGAACTTTGTCCTCATTAGGGAATTGCCCTCAGTTTGACACCACATCCATGCTCTATGTGCCATCACGGTACATCTAACTCTGCACCCCAGAATCCTCCATACGCTGCATATATGCAGAGTGGGGCACAACACCCTTCCATCCTCCTCGCAGCTGAAGATGATGAACCATGTGATGAACAAACCCAGAAGCCACCTCTGCAATGCCCCACTTTGGGTTGTCCTTATGCCCCATTGGTGGGTTCCTGAACCTCAAACACAGAGTGGGAACCTCGGCTAGGTTCCTCCCAGCCAAGTCGGTAACATATGACAGGTTCAAAGCGTGGGCTGGCCTCTAAGGGGGCAGCTTGAGAGCGCATTTTGTGCTCTGTTCACAAGTCAGAATCATTACCACTGGTGAGATATCATTGGAAATGGGTCTATTTTCGGAAAGAGGAGACAAAAATTAAACAGCTGAAGTTTGGGTCAGAGTGACAAGGAATATAATCAGAAAGGAGCACAGATGAACTGCCTGTGAGTTCTACAGATAATTCAGGGCAAATTAAAGCATCTGAAATCCTACTGAGAGCCACTGATTTAGAATTATGAAGTTAACTTGAAGCAATCATTTTCTATATGAAAGCAATTATGGATGGGTTAAAAGCTTCTGTTATTATGGGTTGTGTACGGCTGCCACGGAGGGTTCAGTCTCCTAGGATGAAATTTTATCCTTCGTGAAAAGCTACTACAACTTGTATGCCAAATCTTGTTCACCCATCAGAAAGTCATTGAACATTACCCATTTTATTAACCAATGCAAATGCAGACAGCCAGGGAGAGGTAGATAGGGAACATCCTGCTCACCGATAAAACACATACACACAAATCACCATGGTTCACTTCCCAAAATAATCACACAGGCTCAAATGTGCAGCTGTGATGAATGGCAAATTTCCAAGTCTTAATGCATCAGAAAGCAGAACCATTGTTTGAAGTGGTCATCTCTTAAGGGAAAGGAAAAGTCAAGGGAAAGCTTGTGAGAAACCTGAAAGCACAGTGCCTGTCCCTGGAATACCCTTGCTGTGCCTGCAGGAAAGCCACCAGCAATGGTGTCAGTGACCTCCTCCATCTGCTATCTGGCTGCTACCATGGCAGAGCCTTGAAAGCACAGTCTCAAAATCCAACAGCAGCTCACAAGTGGGTTGATACTGTGAAACAAGGCGGTGGCAGAGAGCAGCAGTCTGGCTTCTGGCTCATCCCCCCAGCAGGGGGAAAGGGGCCACTTGGAGTCTAGTGGCACAGCTCTTCCTGGGAGAGACAATCCACATGTCCTCCCTCCATCACACCCAGAACTAGGAGCCAGCAGCCCACCAGCAACACTGTCTGCCCTGCCTGCACCTAAGCCAGCCCCAGTCCTGCAGCAGGTTCACATAGCAACAGCGTGCAAATGGAGCTGACGAAACCACTTACCAAAACAATCTATTATACCCAGCCTCTTCCTTCTCTTTATTCTTAATTGGGCTTTATTTCTTGTTTGGTGTTTTCTGTGCAGTTAAACGAGTTGACAGACCTTTTGCTTCTGGAATGAAAATGAGATTTTGACTGCGACATGCATGGCAATGAGCCAAGAGCATGAGGGGATCTGTCATGTGTCTTTCAGGGATGGGAGTCAGAAGCGGGGAAGAAAGGAAATCTGCCCAAGATCTGGTGGAAACAAAACACTCATGCACAGGTGATCTGCCAGTAGGTGTGGTGAGGGCCAAGCCCAGAGAGTGGAGTTAACTCCAGCTGGAGGCCAGTTCCAAGTGGTGTCCCCAGGGCTCAGTGCTGGGTCCAGCCCTGTTCAATGTCTTTATCAATGACCTGGATGAAGGCATCGAGTGCACCCTTAGCAAGTTTGCGGAAGACACTAAGCTGGGTGGAAGTGTGGATCTGCTGGAGGGTAGGGAGGCTCCAAAGGGATCTGAACAGGCTGGACCGCTGGGCTGAGACCAATGGGATGAGGTTTAACAAGGCCAAATGCCAGGTCCTGCACTTGGGGCACAACAACCCTGAGCAGTGCTACAGACTGGGAGAAGTCTGTCTAGAAAGCTGCCTGGAGAGGGACCTGGGTGTGTTGGTTGACAGCCGACTGAACATGAGCCAGCAGAGACCCAGGTGGCCAAGAAGGCCAATGGCATCTTGGCTTGGATCAGAAACAGCGGGGCCAGCAGGTCCAGGGAGGTTATTCTCCCTCTGTACTCAGCACTGGTGAGACCGCTCCTCGAATACTGTGTTCAGTTCTGGGCCCCTCACCACAAGAAGGATGTTGAGGCTCTGGAGCGAGTCCAGAGAAGAGCAACAAAGCTGGTGAAGGGGCTGGAGAACAGGCCTTACGAGGAACAGCTGAGAGAGCTGGGGGTGTTTAGCCTGGAGAAGAGGAGGCTGAGGGGAGACCTCATTGCTCTCTGCAACTACCTGAAAGGAGGTTGTGGAGAGGAGGGAGCTGGGCTCTTCTCCCAAGTGACAGGGGACAGGACAAGAGGGAATGGCCTCAAGCTCCACCAGGGGAGGTTCAGGCTTGACACTAGGAAAATATTTTTCATGGAAAGGGTCATTGGGCACTGGAACAGGCTGCCCAGGGAGGTGGTTGATTCACCTTCCCTGGAGGTGTTTAAAAGACAGGTGGATGAGGTGCTGAGGGACGTAGTTTAGTGATTGATTGGAATGGTTGGACTCGATGATCCAGTGGGTCCTTTCCAACCTAGTGACTCTGTGATTCTGTAATGTGGATATATGGGTTCCTCCTGCTAAAAAGGCTGTGAGAGCAGAAGGGGTACAAAGCGACAGCCAGCCTTGCCCCTGTACCAGCCCCTCCAGTGGCAAGGAGCAGCCGCGGGATACCACAGGCATCATTAGGCTAATGGGGCAAGGAGGCACTTGCTCTGCAGGGGCCTGGGAGCTCAGAAGGGAGGCTCCAATAGCCAGCATAGGCCCATAATTGATACTAGCTGTTAAAATAAATGACATTTTGTATCTAAACAGAGGGTTATAACAACATCACTAAACTCAGCAGTGTTGGTAGGGCCATGAGAATGCAAGGCTTGCTGCATAATGCATGAGGGGGAAACCCACAGTATTGAGAGTAAGAGCAAAATGCTCATTACAGAGAGGTGGAAGGCAGAGGATCCTCATTGGTTTCAATGCAGCCCAGGTTCTCATGAAGAGACAAGACAGCTCATTGTCACTACAGTAATCCTCCACTTCATTCCCAGTCTGACCATGGACCTTGCTCCTCTTGCTCACCTCAAGGGCAGGTGCAGAGATCTTTTGGCAGGAGGAGGGTAAGAAGCCTGCATACACTGGGATCCCTCAAACGTATTTCTGTGCCTTTCTGCTAATTTCATTAGTACAAGAAAGTCTAAATGTGGCAAATACTTCCAGGTAATCGAGGCTGAGGGCCCTTGCAACTTTTCCAGGGGCATGCAGAAAGCCTCTGAGAAAGCACACCTCCAGGCACTACCTAAACAACATAGTCCTGCAGTCCTTGAACAACTTCGACATCAATTCCCTGCATGGATTCCTAGCTCAAAGGTAAAGGTAGTAAATAAGTGAAACAGATTTGCATTCCTAGAAATCCTTAAAGCAGCTTTAGAGGCAGGATTTCCCTACTCACCTACCTCAGGAGCTCCACTCAAAGAGATGTCTTTTGGGGAAAAATCTGTAAGCTGGCCACAAGAATTGGTAAGTGATCTCTGGGAAGCAACAGGAAAACAAACTCAGTTCTTTGCCTTTTCTGCTCATCTTTGCTATGAAAGTTTTCCATGGCATAGTCAACACAAGAAATTGCACCTATTTAGCGCTATTGATCCAGCTTACTTCAGTAACAAACCATATTAAGTTAAAATCAATACCAGCCACTCTTAAACTGATTTAGGAGTGTCCACACAAAGGGGCTCACACCAATTTAGATAGATCTGTTTTGCAACCAATTTAGTTAAAATATGCGATCTAGGGCCTCAGCGGTGCTCTGAACAGCCTGGAGACATTAATTCCCAGGGTTCAAAGGCACAAATTCCCAAGTCTTATCAACAGCTCCCAAGGGACAAGACAAAAAAGGTTAAGTGTCACTGACCAATGTCCATCTTTCTTGGCAAAGCATGTAGGTCTCCTTGGCTCCAAACCCAAAGTGCTTGGGAGAAACCCCAAGACCTCAGGGTTAATTTATTACTGTAGCTCAAACTTTGCATCAAAAAAAAAAAAAAAAAGACTAAACTGAAGATGCTCAAGACAAACAGATCAGGAAGCTACACTTTATCTCTCCCCCTGGAATATTTACTCCACAAGATACGTGCATTGCAGATGGTTTGCCCACTATAAATCCACCAGCACTGAGCTTTACAGTTCATTTTGTAGCAACACCCAAGTGACCAGGGTTCAGAAATATACAAGAAAAAGTTTGAGTGCAGTATATCACATTGGCTTGCCTGTATTTTGACACCTTTTGCTGCTTTAATATCTAAGGGTCTGTACGTGTGCGGAAGAGGCTTGAGGTGAGCATTGAGGAGTGGAGGACAAATTTCATCATACACCATGACATCAGAGCATCACAGGCAACTCTTTGAGCCAGGCTATAAATCTCCTTAGCAGGAAGGAGGGGAAACAGGATTCTTCCTTCAAAGAAGATGAGCTTTTAATGTTTAATGAAGTTCACGCTTGGGGGTCTCCATCAGACAAGCTCTGGCTGCCAGGGACAGGCCACAAGCAAACATTCAGTGTTAACCTTCCTGGCCAAGGGCAGGGAGCCCAGGTCCTGCAAGGTCCTTCCACTCCTGTGCCTCAGCCCCGCAAAAGTTGACACACCATAGGGGAATCCAGAAAATCAGCTTAAGCTTTGGAGAGCAACTTGGAGATGTTTGGAGTGAAAAACATTAGGCTAAAGTAATGGTGATAGTGGTTCATCTATGGCAAATGAGCTAAGAAGAAAGCAGGTTTCCCTTCCTGTGCTTATTCGCCATGATAGGAGAGGCCTGTTTGGAAAGTTCTGATGATGACCAAGCTAGGGATTTTAAGATCTCCTGAGGAAACAAAAAAATTGAAAAAGAGGACTGCCTTGAAGTTTTATCCAAAGCATGTCAATCGAGCTCTTCCAAGAAGCAGCAGCTAAATCTCAGAGCTCATGTGCTGTTCTTCCCATGCCAGCTAACAGCACAAGGCTCCTCTGTCTCCAAAGAGAGGGTGGGGATGAACTGAGTACATGAACTCCCAGCAGGCAAGGACTTCAAGAAATCCTCCAGGAAAAAAAAAATATCAAATCCCAACTTTATCCTCTTGCAATAAAGATGAAAAGACCAACTCAAAAAAAGGAAAGTGCCATAGAGCCCAGATATATTTCCCTCAGGGCTCTTTAAACCTCAAAAAAAAAAAAGTGTGAAATGGTACAGGGCCAGTTTGGCTTAGTAACAGATCATTAAATTGTAGTTGCCCTTAGATTCATGGTGGTCACAGAACAAGGGGTGGTCTCCAGAGCACCTACACATGGTTGTTGGGCCAGCAGAGGTAATCTCCTACCCAGGCCTTCCACCCAAGGAGCCACAGACCTCTAGTCTCTAATCCCCATTAATTAATTTCTCCTCCCACCTCCTTTCTCACCACTCCTTCCCTGGAGCCGCAGGCATTGTTTCCCATCCTTTCTCATTACCTTGAGAGATCAGGATCAGCAAATGCACTAAAAGCCCTCCAAAAGGCAGGAAACACCACACTTCTTGCTGCTCACCCACCTAAAAAACATACATGTTCAGGCATCTTCTCACCAAAGCTGCTTTTAAACCTGCCATGCAGAAGTGGTTTGGGGTTTAACTTTTAGGCCATAATTCTGCTTTGTGATGTTCTGGCTTTCTGGAAAAATAATTTTCCCTGCTGTTTCCAGATAATAATTTGTTTTAGAAAGATTCAAGAGTCCTGGTCTTGTTGTGGAGTTAAACATAGGGATGTTGTGGAAACAGAATTAAACATTTGTCCTTCTGGTTTTTTTTAAAGTTCATTTATTTATTTTACTTTAAAGCCTCAGGCACTTAAGATTTAGCCTCTGTTGTTCTATAAAAATAGAAGAAATGTGTCTCTGCCCCAGAATAAATAAGATAATGAAAACATCTTCCACACTTTGCTGCTGGGCATAAAGCACCGCTAAAGAGGGATGAAACCTGCCAAGATTTCCTGCCCCAGGGCCTCCCAGGGCAACAGGTACTTGGGTCCTAGGAGGCAGGCAGGGTTTGGTACTTCCATCCCAAGATCCTGGGCAAAGGACTATGTCTCCACACACAGACACCATTGCATCTCCACACAATCTACTCCAACTACCACAACTAACTGCTGAAGCCCATCATCACACTGGAAGAAAACACACTTAGAACCATAGAATAGTTTAGGTTGGAAGGGACCTTAAAGATCATCCAGTTCCAACCTCCCTGCCATGGGCAGGAACATCCCACTGGATCAGGCTGCCCAAGGCCCATCCAACCTGGCCCTGAACAATTCCAGGGATGGAGCATCCACAACCTCCATTTGAGTAGAGTAACCATCATCTTTCCTCAGTGCTATACCAAAGACCTTATTTAGCTGGCAAAACACTCCCATTCCGCTCACTCCAGAGACCACAACAGAGCTGGAAGAGCTGTCATCTGTCACCATGTTTAATACTGCAGCTGAAAGACTGAGCCAAGGCTTTGTGAGCCGTAACATGTGATGACAAATTTCATATGAAGGACACTGACCACGTGGCCATGATTACCATCAGGGGTTTATTGGCAGTGAAAGCCAGTGCACAGCTCACACAGCCATTTAAGGCCTTCTGATGCAGAGAAGGAAAGAAAATCCCATCTGGTAGGTGTTCTGATGCAGGGAAATACAGATTAAGAGTCTTCCTCTGGTGGGCAGCTACTTTCCAAATCTAAGCAAAAAAAACCTCCATGCCCTTATCAACACAAAGCCCACGTTTGTAGAAGCTTCTGCCACTCTGAAAAGTGCCAAATGCTAACAACAAATGCATTGATGGTGGTGAGAGGGTGACATTATTCCCACCTCTTCTATTTAAGCACATAAGTATGTTTTTGCCATGCCAAGAGCACTCTGAAACAGGAAGACTTAAAACCCAATTGCAAAATACGCTGCATGCAGTGATAAGAAATTAATCTATATTCATCATCTAATCTAATGCATGCAGCAAGGCTCCTGCTACACCAGCAGACCCACTCTAGGCTCATCTGGAGGACCCCAGCACATTCTGCACAGGTCACTCAGATCCTGCTGTCTCAGAGTCACAAGAGCAGCTGGAATAGGAAAAACCTGCAGCACTCCTAAACAACCCCTCCAAGTCCAGCATCTGAACTCCCCACCAGCCAGCCCTTAATTCAGTCTGATTCTCAGAAAATGCCACAAGTCAAGTAATTTTTGCATTATCCCAGCAAAAGTAATGACAAAAAATAAAATGGGGTTTGTGGTTTCAAAAGCAGCGCTTAACTGCCTGCCAACCACATCCTCATGAATCTTTGAGCTCTATGTTTCAAATCAGAGTTAAATATGTTTAAACCTTCCTACAAAATCTCACTCAAGGGCTCAGGCTTGGTCAGGACTCTGCAGTGGCTTGGTGCCCCACCACCGCTTTCTTTTCCTCCCATGCTGTGAAGATCTGATACTACCAATGGTCTGGAAGGCGTTATACACAGCTCAGACTGCACTTGCCTCTGGTCAGCCAGCCTGGAAGAAGTTTCAGTTAACGACTGAAAGAGACACTGCCAGGTTAAGGAGGAACAAGGGAAGAATTCCCTTTTCTGCTGCGATTCAGAACAACTGCGCAGAAGAGACCACAGGGGAGGCAGAGGCTGTGCTTGTTGTCCCAGTCCCCCTGCCCACTGTCCCTACTCAGCCTGGTGCTCATTCTCTCAACCTGCTGACCATCCATGAAGACCATAAACACTCACATCTGGCTTTAAATTAGCACTGCAGGAGGAGCAAGCAGCCTTGATCCCGTTCCCCACAGGTGAACACCATGCCAAGCAATTTCCAGCACCCAGGAGGAGCCTCTGTTAGCACAAGCAGCTGGAATTCATAAGATTGAAGCCAAGACAACTGCAGTGGAGGACTCTCAGCTCTCTTCCACACTGTGGTTGTTTGCCAGCTTGGAGAATAGGAATAAGCCCAGACCACCACTCTTCCGTGTCCGCACTCCACTATGGGCAGATCAGAACAAGTCCTGGGAGAGAGGGACAGAAGATACCCCAGACCTTGTGCTGCATCCATCCACAGCCATGGGTCAGCAGCTAAGGAGAGCAGCAACCAGCTCAAGGACACGTGCTTCTCTCTGCAGAGCTGCCATCGATTCGGAACAAGAGATTAAGTGGCTTTATCACACATCCTGGCAATCCAGGATTTTTTTAAATAAATAAATAAATGAATTTTAAAAGCCATTAACTACCGTTTGTTTAATCAGGATTTACAAAGCACTGAGAGATACTCAGGCACCATTAAGTGCAGCCTAACATCATCACATGCTAATCGCCAAGTGTCAAGATGTACAGAGGTGCATACAGATCTAAAGAGGCACTTAGGAGTACAAGAGCCCCCAGGCAGGCTAAGCTCCTCACTTACACCTCCCCAGGCTGTTTCTTTGCAGAACACTGGGATTGGATTTCGGAGATGCAAGCTTCTAGGGGAAAGGCCCAGGGTTTCAATGCACCAGGGATGGGGGCATTGCCTGGGTGGCAGCTGACAGGATCAGGCCCCCTCAGTCCAGAAGCATCTTCGGTTTCTCAAGCTGCTTCTGCTGCTGAAACAAAGCACCTTGCCTTTGAGACGAAGAACCAGAGTTTCTCCAGGCACCCTACCTCAAACTAAATCATGTCTTCTCTTTTCTTTACCTTCAGCAATGAATGCAAGAGAAGATTTATTGCTTTTTAACAAGTGCCACAGAACATCCATTTCATTAATTTACACGGGGCAGGGGTGGGGAAAAGGGATGCTAGTTCAATAAATTCTCCCAGACTATTACTTTGAAACAAACAACTCTGCTGATCCAGGCTGTGGATGTCACACCAGAGGCTTTTATCCAAATGAGCTGTGCATTCTCAACAGAACGACTAAAATGCTTCAAGAAAATAAAAAGAAAAAAAAAAAAGAGAGGGTGGGGACAAAGAAGCTGCTCTCTACAAAAGGCAGCATATCGCTGACACGTTGTTTGAACTCCCAGTGGTGTATTAAAAAAATAAAAATAAAACCCCTCTGAACCACAGCTGCATCCTTAGCTTGCACTGCTGTGTTGTTTTAGCTCGGAGGGAAAAACGACATTTGCTAATGCTTTTTTCTTCTCTCTTCCCCCCCCAACCCAGGGAGGAAAAAGTGTTTGTTTTTCTTACGTTCAGTGTTTACCATGCAGATGGTGCGCTCCTCTCCCCTGGGACTAGAGAGAAAGGGGGGGAGTGTTTGGAGAAGGGTAGCTTCAGGGAGGGATCCTTCCCATCTGATTTACTGGCAAGGCTGGAGCAAATAAAAGGGATAGTCTTCCCCCCACCCCAAGCACAGCAGGGCTGCAGATGTGAACAGTGAATACAAAATCCTGCCTGAGCCCACAGCATTTCTATGACAATGGAAAATAAATAGCTCCATATTTGTTTATTTAGTTAACTTAACTTCTGAGGGTTTCATTTTGTGCTACTGAAGAGGAGGAAATGGGATGAGATGAGGGTGACCAGGCAGCTCCACTGCTGCCAACACCAATCCTTACAGCAAAACTCAACACTCTGGTGACTGTGTCACCTCAGGAAAGCCTGCAGGGATGTGGTGCTGGCCCTTCCTGGAGCCACCTCAAAAGGACCAAACACAGCCCAATTGTGACTTGTCACAGGGCCAAATGCCCCAAGCCAAGGGGCAGGCAGTGCTCTCTGGCCACCCATGCTCCCCCAGGGGAATCGAGATCCAGGGGTTGCTCCCAGCTCTGCCCCGTTTTGTGTCCAAAGACAACCACACCAGTTATCACACCTGCACAGCTATACAAGGTCACATTGTTGATCAGCTTGGCAGTGCACATGGTGGTTGGAGGGTATACAACATTGGTTACTTGGTGTCCAGGGGCTCATGGTGCTCCCTGTGCATTCACCACTACATCCAGGATACCAGGGAAGAGCAGGATGAGGATGGGATATAGCCAGGATGGAGATGCAGGGTGGGACAGGGTGTGTGGCAGGTGCCTCTTTGCGTCAGGGTGGGAATCTCCTTTCCCCACACAAACAGCTGCAAAACCTCAGAAGCTGAGGCACAAAGACCCTAGATGAACGCAGGCAAAAGGATGGAGCAGCAAAACATCAATCAAGGCCCAGACAGTCTATAGCAGAGCCAGGACAAAAAGTTTTATCTACTGTCACCTACTGCAATGCTGTTTTCCATTAAACCGTGGCTTAAGGACTTGCGCTTTGATTATATGAGGTTTGAGCTTCCATTTTGCCTTTCCATTTCATACTATTTCTCTCTTACAAAAAAGAAATCAGACAGATAAATACCAACACGTGCAAACACATCCTTACCCCTACCAACCAGAAGAACATATTGAACAAATCCAGCATCAGTAGCTCAATCACATTCTGTTCTCTCTCCACGCTACATTCAATGCATTTTATCAGGAGCAAACCTCTTATTTGCACACCTATCACCAAGGTCCAAACCAAAGATTTTGTCTTTCCTTCGAAAAACAAGCCAAGAAAACAAAGCAAGAACCCACAGGGCAGGTAGCAGCCCCTAAGGTAGAGATGAGCCAACAAACCCACCTGTGATCCAGGTCCATCTGGGGCTTGTTTCAGGATTAGCACTCAAGTGGCAGAAAACCAATGTCAGATTTATTGCCAGTATCTAAATTGCAGGAACAGCAGTGTGGCCCCTGTCCCGAATAACCCCCAGCAGGAAGGCACTGACCTGCTAAGCGGGAACATTCCTGCAAAACCTCATGAAAAACCCATCGTTGTTTTAAACATGCCCTATCCTCCACAGGCCTCTTGTAAACTATTGATAATTGAGTTTCCTCAAGCTGATATACCACATTTCATGGGGTTTTGCACCATTACCAGCAAATGAACTCTGTCTAGGCCCATACCCAATGGATTTTCTGTTCCCATTCAGTCCCCGTGCCTTTTCCCCCCAGGGTCTGCATGGCTTGTGGGCACCAGCAGCCACTGTCCTCAGCAACCTCTAAACGCAAATATTGAAGGTAAAGATTGCAGGCGTTTGTTTAAACAGTTGGCAAATACATGACTCGTATCAGAAAGTGCTTGATTTGATCTATTTTGCCAAAAGATAAGAGTAAAAGCAGAGTTTCACTGAAAATCAAACCCCTTGTTTTTCCCAATAATTACTTATTATATTTTCTAATTATAAGAAGAAGGAAACATTATAGAGCAACCTTCCAGTACTTGAAGGGGGCTATAAGAAAGCTGGGGAGGGTCTGTTTGTAACGGCTTGTAAACAATAGGATGAGGTGCAATGGGTATAAGCTGGAGAGGGGCAGATTTAGACTAGACATTGCAATGAATTTCTTCACGATGAGAGTGTTGAGGCACTGGAACAGGTTGCCCAGGGAAGCTGTGGCTGCCCCATCCCTGGAGGTGTTCAAGGCCAGGTTGGATGGGCCTTGGGCAGTCTGATCCAGCAGGAGGTGTCCCTACCCATGGCAGGGGGTTGGAACTGGACGATCTTTAAGGTCCCTTCCAACCCAAACTATTCTATGATTCTATTCTTATTAAAGATATGTCTTCTGATTATTTCCAGACTTGTTTTTTTAAAAAAATCTTCCTACATATACTGACATTTCTGCTTCCTTTGATTTCTATGACGCTCATCACTGCAGTATTTAAGCACCTCACACATCTCAATTAACCTCAGTCATCCTGGGAGGTAGAAACATTAACAATCCTGTCTCAGATATGGATAGACCAAAGGAGTGAAAGAACAATGCCAACACTTCACACCAAGTGCTGAAGAAAGGTTCCTTGGTAGCACAGCCTGATTTTGGGAGCAGGGACGTAAATAGGAGCTTCAGGGCTCTGCATCTTGCTGGTGGCACATCAGGAGTACGAACACAGTAAAGCAGCTCCAGGAACTATGACAAAGCCAGTTTAACTGGAAAATGGAAGCTAATTACATTGTAGTATCCTCACCAAAATATTTCTGCTCAACATGGTGCAACACCTGAACCAGCCGATCAGTTTTTCCAGAAGTATTAACCTAAATTCAATCCTATTCATTTCTTTGCCTATGTTCTGTTATGGATCCCATCACCACACCCTCATAACTTCTCTACTGGGCTGATCAACCCAGGCTCTGCAAGACAACAAACTGCTCTTATTCTAATTTCACAAGCAAGGACTAGAGCACAGGCAAATTAATTTGATTAGCTGCTATCAATCACACATCTATGGCACAGCAAGGAGACTGACACCCCAAGTCAGTCAGAGGCTCAACTTAACATCCGTTCAGCTGTTCTACAATTCCTCTGAGGTATCAGCTGGGATTTGACCTTGTAGCTACTTGAGCAAAGACAGGGAGCTCTAATACAACCTCCAAAGAGACAGTATTACATGACTGCTTCCTATATCATGCAAAGATAATACTGACATGCTTTTAAATGATGCATTATAAAAGAAAGCAATGAAAAACTAAGGCTACTTGTACTTTCCCCAACAGAAACTTTCAGTTTTTACAGCAGCTTTGTCACAGAGTTTAAGGCTCACAGGATTACAGTTACTCTGTTTTAGTCCCCCTTTGACCCTCTGAAAAGGCAATTTCCTAGGTTATAAAGTCACCAAAAATGTAGCATGCGTTACCTTATTCCTGTCTTCCCGAGAGCATCAGCCCATGAAGCACAACAGCAGGCAATCTCCAAAGCCTTGTTCACGAACAAGAAAGCCTGACCTGTGGTGACTCACAGGCAATATCCTCCACTTCTTGGGGACACACACCTGGATAAGGCATCACCATACAGTAGCACAAAAAGCCCACCCATTTACCTCCTACAGACCTGGCTGGTGACTTCTGTTCCCACTCACCTTAAATAGGAGATTACTAGTTTCTCTTCCACCAATTACAGTCTCCCATCCTTCCTCTCCTCACTTGTTACAAATTAGATACATCCCAGCCAATTAGATAATAATTAAAACTAGCTTCCAGGACTGAAAAGCTTTCAGGGCACCCGTTCCCAAATTAAGACTAAACTTCCTTCCAGCCAGCTACCCATATGTTTCAGCACAGTGTATGTGTTTCTCCCCGAGTGGCTCTGATGCCCTTCTCACAGCTCCAGGGCCATGTGTGACGCAGGGGCTTTGATTTCTCCAGTCTCATGTCCACCTCAGTTTCTGTTCTCCTTTTATCTCTCCTTGCTGCAACAAATAAACACCAACACAATGAACCAGAGTTCTTGGTCCCCTGCCAAAGTCCCTTCCTCTCTGCAAATTGCCCGGAAGAAGGCTTGTGACAACAGCCTTTGCAATGTCTTTTTTTTAATTTCTTTTTTTTTTTTCTGCAATCCTGCTCTGTCTTGTGGAGCCTCTTCCCCCTCCAGAGCCCAGTCTAGTTGCAGTTCTCTGATCCGTACTCCATCACATCTGCTGCCTTTGCAGGCGCTCCCCTCACACAGAGTGTGCAGTTTCTCTCACCTGCTCATTTGACACGCTATAAGCCTTCTGTTTGCTAAGCTTAGAGATTATTCTGCCAGCCAGGAAACATGTGAGATTGGTGGCAAGACCCAAACTGAAAACAAAACTTGAGACAAAAGCATTCAAAGAGGCTGCAAAACTGCTCAGATTAGCAGCAGGCAACAAAGAGGCTTTTACAGGGAGGCCAATAATGTTCTGCCTGCTCTGCCTTCTCTTAGCTGTCACTGCCAAATGAATTTGCTGATCTTAGACGCCAAGGAAGAAGGAAAAAAAAAACAAAAACAAAGCTTGATCCGAAGACAAACTCCTATCAAAAGTGGCCTTTGGCTGGGGCAGGATGGGGTAAAGCCAGAGCTGCTGTCCCCAGCAGCAGCCAGGATAAGAAGCTGAGCCTCTGCTCCTCATCCTCCTGCTGGCTCTGCGATGCTCATTTTTATTTCTCCCTCTGGAGCAACACGTGGATCCACCATGACTTAGATTAATTGCCTGTGGAAGAACATAAGTACTTCCCTGTTCGGAAGGCAGTGAGGGCCACCAGGCTAGTGGGAGCTCAGCCCAGCACACGCCGCATGGGGAGGGACGAGTAATTCACCATGGACATCGGTCAGCAAGATGTGACTGCCTCGAGTTAAAAACAGAAACATTTTAATAAGAAATGTGCCTCTGAGTCACGATGCTCCAGGGACCAGTGCTGAACTGTCTTATCCACCAGCCTTGCTGGGGGACTTTCATAAGGTCAAGATCTGGGCTTAGAATTGCCCAGCTGTGAACAGAATAAACACTTGGTCATGTTTGCTCACTCAAGCTAAAGGTGAGTCACTCGTAATAACTTTCAGAGGGAAAATTAGATGAGTAATGCTTTGAGAAAAAAGGTATGAAAAATACAGGGAGGGAGATTGTGATGCATTTAATAACCACAAGCCCTCGCAGAATCACGATCGTCTCCAAGAACTGTTCCTAACACTCATCATCGTTTGATTGCACTGCTCTGGAGTGTGCTAACCCTAAAACGTTCTGCAAATACATTTGTGTTGCTCAGACCTATCTGTGTTTAGAGAGCGTCTTGGAGAACACATTAAACACTTCAGCTGCTAAAGCGAGTGTCAGCGCCGTCCCAAGAGCCTCTGAAGTAAATGATGTTGTTAACCACATCGTGGGAATACTTGTATTAATCTCCCAGCTCTGTGCAAACCTGCTTTGCTACAGCAGAGCCACAGGTGTCGATGCAGGCACACTTTCAGCCGGCAGCGGGGAGAGCTGGGAAGCTGGACCCTGCTGCCAGCTCCCACTGGAGCAAATGGAGGAGCAGGCGGGAGATGCTGGCCAGGGTTCTCCACAGCCAGTGCTTGCCTCACCGCCTGCCAGCATTTCTCCTGACAGCCCCTGTGCTTCCAGCCCAGCAGAGCAATTCCAGGCCAGCACATCAGCCTGAGCAGCCAAGCCTCTGCCCTGGGTGATAACCTCAGAGCACGCAATCAGAGGTGCAGGAGTGCCTGCTGCTGGGTTATTGCCCTGAGGCTTTCTATGAAGGGAGCACGTGGAAAAAATGGCTCTTTTTTAAGGAGAAGAGCCACAAAAAGCTGGTTTTTTTACAAAGAAAGCTTTGCATAGGGATCAGAGGACCCATGATATCTCTGGGCAAGATGTGCCTCAATGGGAGCACTCAGGAAAGCCAGGGGACTGGTGGCACACAGCATCGGCTCAGCCAGTGCCCTAGTGAAACACTAACACCCACGGTGCCCACTGTGAGCCCAGCTCGGGGCACAGGCAGCCTCTCCCCACACAGAGCCATGCAGGCTCTCCCTGGTGCACCGGTTCACCAGCCGGCATGTGCCATCGCTGCCTGTACGTGCATCAAGGCAGTACCAAGACACGACTGCCAAATGGGCTCTGCATCGCTGCTGGTAGCAGAGATGGGTGCAGGTGAAGCAACCGCATGCCCACAGCTATGCCTGGTGGCTCGAGGTCACATCCACACAGCTCCCCAGGTGCTCAGATCAACCCTGTGGACGGCAACATCCCAGCGTTAACAAATATTTTGACACGCAGCTCTATATTAACCCCAGTAAGGCAATATTAACGCCAGTAAGGCAATATTGCTGCCACAAGCAAAAATAGAAAGGTTTCCATGGCTATTGCAACTCATCGGCTCTTCTAACCTCTTCAAATGTAAGTGCTACTTAGACGATTCACTCTTGTTATTAATATATATAAATGCATCCTTCTGTCCTATTTTTGAGACCAATGGCATGAGGTTTAACAAGGCCAAATGCCGGGTCCTGCACTTGGGGCACAACAACCCTGTGCAGCTACAGACTAGGAGAAGTCTGGCTGGAAAGCTGCCTGGAGGAGAGGGACCTGGGGGTGTTTGTTGACAGAGACTGAACATGAGCCAGCAGTGGCCCAGGTGGCCAAGAAGGCCAATGGCATCTTGGCTTGGATCAGAAACGACGTGACCAGCAGGTCCAGGGAGGTTATTCTCCCTCTGTACTCAGCCCTGGTGAGACCGCTCCTCGAATCCCGTGTTCAGTTCTGGGCCCCTCACCACAAGAAGGATGTTGAGGCTCTGGAGCGAGTCCAGAGAAGAGCAACGAAGCTGGTGAAGGGGCTGGAGAACAGGCCTTATGAGGAACGGCTGAGAGAGCTGGGGGTGTTTAGCCTGGAGAAGAGGAGGCTGAGGGGAGACCTCATTGCTCTCTACAACTCCCTGAGAGGAGGTTGTGGAGAGGAGGGAGCTGGGCTCTTCTCCCAAGTGACAGGGGACAGGAAAAGAGGGAATGGCCTCAAGCTCCACCAGGAGAGGTTCAGGCTGGACATTAGGAAAAATTTTTCACAGAAAGGGTCATTGGGCACTGGAACAGGCTGCCCAGGGAGGTGGTTGATTCACCTTCCCTGGAGGTGTTTAAAAGACAGGTGGACAAGGTGCTGAGGGACATGGTTTAGTATTCGATAGGAATGGTTGGACTCGATGATCTGGTGGGTCTTTTCCAACCTGGTGATTCTATGATTCTATGATTTCTGGTTTCATTCTGATGGAGGACTGTGCTGTACCTCCAGCAGGCACTCTGGGAAGTTTGACAGAGCAGTAAGCACTAGGTTTACCCGGCTGCCATCCCCAGGTTAATGTGTTTGCAAGACAGACTGTTGTCAGAAACATTAGGGACAGTCCCTAGGGATAGCACTTTGGAAGTGAAGATGTTCACTCCTGGATGGAGGAATAGAAAACAGGCTATAGATAACCTTGAGAGCGACTGGAGACCTGCAGCCTCTCTGAGAGCAAAACTGGGAGCTGGAGGCATGAGAAGACTGAGGGCAGGTGGAGTCGTTTGCCTTGGTGGGTGGTGAGGCCTGGCCACCGACGCGGGGAGTCCTGGCTGCTCCTCTCATACAGCTCTCGTGGTATCCCATCATCTGGTCTTGAACACTGGCCAAATCCCTGGAGAATCTTAACTGTCAGCTCGGCACATCGAGCCTTGAGCTTGCTGGCATGCTTTAAATTTGGATTTAGAGCATGTTAAAGCATTGCGTGGGGCTGAGAGGAGGCTGAGCTGCAGGCACACATGTAGCAGAGCACCTCTGCAGCCCCACAGGCAGAGCTGCAGGTGCCCCAGCTGCGCTGCAGGCAGATCTCAGGGCATGGACATGCCCGGTGGGCTGTGCATGGCAGAGTGAGGTGCTCTGCTCCAAGCCATCAGCTTTTCCTCGCTGCCCTTGTTACTTTGCACCAGGACTCCTGGGCAGCAGGGCTCCTGACATGGCTGTAATGTAATTTTGCATGTGTTAATTTCATTTCATGGCTTTGCTTAATATCAGTTATTATTCTGCTGAGATCATAACCAGGAACGGGTGAAGCTGGTTCAAAGAAAATAGCCAAGCCCACGCCTTTCATTTCCCCTCTCCTCCCAGCTGCCGTGACCTTTGCCCATTATTAGAACCAAAATTGAAATAAACCTTTTCTTTCTGAGGCTCTGAAATACTCAGTTCTGAGTCAAATTCATGGAACAAGAGAACTGATTCAGACTGCCACAAGTTATTGTTTCAGTTCCACCTTAAAGCTGTTCAAGCTCCATCAGCTCTTTTCTTTCCTTCTTTTAAAATGCAGCTGGGAGCAGCCCATTAAGAGGTCAGTGGACACTGAGGATGGAGGTTCTGGCTGCTCATTGCTCCTTCCAAAGTCCCCACACTCCAACTAGCAAGCAGCAGCACACACCTCCCATGTCACCCAGCCCTGGCAGGGACAGATTCTGTCCATCACCACCTTGCTAGGAAACCAGCACGGAGCTGTGGCAAGTATTGAGCGAGTGGCTGATGAGACACGAGCTGGTCCTTTGGAGGAGAGGGGGATCGCTTTGTGATTTCACTGGCTCACAAAAACGTCAGCAGCTGGTACTTTATCCCTGGAGAATTGGAGAAATCCCACTTGAAGGACTGCTCTGAACAGTTTTGCTCCACCATAGCACACCAACTATTAGCCACCACCATGGCTTTCTGCTTGGACACCAGTGCAAACCTGCGCAGTTCCTGGATGAAGGCTAATTGCATCAGCATAAGCATTTTTTTCAAACCTCACCATGTTTCTGAACCACAGGTTTGTACTGGTGCAGCGATGTCGGTGTAGCTACACCCATGCTCAGCTCTCCAGAGTAGGTAAGCCAAGCCCCTAGGAAAAGGCTATTAAGGGTTCTCTGAGTCACTGTGTGCCTTCTCCAGTTGTACTTAAACCTGATACTGATCCATACTTTTGTTGAAAGCAGAAATTAAGCAGATGAACAAGTAGCTGGAAAGGCACTTTAAAGGCATTTTCATCAAAGGTAATTTAAAAATATTTTCCAACTCGGCATTCTTTACCATAAACACACCACCCAGGTTTCCAGGGGCCTCTGGGGTAAGAAGATCAGTGTTGTAAGGAGGCATCTCCTCTGCCAAAGTCTGTCATTTGAGGAGCTCCTACTTGCAAAATAACACAGGCACCTGTTGTTTGTTTTGGCAATTCTGAAATCGCAGCGTTCTCATAGACTCCACACACAAGCCACCCGCTCTGGGAGAGCTCTCACTCTGTACTGGAAGAGATAGTGTTATTTAAATAAAAAAATCCCCTAGGTTTCTGAGTGGTTTAGCAAAGACTGCATGGAAAAATTTCTGTGCAACTGTTAAATAATTGAGATTCAAGCCCAAAGGCCAAGAAAATTGTCTGTACTTGTTTTCACCGGGAGGAAAGCATGCTAGCCATGACCGTGGCTGAGCACAGCCACCGGTAACAGAAGTACTACTTGACAAGGAAATGGGATTTGCTGTTGCAGCGCCATTTGCCACCCAGTCCCAAGGAAGTATCTCAAGTAACGTGGGACCTACCCATCCTTAGGTGTTTTATGGTCATCTACGCATGGGATGCGATGCGTCTCCAGGCTATGATGGGCTCAAGTCAGAATGACAATCCTGATTTGGACATTCAAGAGTGAATTCAGAAAGCTGAGAAGGCCTGCCCAGTTCCATCGATGCTGTCAGAGTGACAGCAGTTACAAGGGCTTGGGGAGGCTGAGCAGTCAGCCACATCACACAGAAAACCATAAAGAAGACAAAGCTCATGCTGACCCTGGAGCACGGGCGTAGGATTCCTCCTCTTAGCACCCCTCATGGGTCATAGTTTGAAGCCAGTAGGAGATGCACCCACACAAACCCAGCTTTGAAAGCATTAAGAGCTAGTGCCTGTACACCTACGGGCAGGCTTGAAGGTGTGTTTGTGCAGAACTCCAGATTAGGGGCAGGCAGAGGAGTCGCAGCACCACACTAGGGAGCGTGGGACAACGTCTGCAAGGAGGATTTCTAATCTCTTACAAAAAAAACCAACAAGGGATGTCAACTGATTCATGCGTGAGGTAGCAACATGTTACCTTAACACCCAGCTTCTTGCCTGAAGGATGTTTGTTCTCTACAGCGTTTATGCAGAAAATTTTTTCAGACACCCAAGACAGTCATGATTACTCACCTTAACGTTCAGCATTTATCCATATCTTTCTCTCAGTAGTTAACATACGCAAGTCAGCCAGGCTTAGCAAATCTTTGCTCTTTTCTATGTTATTGATCGGACATTTCCTCTGGAGTATTTCAACGGAGAATTAAATTAACGCCGTATCTATGGACATTACCTAGTTAAAACAGAGCAGCTGCACAGTCTGGCACACCCTTTGTTTAGTCAATCACAATCTTCCTTTTATTAATTTGTGAAACCTTGTTGTTATTTCTTAAAAGTGGAAGATGCCATTAGTAATGCTAATGAAAACTACCAGAGTCATTACACCCAGCGCTCTCCAGACAGCCCTGAAAGAGCTCTCTCCATCTTACGAAGGCCTCGCTCTGCAGTTCCCAGGCAATAATAATGTGTTGTTTGCTTTTCTCCAGACGTGTTCTTGGGAGAAGATGTGCCATTAACTGTGTCATGACCAGACGTACCAGCCCACTGCTGAACTTGGGGCACCTCCAGGGGTCCCCTGGAACAGCCCTGCATTAGTCCTAGCAGCAAGGAGAAGATAGCATGGATGTGAAAGGCATCTTCTCAGCTCTTTTCCTAGCTTCCTATGTTCTCTTTTCAAGCTTAAAGTATGGTTATTTCCACGGTTAAATTTTCATTTTCCCTTTTGCTTTTATGTCATGGAAACGTCATTGAAGGATAAGCAGGAAAAACAAATGACTTGGAAAAGACTGTTTGGCCTGAGGAATAGGTGCCCTCAGCAGAGACTGAACTGCCTTCCCGGATTTACAAGGCTTTCTTTGGTATTTAATAAAGATTGCTGTTTTGACAATAAAGAGAAACATCTGCTGCCTTGTAAGTGTCTGGCCTGCTTTAACAGCCTTTCTTTTTCCTTCTTAAGAGAACAGTTTGGTTTGATTAAGACTGAATCAAGTGTTTTATACTTTGATACATCCCCAGCTTGTTGAAATTGTACCTGAAATCTTTAAAAAAAAAACCCAAGCCCCTACCAAAACAAAATACTGCATTAAATGAAAGTCTGGAGGACACATGAAGGTCCAGGGACTTCAAAGAAGCACGTTCAGGGCTGCAGATCGGATCCAAAGATCTTTATATTGCTCCAGCCGCAAAGGAGGCCTTCAGATGGGGTCTGGGCAATGCGCTGGGCTCAGGCTGGGGCTTCACATGCACAAAACTCTGCTGCAGCTGAGGGGAGTCTCAGTTTGTACACACACACAAACATCGTGAAGACTGAAGTGGTGCAAGATCTCCAGACTTCGACTCTGGCTGATCTTCTACTCAGCTGAAGAGCAAACATCCAAGTGCTACATCCTGCCGGACAACTTAGAGATGTCATGGGAGAAACTGAGGGTGCTCTGACCCTTGCAGAACTAGGTCTTCAGAGTGAAACAAGATGAGTTTTCAGTTTGAGGAATGATAGCAAATATAGAATAAAGAAAACAAATCTAGGCTGATGGTTTTTATCACATCTAAAGCTCTGAACAG